>NC_089237.1:31931366-32240949 GCF_963924675.1 Phocoena phocoena | reverse complement strand
CCCGCCGCAGAGCACAGGCTCCGGACGCGCAGGCTCAGCGGCCATGGTTCAAGGGCCCAGCCGCTCCGCAGCATGTGGGATCTTCCCGGACCGGGGCACGAACCCGTGTCCCCTGCATCGGCAGGTGGACTCTCAACCGCTGCGCCACCAGGGAAGCCCTCTCTATCCATTTTTATTAGTTTGTTCTTCCAGGTAAATGTTTTTATTACATGTGTACATAATTATTTTACTGTAGTAAGAATATATTATCAAAATAGGGCAGAGATACTATATACACCCACATAGAAAATTAGCTATTGATGGAAAATGTTTACATTTGAATAGCAATCAAAAGTAAAATTTAGGGGTTTTCCTCTATTTTCAATTTCGTTAAGAGGGTTTTTTGTTTGTTTTGTATTTATTTTTGAATTTTCTTTTATTTATTTTTTTATACAGCAAGTTCTTGTTAGTCATCCATTTTATACACATCAGTGTATACATGTCAATCCCAATCTCCCAGTTCATCACACCAACACCACCCCCCACCTTTCCCCCCTTGGTGTCCATATGTTTGTTCTCTACAACTGTGCCTCAATTTCTGTCCTGAAAACTGGTTCATCTCTACCATTTGTCTAGGTTCCACATACATGCGTTATTATGCGATATTTCTTTTTCTCTTTCTGACTTACTTCACTCTGTATGACAGTCTCTAGATTCATCCACGTCTATACAAATGATCCAATTATGTTCCTTTTATGGCTGAGTAATATTCCATTGTATATATGTACCACATCTTCTTTATCCATTCATCTGTCAATGGGCATTTAGGTTGCTACCACGACCTAGCTATTGTAAATAGTGCTGCAATGAACATTGGGGTGCATGTGTCTTCTTGAGTTACTGTTTTCTCTGGGTATATGCCGAGTAGTGGGATTTCTGGGTCATATGGTAATTCTATTTTTCTATTGTACTGTTCTCCATAGTGGCTGTATCAATTTACATTCCCACCAACAGTGCAAGAGGGTTCCCTTTTCTCCACACCCTCTCGAGCATTTGTTGTTTGTAGATTTTCTGATGATGCCCATTCTAACTGGTGTGAGGTGATACCTCATTGTAGTTTTGATTTGCATTTCTCTAATAATTAGTGACGTTGAGCAGCTTTCCATGTGCTTCTTGGCCATCTGTATGTCTTCTTTGGAGAAATGTCTATTTAGGTCTTCTGCCCATTTTTGGATTGGGTTGTTTGTTTTTTTAATATTGAGCTGCGTGAGCTGTTCATATATTTTGGAGATTAATCCTTTGTCCATTGATTCGTTTGCAAATATTTTCTCCCATTCTGAGGGTTGTCTTTTCGTCTTGTTTGTAGTTTCCTCTGCTTTGCAAAAGCTTTTAACTTTCATTAGGGCCCATTTGTTTATTTTTATTTTATTTCCATTACTCTAGGAGGAGGATCAAGAAATATCTTGCTGTGATTTATGTTAAAGAGTGTTCTTCCTGTTTTCCTCTAAGAGTTATATAGTGTCCGGTCTTACATTCAGGTTTCTAATCCATTTTGAGTTTATTTTTGTGTATGATGTTAGGCAGTGTTCTAATTTCATTTTTTTACATGTAGCTCTCAAGTTTTCCCAGCACCACATATTGAAAAGACTATCTTTTCTCCAATGTATATCCTTGCCTCCTTTGTCATAGATTAGTTGACCATAGGTGTGTGGGTTTATCTCTGGGCTTTCTCTCCTGTTCCATTGATCTATATTTCTGTTTTTGTGCCATATTGTCTTGATTACTGTAGCTTTGTAGTATAGTCTGAAGCCAGGGAGTCTGATTCCTCCAGCTCCATTTTTTCCCTCAAGACTGCTTTGGCTATTCAGGGTCTTTTGTGTCTCCATACAAATTTTAACATTTTTTGCTCTAGTTCTGTAAAAAATGCCATTGGTAATTTGAGAGGGATTGCATTGAATCTGTAGATTGCTTTGGGTAGGATAGTCATTTTCTCAATATTGATTCTTCCAATCCAAGAACACGGTATATCTCTCCATCTGTTGATATCATCTTTAATTTCTTTCAACAGTATCTTATAGCTTTCTGCATACAGGTCTTTTGTCTCCCTAGGTAGGTTTATTCCTAGGTATTTCATTCTTTTTGTTGCAATAGTAAATGGGAGTGTTTCCTTACTTTCTCCTTCTGACCTTTTGTTGTTAGTGTATAGGAATGCAAGAGATTTCTGTGCATTAATTTTGATTCCTGCAACTTTACCAGATTCATTGATTAGCTCTAGTAGTTTTCTTGTGGCATCTTTAGGGTTCTCTATGTACAGTATCATGTCATCTGCAAACAGTGACAGTTTTACTTCTTCTTTTCCAATTTGTATTCTTTTATTTCTTTTTCTTCTCTGATTGCTGTGGCTAGGACTTCCAAAACTATGTTGAATAATAGTGGTGAGAGTGGACATCCTTGTCTCATTCCTGATCTTAGAGGAAACGCTTTCAGTTTTTCACCATTGAGAATGATGTTTGCTGTGGGTTTGTCATATATGGCCTTTATCATGTTGAGGTAGGTTCCCTCTATGCTCAATTTCTGGAGAGTTTTTATCACAAATGGTGTTGAATTTTGTCAAAAGCTTTTTCTTCATCTATTGAGATGATCACATGGTTATTATTCTTCAATTTGTTAATATGGTGTATCACATTGATTGATTTGCATATATTGAAGAATCCTGGCATCCTTGGATAAATCCCACTTGATCATGGTGTATGATCCTTTTAATGTGTTGTTGGATTCTGTTTGCTAGTATTTTGTTGAGGATTTTTGCATCTATATTCATCAGTGATATTGGTCTGTAATTTTCTTTTTTTGTAGTATGTTTTTCTGGTTTTGGTATCAGAGTGATGGTGGCCTCATAGAATGGGTGTGGGAGTGTTCCTTCCTCTGCAATTTCTTGGAAGAGTTTGAGAAGGTTGGGTGTTACCTCTCTCTAAATGTTTGATAGAATTCACCTGTGAAGCCATCTGGTCCTGGACTTTTGTTTGTTGGAAGATTTTAAATCACAGTTTCAATTTCATTACTTGTGGTTGATCTGTTCATATTTTCTATTTCTTCCTGGTTCAGGCTTCAGAGATTATACCTTTATAAGAATTTGTCCATTTCTTTCAGGTTTTCCATTTTATTGGCATAGGGTTGCTTGTAGTAGTCTCTTAGGATGCTTTGTATTTCGGCAGTGTCTGCTGTAACTGCTCCTTTTTCATTTCTAATTTAATTGATTTGAGTCCTCCTCCTCTTTATCTTAATCAGTCAGGCTAATGGTTTATCAATTTTGTTTATCTCCTCAAAAAAACAGCTTTTAGTTTCATTGATCTTTGTTATTGTTATCTTTGTTTCTATTTCATTTATTTCTGCCTTGATCTTGATGATTTCTTTCTTTCTTTAACTTTGGGTTTTGTTTGTTCTTCTTTCTCTAGTTCCTTTAGGTGTAAGGGTATATATTTTGAGTTTTTTCTTGTTTCTTGAGGTAGGCTTGTATAGCTATAAAATTCCCTCTAAGAACTGCTTTGGCTGCATCCCATAGGTTTTGATCCTCGTGTATTCTTTATTGTTTTGTCTCTAGGTATTTTTTAATATCCTCTTTGATTTCTTCAGTGATCTCTTGGTTATTTAGTACCGTATTGTTTAGCCTCCATGTGTTTGTGTTTTTTATGATTTTTTCCCTGTAATTGATTTCTAATCTCCTAGCATTGTGGTCAGTAAAGTTGCTTGATATGATTTCAATTTTATTAAATTTACTGAGGCTTGATTTGTGACCCAAGATGTGATCCATCCTGGAGAATGTTCTGTGCGCACTTGAGAAGAGAGTATAATCTGCTTTTTCGGAAGGAATGTCCTATAAATATTAATTAACTCTATCTGGTCTATTGTGTCATTTAAAGCCTGTGTTTCCTTATAAATTTTCTGTTTGGATGATCTGTCCATTGGTGTAAGTGAGTTGTTAAAATCCCCACTATTATTGTGTTACTGTCGATTTCCTCTTTTAGAACTGTTAGCAGTTGCCTTATGTATTGTGGTGCTCCTATGTTGGGTGCATATGTATTTATAATTGTTATATATTCTTCTTAGATTGATTCCTTGATCATTATGTAGTGTCCTTCCTTGTCTCTTGTAACATTCTTTATTTTAAAGTCTATTTTATCTGCTATGACTATTGCTACTCCAGCTTTCTTTTGATTTCCATTTGCATGGAATATCTTTTTCCATCCCCCCACTTTCAGTCTGAATGTGTCCCTAGGTCTCAAGTGGGTCTCTTGTAGACAACGTGTATATGGGCCTTGTTTTTGTATCTATTCAGCAAGCCTCTGTCTTTTGGTTAGAGCATTTAATCCATTCACGTTTAAGGTAATTATCGATACGTATGTTCCTATGACCATTTTCTTAATTGTTTTAAGTTTGTTCTTGTATGTCCTTTTTGTCTCTTGTGTTTCCCACTTAGAGAAGTCCTTTAGCATTTGTTGTAAAGCTGGTTTGGTGGTGCTGAGTTCTCTTAGCTTTTGCTTGTCTATAAAGCTTTTGATTTGTCCATCGAATCTGAATGAGATCCTTGCCAGGTAGAGTAATCTTGGTTGTAGGTTCTTCCCTTTCATCTCTTTATGTATATCATGCCACTCCCTTCTGCCTTCTAGAGTTTCTGCTGAGAAATCAGCTGTTAGCCTTGTGGGAGTTCCCTTGTGTGTTATTTGTTATTTTTCCCTTGGTGCTTTCAATAATATTTCTTTGTCTTTAATTTTTGCCAATTTGATTACTATGTGTCTCGGTGTGTTTCTCCTTGGGTATCCTGTATGGGACTCTCTGCACTTCCTGGAATTGGGTGTCTATTTCCTGTTCCATGTTAGGGATGTTTTCGACTATAATCTCTTCTAATATTTTCTCGGGTCCTTTCTCTCTCTCTTCTCCTTCTTGGATCCCTATAATGCGAATGTTGTTGTGTTTAATGTTGTCCCAGAGGTCTCTTAGGCTGTCTTCATTTCTTTTCATTCTTTTTCTTTATTCTGTTCCACAGCAGTGAATTCCACCATTCTGTCTTCCAGGTCACCTATCCATTTTTCTGCCTCAATTATTCTGCTATTGATTCCTTCTAGTGTATTTTTCATTTCAGTTACTGTGTTGTTCATCTCTGTTTGTCCTTTAATTCTTCTAGATCTTTGTTAAACATTTCTTGCATCTCCTCAATCTTTGCCAGCATTCTTTTGCCAAGGTCCTGGATCATCTTCACTATCATTATTCTGAATTATTTTTCTGGAAGGTTTCCTATCTCCACTTCATTTAGTTGTTTTTCTGGGGTTTTATCTTGTCCCTTCATCTGGTACTAGCCCTCTGCCTTTTCTTCTTGTCTATCTTTTTGTGAATGTGGTTTTTATTCCGCAGGCTGCAGGATTGTAGTTCTTGCTTCTGCTGTCTGCCCTCTGTGGGTGAGGCGCTTTAAGGGGCTTGTGCAAGTTTCCTGATTGGAGGGACTGGTGGTGGGTAGAGCTGGCTGTTTCTTTGGTGGGCAGAGCTCAGTAAAACTTTAATCCACTTGTCTGCTGATGGGTGGGGCTGGGTTCCTTCCCTGTTGGTTGTTTGGCCTGAGGCGACCCAGCACTGGAGCCAACCCTGTCTCTTTGGTGGGGCTAATGGTGGAGTACTTCCCAGAACTTCTGCTGCCAGTGCTCTTGTCCTCACAGTGAGACACAGCTATCCCCCACCTCTGCAGGAGACCCTCCAACACTAGCAGGTAGGTCTGGTTCCATCTCCTATGGGGTCACTGCTCCTTCCCCTGGGTCCTGATGCACACACTACTTTGTGTGTGCCCTCTAAGAATGGAGTCTCTTTTTCCCCCAGTCTGTCGAAGTCCTGCAATCAAATCCCTCTAGCCTTCAAAGTCTGATTCTCTAGGAATTCCTCCTCCCGTTGCTGGACCCCCAGCTTGGGAAGCATGACCTGGGGCTCAGAACCCTCAATCCAGTGGGTGGACTTCTGTGGATGTGTTCTCCAGTTTGTGAGTCACCCAGGAAGCAGTTATGGGATTTGATTTTATTTTGTTTGCATCCCTCCTACCATCTCATTGTGGCTTCTCCTTTGTCTTTGGCTGTGGGGTATCTTTTTTGGTGAGTTCCAATGTCTTCCTGTCGATGATTTTTCAGCAGTTAGTTGTGATTCTGGTGTTCTTGCAAGAGAGAGTGAGAGCATGTCCTTCTACTCCACCATCTTGAACCAATCCTTGGAATCAATTTTGATGTTCCACATATATCCTACAGAGATGTTGGTTACAATTTCATTAATCCTAAAAATAAATTATGAGAAAATTGACATCTTTACAGTATTTGGTCTTCTTGTCTATGAATATGACATGACTCTCTGTCTTCTCATCTCGTCTTATGTCTCTGAGGGTGTTCAACTTGTTTTTTATATAATTTCAGAACATTTCATGGTTTTGTGGTTTACTTTTAGTTGCTTTCTATTTTTGATGGTATTCCAAATGCAATCTTTTTTCATTATATTTTCTAGCTGGCTATTGCTCTTACAAAAGAAAGTTACTGACTTAAATGTTTATTTTGTACTTAACGACCTTACTGAACCCTCATCTATTCCAATCTTTTTTTTGGCTGATTCTCACGGGATTTTTAAGAAGATATTTTCTGAAAATAGTGACTTCTTTTTCTCTTTTCCAATAGGCAAAGGTCATACTCCTCATTTCTGTTCTGTTTGTCATTATATTAGCTTGAGCTTCCAGAAAAATGTGAAATCACGAACTCAATTTTGATCCCCCAGCTTTGATGCACCTCTCTCTCCACCCCTACACCTGAATATCCTCCCTTCTCCTGACACTTTCTTTAGACTCTCCTTAATGAGTTCAAACATATTTCGGTGTCTTGGTAACTGTCCCAAACTGACCCCATGGAATTTCATATACTAGTCAGCCCAGCTGTGCCAGCTAAGGTGGCCAAATAAAACACAGGACTCCCACTTAAATCTGAATTTCAGATACACAACAAATATGTTTTGGTATAAGTAAGTCCAATGTAACATTTGGGACACAGTTATGATTAAACTGGGCACCTGTGCTTTTATTTGGTAAATCTGGCAAGCCTGGTACCTGTTCCAACTGCTAAGCCAATTAAGCCAAGTTCACCTCTGTGATCCCAAAGTTCTATGTGTATATGTATATATATCTATTACCATTTCTTTAATATTTTGCTAAAATGGTATGTTCACATGGTATTTAATATCCCCAGAACCTAGTAGTGGCTGACGTATCCTAGGCATTTAATGTATGCTTGTTAAATGAATTTTTAAATGGATGGATAATGGCAAGCAGATCATCAAATATTCATTGAGCATTACTGAAAGCCAAGGACTGTAAAAGGTTTGAATTTAAACAGAGGAACAAACAGGTATGTGGTCCTGCTCAGTGCCAAACCATCCAGGGAGAAGAGAAAAGGACAGCCACTTTTCCAAATTTTCAGAACTGGACTTTTTTTAATCCAGAAGATATATGAATATATCATTTTATTGTCGTTACTGGAAAGAGCCACAAGCACTGGAACAGAGTCAGGAGACTCTGGCTCTAATTCTGACTGTAGCAGCACTCAATTCCATGAGAATGCACTTGCCATGTGACCAGGGATTTCCTTGTCAGTTTTGTCTGATGAGCCGATAGTCGGTACCCAATAAATATTTGTTGAAGTAATCAACGAGCTATTGAGCTCATAATGCTTGGCTTTTGCAGGCCAGCTTAATACTTCTTAAACAACCCTTGGTGTGAATGAAACTGGTTTATTTAATATCTCCTAAAACATATGCTTTCTCACCGATTTACTGTTGCTTAACTGTTTTTTCTTACCTGAAGGGCTATTTCCCTCTTTCCTAATTATATAAATTCTCCAGCCTGCAGTTTAAATCCCACCCAGTGCAGATTTCTCCTCAGATAATCTTCCCTTCCTGACTACTTCTCCTTTCCCTTCCTACCGCCTGGATCTCATTTGCCTTCCAGTCATACCTGACCTTGTGACATCTCTCCTACTGTTGACATGAACTGTTTTCCACCTAAAAATTATTCCTTTTGTATACCTTTTGATTTTATACATCTTATCACTGCAACTAATTTGAACACTCCTTGAGGACAAGGACTATGTAGTCATATCTATGTTTTATATAATATTTAATTACTAGGTAATTAACTGAATCTTAACTAGAGGAACAAACAGGTGTGTGGTTTTACTCAGTGCCAAACCATCCAGGGAAAAGAGAAAAGGACAGCCACTTTTCCAAATTTTCAGAACTGGAATTTTTTTAATCCAGAAGACAAGTGAATATATCATTTAGTTAATATAATTAATATATTATATATATAAATTTATATCTCCCTCAGCAGCTGACACAGGCTTGGCTCAAAGGGGCTTTATCACCCTGCATGCATATCACAGTCATTGGGGGCTCTACTCATCAGAGTTACTCAGGAACCCAGGCTGATGGAATGACCGCCATCTTGAACCTCCTTGTTGCCCTGTCCGAAGGTAAAGAAAGACCTCGGGACACTTGCCTGGGCAATTAAATGAACTGGCAAGGAAGTGACTTTCTGCTCTTTATTTTTGCTCCCAACTAAAACTAGTCATATGACCTCATTCATCCACAAAGGAATCAGGAATGCAATCCTCTAGGTGCCTAGAAGGTGGAGAGTCAGAAATATTTGGCAAAGAGCATGAATCAGTACTATGGGGCACAATAAAAGTTGGATATTGTTTTAGAATGTAAAATAGGCACAATCGGGCTTCCCTGATGGCACAGTGGTTGAGAGTCCGCCTGCCAATGCAGAGATGCGGGTTCGTGCCCCGGTCCGGGAAGATCCCACATGCCGTGGAGCAGCTGGGCCCATGAGCCATGGCCACTGAGCCTGCGTGTCCGGAGCCTGTGCTCCGCAATGGGAGAGGCCACAGTAGTGAGAGGCCAGCGTACCGCAAAAAAAGAAAAAAACCACAAACAAAATAGGCACAATCTAGCCAGGGATATCATTTTTTTAGTTATATAAGTTTCAAGTGTGTAGCATTTTAATTTCACATCTGTATACACTACAAAGTAATCATCACCATAAATCAAGTTATTGTCCATAACCATACAGTTGAGCCCCGTCACTCATTTTGCCCACCCCTTAATCCCCTTCCCCTCTCGTAACCACTAATCTGATCACTGGATCTATGAGTTGTTTTTGTTTTATTTCATTTGTTTGTTTGGTTTTGTTTTCGATTCCACAAATGAGTGAAATCATACAGTATTTGTCTTCCAACATCTGACTTATTTCACTTAGTATAATACCTTCAAGTTTCATCCAGGTTGCTGCAAGTGGCAAGATTTTATTCTTTTTTGTGGCTGAGTAGTATTCCATTGTGTATATATCACATCTTCTTTATCCATTCATCCACTGATGGATACTTAGGTTGTTTCCATATCTTGACTACTATAAGTAATGCTACAATGAACATAGGGGTGCATATATCTTTTTTGAATTAATGTTTCTGTGTTCTTTGGATAAGTATCCAGAAGTGGAATAGCTAGGTCATATGGTAGTTCTATTCTTAATTTTTTGAGGAATCTCCATACTGTTTCCCATAGTGGCTGCACCAATTTATAGCCCCACCAACAGTGTTTTGTTTTCTCCACATCCTCTCCAACATTTGTTATTTCTTGTCTTTCCAACAATAGCCATTCTAACAACTGTGAGATGATATCTCATTGTGCTTCTGATTTGCATTTCTTTAATAATTAGTGATACTGAACATCCTTTCATGTGCCTGTTAGCCATCTGTATGTCTTCTTTGGGAAAATGTCTATTTAGATTCTCTGCCTTTTTTTTATTTTAACATCTTTATTGGAGTATAATTGCTTTACAATGTTGTATTAGTTTCTGCTGTATAACAAAGTGAATCAGCTATATGTATACATATATCCCCATATCTCTTCCCTCTTGTGTCTCCCTCCCACCCTCCCTATCCCACCCCTCTGGGTGGTCACAAAGCACTGAGCTGATCTCCCTGTGCTATGCAGCTGCTCCCCACTAGCTATCTATTTTACATTTGGTAGTGTATATATGTCAGTGCTACTCTCTTACTTCATCCCAGCTTACCCTTTCCCCTCCCCATGTCCTCAAGTCCATTCTTTGCCTATTTTTTAATCAGGCTGGGGTTTATTATTATTATTATTTGAGTACTTTATATATTTTGGATATTAACCCTTTATCAGATATATGATTTGCAAATATCTTCTTCCATTCAGTAGGGTGACTTTTCACTTTGATAATGGTTTCCTTTGCTGTGCAGAAGATTTTTAGTTTGATGTAGTCTCATTTGATTATTTTTTATTTTGTTTCCATTGCCTTTGGAGTCAGATCCACAAAAAAATTTGCTAAGAATGATATCAATGTGGTTAATGCCTATGTGTTCTAGGAGTTTTATGGTTTCAGGTCTTACATTCAAGTCTTCAGTCCATTTTGAGTTAATTTTTGTGTGTTGTCTAAGTTCATTCTTTTACATGTGGCTGCCTGATTTTTCCAGCACCATTTATTGAAGAGACTTTCTCCATTGTAGGTTATTTGCTCATTTGTCAAAAATTAATTGTTGACATATGTGTGAGTTTATTTCTGGGCTGTCAATTCTGTTCCATTGATCTATGTGCTTGTTTTTGTGCTGATAGCATACTGTTTTGATTACTATAGCTTTGGAGTATAGTTTAAAATCAGGGAGCATGATATCTCCATCTTCATTCTGTGAAATAAGCCATTGGAATTTTTATATGGATTGCATTGAATCTGTAGATTGCTTTGGGTATTTTAACAATATTAATTCTCCCAATCCATGAACACAGAATATCTTTCCATTTATTTGTTCCTTCTTCATTTTCTTTCATCAGTATCTTAGAGTTTTCAGTGTACAGGTCTTTCACTTCCTTGGTTAAATTTATTCCAAGATATTTTACTCTTTTTGATGCAATTGTAAATGGGATTATTTTCTCAATTTCTCTTTCATTATTACTGTATAAAAACACAAATTTCTGTATATTGCTTTTTTATCCTGTGACTTTACTGAATTAATTTTAGCTCTAACAATTTTTTATTGTTGAGTCTTTAGGGTTTTCTATATATAATATCATGATAACTGCAAATAGTGACAGTTTTACTTCTTCCTTTCCTATTTGGATACATTTTTTTTCTTCCTTAATTGCTGTGTCTAGGACTTCCAATACTATGTTGAATAAAAGTAGTGAGAGTGGACATCTTTGTCCTGTTCCTGGTCTTAGAGGAAAAGCTTTCAGCTTTGCACCATTGAGTATGATGCTAACTGTGGGTCTGTTATATATGGATTGAGGGATGTTCCCTCTATGCCTACTTTGTTGAGAGTTTTTATCATAAATGGATGTTGACTTTTGTCAAATGCTTTTTCTGCATCTATTGAAATGATAATATAATTTTTATCCTTCATTCTGTTTATGTGATCTTTCATGTTGAGCCATCCTTTCATCCCTGGGATAAATCCCACTTGATCATGTTGTATGATCCTTTGAATGTATTGTTGGATTTGGTTTGCTAATATTTTGTTGAGGATTTTTGCATCTATGTTCATCAAGGATACATCTATAATTTGTGTGTGTATGTCCTTGTCTGCTTTTGATATCAAGGTTATTCTGGCTTCATAAAATGTGTTTGGAATGTCTCTCTCTTCTTCAATTTTTTGGAAGAGTTTGAGAAAGATAGGTATTATATCTTCTTTGAGTCCTTTGTAGAATTCACCAGTGAAGTCATCTGGTCCTGGGTTTTTGTTTGCTGGGAGATTTTTTTATTACTGTTTCACTCTCATTACTAGTGATCACTCTATCCAGACTTTCTATTTCTTCTTGATTCAGCCTTGGAAGATTGTATGCTTATAGGAATTTTTCCATTTCTTCTAAGTTGTCCAATTTTTTGTCCTATAATTTTTTATAGTAGTCTCTTTTGATCCTTTGTTGTTAAGTTCTCCTCTTTCATTTCTGATTTTATTTATTTGAGTTCCCTCTCTTTTTTCTTAGTTACTCTAGCCAAAGGTTTGTCGATTTTGGTTGTCTTTGGTTAAGAACTAGATATTAGGGTTATTGACCTTTTCTATTTTTTTAATCTCTGTTTCATTTACTTCTGCTCTAATCTTTATTGTTGCTTTCCTTCTACTAATTTTAGCCTTTGTTCTTCTTTTTCTAGTTCCTTTAGGTGTAAAGTTAGATTGTTTATTGAAAATTTTTCTTATATCTTGAGGCAGGCCTGTATTGCTATGACATTCTCTCTTAGAACTGCTTTTGCTGCATCCCGTAGATTTTGGTATGTTGTATTTCTGTTTTTGTCTCTTGGTATCTTTTATTTCTCCTTTGATTTTTTCAATGACCAATTGGTTGTTCAGTAGCATGTTGCTTCATCTCCACATTTTTGTGTTTTTTTTCCCATTTGTGTGTGTGTGTGTGTGTGTGTGTGTGTGTGTGTGATTGACTGATTTCTAGTTTTATGCTATTGTGGTTGAAAAAGATGCTTGATATAATTTAAATCTTAAATTTATTGAGACTTGTTTGAGACCTAATATGTGATCAATCCTGGGAATGTTTCATGTGTACTTGAGAAGAATGTGTATTCTACTGCTTTTGGATAGAATGTTCTGTTTGTATTATTTATTTAGTCACTGGTTATAATGTGTTGTTTAAGCCTGATGTTTCCTTATTGATTTTCTGCCTGGATGACCTATACATTGTTGTAAGTGGAGTGTTAAACTTCCTTCCTATTGTATTGCTTTTAATTTCTCCCTTTACATTTGTTATTTGTTTTATATACCCTAGTACTCCTATGTTAGGTCCATATACATTTAGAAATATACCTTTTTGCTGGATTGATAACTTTATCATTATGTAATGACCTTTTTTTGTCATTTATTACAGTCTTTGTTTTATAGTCTGTTTTGTCTGATATGAGTATAGCTACTCCAGCTTTCTTTTCATTTCTATTTGCAGGAAATATTCTTTTCCTTCCTTTCACTTTCAATCTGTGTGTGTCCTTTCTTCTGAAATAAGTCTTTTGTAGGCAGCATATAAATGGATCTTGGGTTTCTTTTTATCCGTTCAGCCACTCTATGTCTTGATTGGAGAATTTAGTCCAATTACGATAAGTATGTACTTATCACCATTTTGTTAATTGTTTTCTGGCTGTTTTTGTAGTTCTCCTATGTTCCTTTCTTCTTCTCTTTCTCTCTTCCCTTATATTTTGGTGGTTTTCTTTGGTGTTACGTTTAGATTTCTTTATCATTTTCTTTTGTGTATTTGCTATGAGTTTTTTCCTGGTGGTCACTGTGAGGTTCACATATAACATCCTATGTAAATAGCAGGCTGTTTTAAGTTGGTAACAACTTAAATTTGAACACATTCCAAAGCTTTATCTTTTTACCTGTCCCCCACGTATTAAACTTTCAATGACACATTTTACATCTTTTTATTGTGTGCATCCCTTAACTAATCATTTTAATTTTAGTTAATTTTACTACTTTGGTTTTTTAACATTCATGCTTGCTTTCTAAGTGATGGATCCATTGTCTTTATTATGTTTACTTTTCCCAGTGAAATTTTTACTTTTATATGTTTTCTTATTATTTAATTCCATTCCTTTTCAGCTTAAAGAAGTCCCTTTAACATTTCTTACAGGATCAGTTTAGTAGTGATGAACTCTTTCAGCCCTTGCTTATCTGGGAAACTTTTGATCACTCCTTCAATTCTGAATGATAACCTAGCTGGGCAGAGAATTCTTGGTTGGAAGTTTTTTTCCTTTTAACACTTTGAATATGTCATGCCACTCCCTCTGGCCTGTAAAGTTTCTGTTGAAAAATCTGCTGATAACCTTATGAGATTTCCCTTGTACATAACAAGTTTTTTTTCTCTTGCTGCTTTGAGGATTCTCTCTTCATCCTTAACTTTCAACATTTTAGTTATAATGTGTCTTGGTGTGTCTACTTGGGTTCATCTTATTTGAAACTCTCTGAGCCCCCCAGACCTGGATGTCTGTTTCCTCCCCCAATTTAAGAAAGTTTTCAGCCACTACTTTTTCAAATAATTTTTCTGACACTCTCTCTCTCTTCCTTCTCCTTCTTGGACCCTTATAATGTGAATGTTATTCTGTTTGATGTTGTCCCAAAGATCCCTTAAGGTATCTTTACTTTTGAAAATATTTTCATTGTGCTGTTCTGTCTTCCAGCTAACTGATTTGCTCTTCTACCTCATCCAGTCTGCTGTTGAACCACTCTGGTGTATTTATCAGTTCAGTTTTAACTTCTGTTTGGTACTTTCTTTTGTTTTCTATTGCTTTGTTGAAGCAGTCACTGTGTCCATCCATTCTTCTCCCGTGTTCAGTGAGAATCTTCATGACAGTTGCTTTGAACACTTTTTCAAGTAGATTGCTTATTTCCATTTGATTTAGTTCTTTTTCTGAGATTTTGTCTTATTCTTTTGATTGGGACATATTCCTTTGTCTCCTCATTTTGCCTAATTCTCTGCATTTGTTTCAGTGTATCAGGTAAATCAGCTATCTTCTCAGACTTCAAGGAATAGACTTATTTAGGAGATGTCTTATGGGGCTCAGAGGTGAAATCTGACCTGGTCACCAAAGCCAGGTGCTCCAGATGTGTCCCCTATGTGGGCTGTATGCACCTTCCTGTTGGAGTGGGGCTGTAGTTGCTGCTGCAGTGTACAATGACTGGCTGCAGGGTCTGGCCATGGCTGCCACAGGGTGCTGGTGGACAGGACTAGCCCCCAGCCCAGCTTTGAGACCTGCTTGCAATTGCTGTGCACACAGGTGGGTGCTGCTATCACTCAGATGACTGTGAGACCCAGACAAGGTGAAGGGGTGGGCAGGGCTCTCAATGGGGCATGCACACTGGAACTAACAGGTTAGAGGGTGAATGTTAGAATGGCACCTGTCAGCACCAGTATTAGCAAGGCAGCCTGAGATTGCAAAGATGGCTCCTGTCATTGTCTCAGTCCCCAGGGCATGTCCCAACTGACTCCTTCCTTGATGGCAGACACTTCAAGGTTAGTAAGTGGGTCCCCTTCACCTTTGATCCATGTGCTTTTTAATCTGGTGTTTCTGTGCTGGTTTTCTGGTCAAGTAGGTATGTGTGTGAACTCTTTCAGAGAGGGTTTTCCTTTCTCTGAAATTCTTATAGTTCCTGGGCATACTCTCCATTAGTTTTCAAAGCCTTGTGTTTGGGGGGATCTTGTCTCTCCTGTGCAGTATCTATGGGGTGTGGTGCCTGGTGTGGATAGAGCTTGAATCCCTTGCTCCTCAGGGAAAAATATCCCTTTGTGATCCTTCCTGACTCGGTATCACCATTGCTGGGGTGAGGATTTTTGTTGGTGAGACCATATCTCTACAGACCTCTCCTACCCCTCTTGCTATCTTTTTTCCTCTTGTTGTGTAGGCTCTGTTCATCTAGTTTTCATGTCTGTTTCCAAGGGAATTATTCCATATGTAGTTGTAAATATGCTGTGTCCCTGGGAGGCCATAAGTTCAGGATCTTCTTATGTCACCACCTTGAACCCTCCCCCTCAGGATACCTAGTTTTTTTAAATAAAAGTATATAGCTAGCCAAGTAAGCTGGAAGTGAGATAGAAATTAGGAGGGAAAAGGGAAAGAATGGGTGAGCTTTCAGACTATGCCTGATTTCTTCTCTGAAATGATCCCTAAGTTGCCCCTCTCAGAAAATCGGGCACTGTTTGTGATCATACATAACTAATTGGCAACATAGACATTTAAAAGCCAATGTCCAGCACTTCCCATGAGCTTTGTCCCTTTCTCTCCTCCCTATCCACAATCTCAGCACCACTGGTTTTGACAATTTAACATCACAACCTTTCTGGCTCCATTCTCTTGGACCAAGACTTCCTTGGCTGCAGTAGGAGGCTCACAAACCACTGTATTTTCATGACTGAATGAAGAGTTTATTTCTCCAACATACAAAGGGAGACTTGTCCCCAAAAGCACTCCTAGGATCAAAGACCTTAGCTGAGCTACTAAAGTGTTAGTTGACCAAGTACGACTGTCAAAAATTCGTTTCTATGTGAACCAATTAAAACAAGATAATTGGGAGTTGTCAGCACTTCTAAATATTTATACCAGTTGATGCAAATATTTATTTACATATCATCTGTTTGCAATTTTTATCACTTCTGCTCTCTGCAAAGCTGCTCATAAACCATTAGATCATTTCTCTTGATGCTTAAATTAAAATCTAAACTTATTCTAGTCAGCTGACAGAAAGCTAAAATATTTTTGTTCAAATTCATTTGACAATGTGTACTTTTGACAATGTGTTTATAGTCTTCACTTATAATGGAAAGTGATACTGTAGCCATCCTTTCAAATGGAGATTTCTGATTTTTTCCATAGCCAGTTCATTCTACTTTCCCATGCGGTATTCATTAAACCAACTTTGTTGATTTTCATTATATCCCTAGAGTGTTAAAACTTTTCTTCACACTTCTGCAATTGGTTAGCAGTATCAGCCAAACTTTGCTTGACATCTTCTCTATTACTGTACATCAGCTCTATGCTAGTCCTGAAATATTAAGAATGCCCTCCTACTGGAGGAATGATCCTTCTCTCCCTATCGTCAGTCACAAATCTCTCAACCACCTCAAAGCACATCTCTACCCACACCTCCTTTACCATTTTGATATTTGTTTACTTATCGTCTTTTCCTGTCTTCTAGCAATAAGGGTCCCTATGACTTTATAATGCTAACTCCCCTTAAAATTGATAAAGTTTATTATTCCTGTTATATATGACATTCAAATTAGTAATGAAAAACTTTGAAGAAAATTCCCATCACTTGAGAACAGCCCCAGTATACACTATGCTGCATTTCCATCTGTAGTTTCATTTGTTAATAGTATTTTATTTGCTTTTATGTTTTGATGTAATTGTGACATTAAATATTCAATTTTATTGTTTTCTTTTCACTTCCCATTATACCATAAGTGTTTCCTCCATGTAATTACAACCTTGCATAAACTTTTGGGTTTTTTAATGGTTACATGACAGTCCCTTAGTAGATACATGTATTATAGATTAGTTGGACCATCTGTCACTGAATTTGAGAAGCACAGGATGGAGCTTGGTGCCTGAATCTGACTACTTCCCTCTTCCTGTGGATAGAAAATATGCACAGAGAATGAAGAGACAGATGGAATGCAAAGTTCTGATCCACACTGTGGTTATCAGCCATGGACCATAGCAGAATACTAAGTGTTATCTAGCGAGAAGGGTTAACTGAAAAACTTAGACAAAAAAGGACAATGTTCTTGGTTTCAGTTTTGTAATAATTTAGAATCCATAATCTGTTTTGAATCCATAACCTGGGAGCATAAACAATTGAGCACAGTAATTTTGTGCCAAGATGTGAAAAAGTTCATTGTAACCCTGTGCTTCCCATATCCTTCGAGGCAAGGAGAGAGAAGGGAATCTGTTCATGCATCCTGTTTCCTCCCCCAGAGACTGGCACTTGAGACATTGGCAAAATAAGAAATTTAGATGGTGGCCCTCATCTCTAGGTCTTCTTGTGGCTTGTTTTCTATGCTGCATATTTTAATCCTTTTCATTTCCATTCAAGGTTTGAGTCCCACATTTTGCCCCTCTCCCCAGTGCTGAATCCTGGGTGGGCTCTTTCCAATCTCTCACCTTCCTCTGCTTGGAGCAGGGTGCTCAAAAGGGAGAGGCATCTGTCTAAGTCAGGCTCATTCTCATGCCTTCCCCAGAGTCTCAGTGCCTTGATCTACTTTTTGTATTTCTCCATCTGTTTCAGGATCCCAGGAGGCAGTGTGTACGGTCTTCACTTCTTACACTGGAATTCTGTAGGCCAGTGGTTTCCTAAATGTGGCAGCATCAGTGCATCACCTGAGACTATATTAGAAACACAGATTCTCAAGCTCCACCTAGATCTGTTGGATCAGAAACTCAGGGAGTGGGATGCAGAAATCTGGGTTTTGGCCAGTTCTCTAGGTGATTCTAATGGATGCTGAGTTTGAGAACCACTGCTGTAGACCTGTCCTTGAAGGATATACCTTCTTTGTTTGCATATTTATCTCAGTGATTACTTGTCCTCAACAGATCCTCAAACTGAACTCTTGTTGAGGCAGCTGCAGCTTGCATGCTCTGGTGGGAAGTCCATCTTTTTACTGTGTGCTTTTCCCCCCAAATTTGCCTTTCCTCGATTTTTAAGTTTCTAGACCTTGAGTGGATTATGTTCACTTCATTGGTAGCAAGGACATTCACCTCTGCCACCTTCATCCCTATTTCAGTAACAAATGCCTAGAGTGTTCCATTTGTCTCTCCCATTCTGCACTCTTTTCAAAGAAGCTCAGCAGTTTTTAAGAGTGTAATACTTGGCTCCTTATCTTTTCTGTATGTGGTGCTAATACCCTTGGCTGGACCACAGAACCTTCCCTCCTTTCTCTTTCCATTTGTTTTCAGCCCTGTTCATTTGTTTTCTTCATGATATCATTCCAGATTTTGTCCTTTGAGATCTTCCTTAATAAGAGATATGAAGTTAGCCATTTCAGAAGCTGCCAGAATATCCATACTTCAAACAAGTCTTGTCCAAATGTAGGTCTCCAAGTTGGATGATTCCACCCATCAGCCCAACTGTTGACCCCATCTGGACTCGTGTTGGTAGCCCAGCCTGGTATTCCTTAAGGTAGTTTCTCAATCTCGGCACTACTGACAATTTGGACTGGATAATTCTTTGTTCTGGGAGGTATCTTGTGCATTGTAGTATGTTTAACAGCCAGTACCCCCCCATATCATAATAATCAAAGAAAAATGTCTCCAGATATTCCCAGATGCCCTGTGAGGTGGGGTGCAATTCACTTAAGGTTGGCTATATGCACCCCCATGTTCATAGCAGCATTATTCACAATAGCCAAGTCATGGAAACAACCTAAATGTCCATCAACAGAGGAATGGATAAAGAAGATGTGGTATATATATATATATATATATATATATATATATATATATATATATACACAATGGAATATTACTCAGCCATAAAAAGAATGAAATCATGCCATTTGCAACAACATGGATGGACCTAGAGTTTACCATACTAAGTCAGTCAGAAAGAGAAAGAAAAATATGATATCACTTATATGAGGAATTTAAAATATGACACAAATGAACTTATCTACAATACAAAAACAAACTCACAAATATAGAGAACACACTTGCCAGGGGGAGGGGTGTGAGGGAGGGAAGGACTGAGAGTGTGGGATTAGCAGATGCAAACTATTATATATAGGATGGATAATCAACAAGATCCTGCTGTATAGCTCAGGGAACTATATTCAATATCCTGTGATAAAGCATAAAGGAAAAGAATATGAAAAAGAACATATATATATGTATAACTGAGTCACTTTTCTGTACAGCAGAAATTAAACACAACATTGTAAATAATTGTACTTCAATACGTTTTTAAAAAAACAGGGGATTGTGACCAGACCTAGATGGACAGCTGCAAGGGATCCAAGCACCAAGAAGTTTGCACCAGCCATACCCTCTCTCCTTTTAGTATAAAAAAAGCCTGAATTCTAACTCAGCAGTGTGGCTGACAGGGTCTTTGTGTTCTGGCCGGGTGTCAGGCCTGTGCCTCTGAGGTGGGAGAGCCGAGATAAGGACATTGGTCCACCAGAGACCTCCCAACTCCACATAATATCAAACGGTGAAACCTCTCCCAGAGATCTCTATCTCAAAGCTAAGCCCCAGCTCCACTCAACGACCAGCAAGCTACAGTGCTGGACACCCTATGCCAAACAACTAGCAAGACAGGAACACAACCCCACCCATTAGCAGAGAGCCTGCCTAAAATCAAAATAAGTCCACAGACACCCCAAAACACACCACCAGACGTGGACCTGCCCACCAGAAAGACAATATCCAGCCTCAACAACCAGAACACAGGCACTAGTCCCCTCCACCAGGAAGCCTACACAATGCACTGAACCAACTTTAGCCACTGGGGACAGACAACAAAAACAACGGGAACTACGAACCTGCAGCCTGCAAAAAGGAGACCCCAAACACAGTAAGATAAGCAAAATGAGAAGACAGAAAAACACACAGCACATGAAGGAGCAAGGTAAACCCCACCAGACCTAACAAATGAAGAGGATATAGGCAGTCTACCTGAAAAAGAATTCAGAATAATGATAGTAAAGATGATCCAAAATCTTGGAAATAGAATAGAGGAAATGCAAGAAACATTTAACAAGGACCTAGAGGAACTAAAGAGGAAACAAGCAATGATGAACAACACAATAAATGAAATTAAAAATACTGTAGAAGGGATCAATAGCAGAATAACTGAGGCAGAAGAACGGAAAAGTCACCTGGAAGATAAAATAGTGGAAATAACTACTGCAGAGCAGAATAAAGAAAAAAGAATGAAAAGAACTGAGGACAGTCTCAGAGACCTCTAGGACAACATTAAACACACCAATATTTGAATTTTAGGGGTCCCAAATGAAGAAGAGAAAAAGGGACTGAGAAAATATTTGAAGAGATTATAGTTGAAAACTTCCCTAATATGGGAAAGGAAATAGTTAATCAAGTCCAGGAAGCACAGAGTCCCATACAGGATAAATCCAAGGAGAAATATGCCAAGACACATATTAATCAAACTATCAAAAATTAAATACAAGGAAAACATATTAAAAGCAACAAGGGAAAACAACAAATAACACACAAGGGAATTCCCATAAGGTTAACAGCTGATCTTTCAGCAGAAACTCTGCAAGCCAGAAGGGAGTGGCAGGACATATTTAAAGTGATGAAGGAGAAAATCCTACAATCAAGATTACTCTACCCAGCAAGGATCTCATTCAGATTTCATGGAGAAATTAAAACCTTTACAGACAAGCAAAAGCTGAGAGAGTTCAGCGCCACAAAACCAGCTTTACAACAAATGCTAAAGGAACTTCTCTAGGCAAGAAACACAAGAGAAGGAAAAGACCTACAATAACAAACCCAAAACAATTAAGAAAATGGTAATAGGAACATACATATCAATAATTACCTTAAATGTAAATGGATTAAATTCTCCCACCAAAAACACAGACTGGCTGAATGGATACAAAAACAAGACCCACATATATGCTGTCTACAAGAGACCCACTCCAGACCTAGGGACACATACAGACTGAAAGTGAGGGGATGGAAAAAGATATACCATGCAAAAGGAAACCAAAAGAAAGCTGGAATAGCAATTTTCATATCAGACAAAATAAACTTTAAAATAAAGACTATTACAAGAGACAAAGAAGGCCACTACATAATGATCAAGGGTTGATCCAAGATGAAGATATAACAATTGTAAATATTTATGCACCCAACATAGGAGCACCTCAATACATAAGGCAAATACTAACAGCCATAAAAGGGGAAATTGACAGTAACACAATCATAGTAGGGGACTTTAATACTCCACTTTCACCAATGGACAGATCAAATAAATGAAAATAAATAAGGAAACACAAGCTTTAAATAATACATTAAACAAGATTGATGGACTTAATTGATATTTATAGGACATTCCATCCAAAAACAACAGAATACACATTTTTCTCAAGTGCTCATGGAACATTCTCCAGGACAGATCATATCTTGGGTCACAAATCAAGCCTTGGTAAATTTAAGAAAATTGAAATCATATCAAGTATCTTTTCCTACCACAATGCTATGAGACTAGATTTCAATTACAGGAAAAGATCTGTAAAAAATACAAACACATAGAGGCTAAACAATACACTACTTAATAAGGAAGTCATCACTGAAGAAATCAAAGAGCAAATCAAAAAATACCTAGGAACAAATGACAATGGAAACACGACGAACCACAACCTATGGAATGTAGCAATAGCAGTTCTAAGAGGGAAGTTTACAGCAATACAATCCTACCTCAAGAAACAACAAACATCTCAAATAAACAATCTAACCTTACACCTAAAGCAATTAGAGAAAGAAG
The DNA here is from genome assembly GCF_963924675.1 of Phocoena phocoena. Lineage (NCBI taxonomy): Eukaryota > Metazoa > Chordata > Mammalia > Artiodactyla > Phocoenidae > Phocoena > Phocoena phocoena. The sequence continues at coordinate 32,218,879 of NC_089237.1, read as the reverse complement.
AACAAAAAAACCCCAAAGTTAGCAGAAGGAAAGAAATCATAAAAATCAGGTCAGAATAAATGGGAAAGAAATGAAGGAAACTATAGCAAAGATCAATAAAACTAAAAGCTGGTTCTTTGAGAAGATAAGCAAAATTGATAAACCATTAACCAGACTCATAAAAAAAAAAGGGAGAAGACTGAAATCAATAGAATTAGAAATGAAAAAGGAGAAGTAACAACTGACACTGCAGAAATTCAAAGGATTGTGAGAGATTACTATTAGCCACTATATGCCAATAAGATGGACAATCTGCAAGAAATGGACAAATTCTTAAAAAAGCACATATTCCCAAGACTGATCCAGGAAGAATTAGAAAATATAAACAGACCAATCACAAGCACTGAAATTGAAACTGTGATTAAAAATCTTCTAACAAACAAAAGCCCAGGACCAGATGGCTTCACAGGCAAATTCTATCAAACATTTAGGGAAGAGCTACTACCATGTTCTTGGACTGCAAGAATCAACATTGTGAAAATTACTATAGTACCCAAAGCAATCTACAGATTCAATGCAATCCCTATCAAACCTACCAATGGCATTTTTCACAGAACTAGAACAGAAAAATTGCACAATATGTATGGAAACACAAAGGACCCTGAATAGCCAAAGCAATCGTGAGAAAGAAAAACAGAGCTGGAGGAATCAGGCTCCTGGACTTCAGACTATACTACAAAGCTACAGTAATCAGGACACTATGGTAATGGCACAAAAACAGAAATATAGATCAATGGAACAGGATAGAAAGCCCAGAGATAAACCCACACACATATGGTCACCTTATCTTTGATAAAGGCGGAAAGAATATACAATGGAGAAAAGACAGCTTCTCCAATAAGTGGTGCTGAGAAAACTGGACAGCTACATGTAAAAGAATGAAATTAGAACACTCCCTAACACCATACACAAAAAAAACTCAAAATGGATTAAAGACCTAAATCTGAGACAAGATACTCTAAAACTCTTAGAGGAAAACATAGGAAGAACACTCTTTGCCATAAATCACAGCAAGATCTTTTTTGACCCACCTCCTAGAGTAATGGAAATAGAAACAAAAATAAACAAATGGGACCTAATGAAACTTAAAAGCTTTTGCACAGCAAAGGACCATAAACAAGACGAAAAGACAACCCTCAGAATGGGAGAAAATATTTGCAAATGAAGCAACTGACAAAGGATTAATCTCCAAAATTTACAAGCATCTCATGCAGCTCAATACCAAAAAAACAAACAACCCAATCTAAAAATGGGCAGGGGCTTCCCTGGTGGCGCAGTGGTTGAGAGTCTGCCTGCCGATGCAGGGGAAACGGGTTCGTACCCCGGTCCGGGAAGATCCCACATGCCTCAGAGTGGCTGGGTCCATGAGCCATGGTCACTGAGCCTGCGTGTCCAGAGCCTGTGCTCTGCAACGGGAGAGACCACAACAGTGAGAGGCCCGCATATCGCAAAAAAATAAAATAAAATAAAATAAAGTAAATAAAAATGGGCAGAAGACCTCAGTAGACATTTCTCCAGAGAAAATATACAGACTGCCAACAAACACGTGAAAGGATCCTCAACATCACTAATCTTTCGAGAAACGCAAATCAAAACTACAGTAGGCAACACTTCACACCAGTCAGAATGGCCATCATCAAAAAATCTAGAAACAATAAATGCTGGAGAGGGTGTGGAGAAAAGGGAACCCTCTTGCACTGTCGGTGGGAATGTAAATTGATACAGCCACTATGGAAAACAGTATGGAGGTTCCTCAAAAACTAAAAATAGAACTACCATATGACCCAGCAATCCCACTACTGGGCATATACCCTGAGAAAACCATAATTCAAAAAGAGTCATGTACCACAATGTTCATTGCAGCTCTATTTACAATAGCCAGGACATGGAAGCAACCTAAGTGTCGATGAATGGATAAAGAAGATGTGGCACCTGTATTACAATGAAATATTTCTCAGCCATAAAAAGAAATTGAGTTATTTGTAGTGAGATGGATGGACCTAGAGTCTGTCATACAGAGTGAAGTAAGTCAGAAGAGAAAAACAAATACCGTATGCTAACACATATATATGGATTCTTAAAAAAAATAAATGGTTCTGAAGAACCTAGGAGCAGGACAGGAATAAAGACGCAGACGTAGAGAATGGGCTTGAGCACACAGGGTTGGGCGGAAGGGTAAGCTGGGACGAAGTGAGAGATTTTACACTACCAAATGTAAAATAGATAGCTAGTGGGAAGCAGCCGCATAGCACAGGGAGATCAGCTTGGTGCTTTGTGACCACCTAGAGGGTTGGAATAGGGAGGGTGGGAGGGAGACGCAAGAGGGAGGAGGTATGGGGATATATGTATATGTATAGCTGATTCACTTTGTTATAAAGCAGAAACTAACACACCATTGTAAAGCAATTATACTCTAAATAAGATGTTAAAAAAGAATATATTATATATTTTGTATTCATGGTATTCATTTAAACATGATGATTAGATCAAACTTGTCAGTTTGAAAAAATGCCAGTGGAATTTAGCTGGATTTGGGAGAATATGATCTGAAGTCCACCAGCTCCTTTTCCTAAACCTAAAATAATAAAAGTCATAAAATGTATGGGTTCAAAAAACCACAGATACAGAGCTGATAGAGAAAATTCTTATTCCAAATAAGAATAACCTTTATCTTACCGAAGGTAAAAGATTTCTGATATATTTTTATTTAACATAGTTTTCATTTTATTGTGTTTTGTGACACAAAAAGTAATCTATAACTTCTTAAATAACAACACCGGAAAATAAGAGCTCACACATCTAAAAATCAGATACAGTTCTGTACACGTTCTACATAGTCACTCATTTAATTGTCAGAACAACCCTATGAGCAATATAAAATTTTTTTTTTTTTTTTTTTTTTTTTTTTTTGCGGTATGGGGGCCTCTCACCGCTGCGGCCCCTCCCGCCGCGGGGCACAGGCTCCGGACGCGCAGGCCCAGCAGCCACGGCCCACGGGCCCAGCCGCTCCGCAGCACATGGGATCCTCCCGGACCGGAGCACGAACCCGCGTCTCCCGCATCAGCAGGCGGACTCCCAACCACTGCGCCACCAGGGAAGCCCTAAAATTTTCATTTTATAGTTATTGAAACTGAGGTCCAGAGACTTTCAATAACTTGCCCAAGGTCACACAGCCAGTAAGAAACAAACATAGATGGGATCTGAATCCTGGAAGTCCAGCTCCAAAGTCTGTATCGTTTGAGCACTTTCTATATGTCAAGCTCTTACTAAGTTCTTTGTTTACCTTACCTCATTTCAATATGCTTATATAACTTTATTTTTAGTATAAACTCAACCATAAACTTCTTTTTCTTTCATTTGTTTCAAACCATTATGGAATGTGGATACACCCCGTGAATTTATCAATAAGTCGCAAATAAATCTAAAAAACAAAAAAACACTTAAGGTTGGCTAACATCCTCCCTGAGCCATCTGTGAGAAGACCAGAGCTTACCATTCCTCATGGCATCTGCTGAACCTGCTTCAGCGCTGCAGTAACTGTGTTATCTTGGAACCAGTGAAATAATCCCTGGAAGTTTCCACTCTGCTTTTCCTAGTCATCCCTCCCACGGCTGTACAGATTGCAGGCAGCCCTCCATGTGGCTCTGCCAGAAGCTTCCTAACAGTCCCCCACAGCTGGGCATTAGTCTCCTCTGTTTTCTTTCTCTACTTTTTTGTTGGATTATTTAAGCTCAGCCACACCTCTTTTCTAACATCAACGTTAAAAGCATTTAAAACATTTCAGTTTCATATCTGTCCAATTTAGCCTCTAAAATCTCAGCATTTCTCCTAAAGAAATAACTCCTTTCTTTCCCTCAGTCATAGCATCTTCCTTCATTTTTCTTTCATTTCTAACAGCTAGTGTTCTAAAGGCAAGATCAAAGGCTGTATTTTAAGCCAACTCCATTCTTCCTTAACTCTGTAAGCAAATCTACCCTAGAAATAGAAAGTTCAAGAAAATGGCCTTTTAAGCATACTTCCTAGCTGAATGCTGGAAGATAACAAGCCAGGGATTCAGCTCCTCTTTACCATTATCTGGGTCAGGGTCTCTTAAATCCATATCATAATCAGCTGTGGATTTAAGAGATCATATCTCATTTGAGAAATAAGCATTATGAAAAAAGCCAATTTGAGAGCATTTGGCAGAAAGCCCCAGGAACCTGTGGGCAAACCCCCTGAAACAAGAAGCTGGTCCTTCCACAGTCCTGTCTCGGGATGTGTGATTCCCAGCAACATTAAAACGAGACCCAGCTAGATCAGCTGAGCAAGTGTTCCCAGTGCCTAGCGCTACCCTGCAGGCCAAAACCTCTCTCTCATTCTCTCTACTCTGATGGAGTCTAGCTGGGCTTTGCTGTTGCTGTTGACTTTCTACTTAAAGTCCAAGTAATCCAATATTGGCCTCAGCAGCACATTGACTACAAGCCACTGCCACCAAACAAGTCAGGAACAAAGGCCTGCCCACTCATACCAAAGTGCTATACCAAGATAGCTATACCAAATAGCTATACCAAGCTATACCAAAGCTATACCAAGCTATACCAAATAGCTATACCAAGCTATTTGGTATACCAATAGCTATACCAAGCTATACCAAATAGCTATACCAGGATCTGTGGTCTCGTGTTCAGGTCCTTTGCTCTCCAGATGTCTGTAATTCATCTTAAGGTTTCCAGGGCACTGCCTTGTTGGGATCAGGATTCTAATCCTTCACCCCATCATCTCCACTAAGTGGGTATCGAAGTACCAACCTCATTGATAGCTGGAGAGTATCCAATAAATCCAAAATACATGGCAACTGGGAAACTTCACTGCAGAAGTCAGGCCAGGGCTGCCCCCTCCCCTCCTCTGAACTAAAGAGCCTGGAGCCCAGTTCCACATGACTGTGACTCACCTGTCTAGTCACAGCGGGACCCCTGACTTGCAGCATTAACACAGGAGCCTGGAATCACGTGCACACAAGAGCAGTGGCCTGCAGCCAGGAAGCCTCCCCACTATGGAAAATGGCCCGGTGGTTGTTTAGCTTTCCACAGCCCAGTAAGTCAGCCTCTTCCTGGATGAAAAAGACAGGGAGTAAAGAGAGAGGCCAGATTTGCTCACGCCAATAGCTGTCACTCATGGCTGTGTCCTCACGGAGAACATGGGAAGCAGAAGAGATATGGCCCCTTCTCCACACTGACTCTTTAGGCTGTATAGATTTTCCCCCGTTTGAAGAAAGCTTTTCTATGTGCCAGGTACCAGTTTAAGTGCTTTCCCTACAGGAACAAATTTAATTTTCCCCAACAAACCTAGGGAAAGGCCAATATGACCTCCAGTTTACAAAGGAGGAAATTGAGGCTGAAGTAAATAATTTGAGATTTGAACTCAGGTAATGCATCTCACCCTGCTCTTACTAAATGGCTTTCTTTTAGGTCCTCAAACAAGACATGCTCTTTCCTGCCTCAGGAACTTTGTACAAGCTGTGCCTTCTGCCTACGATGATCTTCTTTTTCTCCTTCAATGAGCGCACCATCCCAGCTTTCAGATTTCAGCTTAACTAGAATTCTCTGATTAAACAGCCTAATCTGATATCCCAGATGAGATCAATATCCTCTAATTTTATGGATAAAACTCATCACAACTCTTGCAGTTTCAATTTTCTACGCATAGAGAAAAAAACTGGGGGTGGTACTTTCTAAAATTCTAACAGTGATGTCACTGAGTGATAGAACGGCAGTTGTTTTTTGTTTGGTTGGTTGATCTGTTTTGTTCTTATGTGCTTGTTTTTGCTTTCTATATTTTCCAAGTTGTCCCGTGATTAGAATATACATCTTGTAAGTAGAGTAGTTCCTGGTAATAATGCAGATTGAGGTATATGCCAGTGAGTGTCTGGAGTGAACAGAAATGAAGATCAGTGGGTTTGTGGAAATCACTGAGCTGCAAGGTCAGAGAGCCAGATGGGTCACTGATGCAAACATTACAAATACCAAGAAAGGTGGGAGAGAAGAGGGGAGCTGGGAGCCGCGTGCTGGCGTGGCCTGAAGGGAGGCAGAAGAGAGCCATGGAAAGTATCCAGTGACATAGGGTAGGGATGGAAAAAGGGTGTAAGCAATTAGGTGGAGCAACAACAATGTAACAAACAGTCTGCAAGGGCCACTGAGGCTCAAGGGCAGATAGATCCTTCCCCTTATGCAGCTGCACTTTGAAGGTAGAAACAATAGTGGCCCCTGTTGGAGAGGACTGTGCAGGTGGGAACGCCTACTTTCCATTTCCGTTCATGTGAGGAGATGGACTGAGAAGGCAAAGACAGAGGTGAGCTCTCTCACCTTGGCACGGGGATCCAGAAAGCACAATGAAAAAAAAGACAAGACAAGGAGGATGGAAAGGCCTGATCCAAGAAGGAGGGGTCTGACTGAGACAGAAAAGAAGGGGCTAAGCACAGCTCGACATGGGTCTTCTCTTGGCCCAGGCAGCGTGATTAGAAGCACAAAGGACTCAGAAGACCGGGAAGCAGGCTGGGCACACACAGGGCAGGCTCTATGAGCATGCCACACCTGATGCAGTCACGCAGGGCCTCAGGCTTCGTTTCATGCTCTGTTGTCACTGCCTTGAATTTCTTAACCGTTTTAGAACAAGGGGCTCCATCTTTTCATTTTTGCCGCAAGTCCCACAAATTACATACCTGTCCTGGGGTAGACGTGGTTGATAGAGGCAGTATGGATGTGGGCGGCTGCCGGGCAGACAGAATCTTGTTGCTGGGGAAGCCTGGGGAGGTTGATTCATTTAACTGCTATCTATTGAAGAGCCACTATGTGCTGGATACACTGCTAGACACTGCAGAAGATAAAAAGATGAATAAGAAGTTGCCTGGGTTCGTGCTCTGATTTATAAGGAATTTGAGCCATTACTCTCCTGTTGGAGGAGTTCTGGAACAGCATCAATTGAGGTCACCTTTTGTGAGACAGAACTTCAGTGTGATTTGGGGGTTTTATATATATAGACTTCATACGTTTTTGTAAGTGACTTCAAAGGAAATGTTTCATTAAAATTGATAGCTAGATATGTAAACACTGGCCATTGATCAGCTTTCATATTATCTAAAGCAGATTTGAAAGATACTTCGTTCTTTGCCAAAAACCATCTCTTTGACATTTGAATAATTAATCCTTAGAAATTCACCATTTAATTATAAGGTTTGGACTATAGTAGCTGTGAGACATGAAAGGCTTTTATGAGTCTGTATTGTGAGCTGATTGAAGATACAAATTTGAAAAGAGATGTTTAAAAGTAGAAAATATTCTGAGCCAGATAATAGTTTAATGATGTCATGGAGAAAAGATTTGAGGATAAGCAGAGCTTTAAGACATCCCTGGAGAGACCTTCAGTTAAACAGTTTTTACTCTGCTTTTTTCTTCTAGCAAGGTTATTACCTCGAAGCTGCTAGTGCAAAAATCAGAGACCTTTCTAGATACCAGTGCCAGCTAATCTGAGAGAGGTGATTTCCTAGACAGTGTGCTCTGCTAGAAAACGTACAGAACCAGGAGCCAGAAGATACAGGCTGTGTTCCTAAAACAAAGTGCTGCGGGTCTCTGTACCCCAGCTTACCCATCTGTAAGGAGACATGTCATTAATGATGTCAGTCTCTGTGCCAAGCTCTGCCCTGCCCAGAGGGCGTCTCTGGTCTCCTACAGCTTCCGAAACTCAGCATCCCACAGGGAATCTGAGCTTACTGGTAATTCCAAGCAAAAGAATTAACCTCCAAGAATGAACGTTTTTATTATAAGATATGAAAGAAGAAGGAAAAGATGAAAAGAAAGAAGATGGCAATGGTGAAGACAGTGACAAAGCTTAAGAGCCTAAGCCACACACTGAACATCTCTGCAAAGTCCTAGGAGATAACATCCTCACAGCCACATCTGCCTTGAGGTTCTACTTTAGGACTTGAGAACAATGGAGGAGTCTTATACCGCAGAACAGTAAATAGTTTAGGATTGAAAGTTAAGCATCCCTGTAATTAAAGGCCCTGCATCCTCCCAGCCATCAGGAATTTCTCACTGCTTTCCTTTCTGTAAGACATCAGACTCCCTGCTGCCCAGCAAGCTCCCTTCAGTTTACTTTGGAAATTCAGTTCCTCTCACTTTCTTCTGTAGCAGAATTTAACTTACACAACATCTATTCAAGGTGTAGGCCAAATACTCATTAATGTACTCTGATGAACAAAAGGCCATCTCCTCTGGGTTTCACCCTTCCCTGGCATAAGAATTAGCAGAGTTCTTCTAAATTCCACCGCATGGTGTTAAAGGAAGAGTTGAGAGCAGTGGTCCTCAATCTGGGGTGGGTTGGTGGGGACGGGAAGCACAGCCGTGCCGCTCCTGGTGATATCTGGCAACATCTGGAGACATTTTGGTTATCACAACTGGGGAAGGGGGGTAATACTGGCATCTAGTGGGTAGAGACCAGGGATGCTGTCAAACATCCTACCATGTGCAGGACAGTCCCCACAACAAAGAATTATCTGACCCCAAATGTCAACAGTGCAATGGTTGAGAAACCCTGAAGAGTTATTTTCCCACTGATATGAATAAGTTCACCCCACCGCCACTGGAAGGCAGAAGAGTTTAGTCAGTTTGGGTTTTAAATAATAATTTTTTCACCAATCTATGTTCATTTAAAAATGGTTTGCACTTGTCTTTGTCATTTGAGGGGTTTGGGATACAGAAGTTGTAAATGAGATCTGTGTTTCCTAAGGAATAATTTATATGACCTCTGGGTTTCTAGCATTGCTATTATCTCTGATAGATTTACCTGTTAGAGTCTTAACAGTTACATGTTCAACAGCTCTTCAGATTCAACATGATGAAGACTATGGCTTCAGCTTTGGCTTGGGCCTCCATCCCTTCTCACCTGAATCCTACCACCTATCCTGTCATTAGGTTCGATGCAAATCTGCTCCTCCTGCAAATATTCCCCATCTCTCTAAGTGATGGTATCACCCACCCAGTCCCCCAGAAATCACCTGATCATTCATGTCCCACTCTCCCCTCATCCTGGTCCTGCAGACTCTCCTTAGCCCCTTATCTGTGTATCTGTCTATCTACTTACCTACCTATCTATTGTCTATGTATCTAATCCATCTATTTGATCACTCTAAGCTTTCTATCTATCCACCCATCTTTCTCCTCCAGTTCAGTCCCTCGATACTGACATCTGGGTTAGTTCAATAACTCCTTCTGACTATGCTTCCTTTCTCCAGGCTGACCTAGCTGCAATGCATAGCTATGTTGCAACCGGGGTGATGTTTTTGACAAAGCAAATCCGTTCATACCTCTCCTCTATTTTAGAAAACTTCAAATATGCTTCTTGGCTTTCAGGGTGAAGTGCAACTCTTTACCTGGGTGGAATGATCTAACTAACTCTTGCTTATCTCTGTCCTCCTCCCCCGCCCTGCCCCCAGTCACTTCTTCCTGTGGAATTCTTTGGTCTAGCTCCTTTGCGCTACGTAGCATATTACCTCTGTGCCTGTCCTGTCTCTGGGCCTTTGCATATGCTGTTCTGCTGAGACTGCCCTTCCCTACCCCTTTTGCTCACGCCTGCTCATTTTGAAATCTCAGCTCTGCCATTATCCCTCCGGAGAGCTGCCCTGCATCACTTCGGCCATTGTTCCCCCCATGTGTCCTTCAAAATGCATGGTAGAAGGGTTCTTTGGTCACATAAACTTGGGGCGTTACCTCTCTCTGGAATTTATAATAAATATTAGAATATTAAAAGGTCTGAAAAAGATTACAGTAGAAAGACCTATTTCACTATCTTTAACCCAACATTCCCCAAACTTACTTGAACATTTAACTTCTTTTTTTCACAAACCCATTATCACCTTCTTTGGAAAAATCTGGCTTAATCTGATTTAGAAAGAACCTCCTTTGCTCCTGTAGTATCCCAGACGTTGCTGTATCATAGTACTTACCACATATGTCACTATAATTGTAGAGTCATTTTCTAGAAGTTCTCTCATGTAAATGCCTTAGTGAGAAAAATCATCCCCGCGCGTTTGCCAGTGTTATATGTTCTACAGCTGGGATACATTTTAAATATCTGGTATATGTTGATAAATACATTATTGGGCAAAATGGACCATCTATTTTATTGCTGTTGATAATTAACATATACTATTTGAATAGAGTGTGTAATAAAATTGTTTTACCAAAATAGTCCCGTATCCAACATAGGATATAATTCATAATATTATTGACATGCTTTCTGAGAGTGCCATGCTTAGGCAAATTTCTTAATGCCCTTATCTTGAAGGTGACAGTCTATGTACCCTTGGACTGACATGTCAACTTGGCTTCAACACAGACGTTTCTTTATTGTTTTGGGACTCGTATTTAGATTTGTTGCTGTTGCTTTGTGCTTTGTTTTTGAGAAGACCATGACTATAGAATACACCAAGTGTATTTAACATGAAGAGAATGCTTACACTCCACATTTACCAGGAGGGTCCTGAGAACGTGGAGGTCTCCCCCATACCACTCAGTTGAGGGGTCCTGGCCTACCAGCCCATCCCCCAGGGAAAGATTCTTCCTTCACCTCTCACCACTGGCAGACCCCCCTACTACTTAGGAGACCCCAACAGCCTCCATGCATATGGGCTGAGGACCCCTCCTCTCTTATGGGCCAGGAGATCTGGATGTGTGCAGACAAGTTAACAGTGGGGAGAGAAAATGTACAAAGTGTTAAAGGTGACTCACCAGTTTGAAGGTGGAAAAAACAACATAATCAGAAAAGGTAGCTCTTCGTGAGGGACCCTTAAAAAAAGAAATCAAAAGAACTCTAAAATAAAATAATATAAATTCCTAGGGAGACTAGAGAAGCTATTGCAAAGGAACAATCTGTGAAAAAGAAAGAGTTCCTGGAACTCAAAAACATGGCTGAAAACTGAATTAAGTATCTTGCAGCTCAGATGGAAGAATTATCACACAGAGGAAAAAAATCTCAAAGAAATAGAAATTATGAGTGGATAGTGAAAGCTCCACATGGAGGATACATCCTATTGTTGGTAGAGGGTGAATAGGTTCAACCTTCTTGTAGAGTAATTTGGACTCTCCATTTAATATTAAGTGGCATATGCCCTATTATAAAGTACTCACAATTCTAAGAACTACCTTACAGTATAAGGGCACAAGGCAAAAAAAAGAAGTTCAAAATGCTTTCTCATTGCAAGCTTATTGTAATAGCAAAAAATCACATGTAACCAAAGTGTTCATCAATATGGGATTGGTTAAATAAATTAGGGCATGCACATAAATAAATTTCTATTTAGCCACTAAAAGAATGAGGAGATGTATGTATATCGACTTGGAATATATTCCACAAAAATACTATGAAAAGAATAAAAGCATATTATATAGCATGATCTTGTTTTGTTAAAAAATTTTAATGGTGTGTATTAGTGTATATGTCTAAAGGTTTATGTATGTATATTTGCTTTCATAAGCATAAAACACAATTTGGAATGATACCCTCACATACTATAAACAGCATTACCTCTGGGAAGTGAGGCTGGAGTGTTGGACAAGACATTCACTTCTTTATATATTTCAGAATAAATCTGTGAGGTTCTGAACTCTTTTACCTAATTTTGGGGCTCTTTTGTATTTCCAAATTTTCAGAAATGAAAATTGCTTATTTAATTAAATTTTTTACTGTTTAAAAGCTAGAAAGAAATCAAAACACAAGAAGCCATGTATAACTAAACATGGCAAGGCAATGGAAGGGTTTGCTGAGTTCTCAGCAAAGGCACAGAGTCAAAACTTGGAAAAAAACAACAGTGAAATTCCAATACCATAAGGGAAGCTATTGGAAATGTTTATAAAATTCTTAAAACACTAGCAGCAAAAAAAAAAAAAAAAAAAAAAAAAAATTAAAGCTACTGTTAGCAAAATTATCAACAGTCATGAAAAGCCAATCAACTATGACTTTTTAAAGAAGAGCATACTTTGGGTCAAATCAAGACCCAGAGTCAGAGACAAAAGAGTTTGAAGATGGCATGTTTTGTGACCATTTAAGGAACATTTTGATCCAAATGGAAAGTGCAATTCTTTGTAAGGTAATTTTTCAGTTTGGACTCAATAAAGACAATCATAACAATCGCATGTTAAGCACTTAGAATGGGCAAGGTCTCTGCCAAGTGCTTTGTATGCATTATTCCTCTGATAAGCACAGCAATCTTAGGAGAGGTGCAGGTGCTACTGTTATTTCCATGTTATAGACAAAGGCATTGAGTTACATAAAGGTTGATGTATATATGTGTGCTCTCATAAACCTAAAAATCATAAGGTTAAATAATTGGTTAGAGGTCACCCTGGAGGTCAGTGGAAGATCTGAGACTGGACTCTTGGCCTCTGAGACCATTGCCTTTACCTTCTGTGTGGGAGCCATGGGCAGAGGCCCTGAAACTCTCAACAACAGCAGCACATAAAGGACACGTGATCAAAGTGAAAAGGATCCACTGTTCACAAATTATTATTATTATTATTATGCAGTAATTGTCATATTCTATCTTATATAAAACATGCATTGATTTTCTTAAATTAATTTCCCAGGTAATATTTTTTGGGGGGAGAACTGTTTTTGTATTTTAATTTTTATTGGAGTATAGTTGACTTACAATGTTGTGTTAGTTTCTGCTGTACAGCAAAGTGAACCAGTTATACATATACATATATCCACTCTTTTTTAGATTCTTTTCCCATATAGGTCATTACAGAATATTGAGTAGAATTCCCTGTGCTGTACAGTGGGTCTTTTTATTTATTTATTTTATATATAGTAGCATGTATATGTCAATCCCAATCTCCCAATTTATCTCCACCCCCACTTCCCCCCTTCCCAGGTAATTTAAAAGATTATTGGTTCCCAGCACTCCTGGGACTGAGATAAAGAATAAGTATTCCTACCATAGCAATAAGCACATAATTAAAATTAACATAAAATAGAATTAATTCAATATTTGGAATAAGAAAGTAGCAGCCACTTCATCTCAAAACTTATAACTTGGACATGTAAGAAGTAGCTTATTGTGTATTACAGAGAGGAATAGGTGTGTAGGGGATTTGACTCCATGTGTTACATTATTCAAACAATTACAGTTGTACTGATGCAATTTTTTTGCATGTCATAAAAGTTTTAAAGAGCAGACAACTCAAGCTAAATATTTCAATCAGCAGAGAACATTCCAAAATTACTAAGTTGTCTATTTTTTAGTGAGTGTCAATTGTAGGTTACAGATTGTAACCAGATGGTATCAGCCACAGGGACCAGGGTGAGAAGTTGAGAGAGATGTGTGGTGCAGAGAAAATCCTTCGGTTGGACATTTTGGCCTAGAGACCAGTTGCTCCAGGACTGTCAGTTGACAGATTTCAGTGATCATCAGAGCACAGGAGATTAGATTTCTAACAAGGAGAGCAGAGTTGGTATCCAAGGCTTTGGACAACGTCCATTCCTATGGACCTGGCAACTGAATCAGGGCCAAGTGCTACCATGACTTGAGGATGGTAACTTGCCGGCCTTGCATGCCTTCTGAGTGTGGCTTGGGGTGCTGGGTGAGTGTGGTACAGGCAGGGGGCCAAGATGTGCCTCTTATCTCCCCAAGGTGGGAGCAGAGGCTAGGCTTCCATAGCTAAAGTAATCCAGGATTGGTATCAGAAGAGCCCCATCCATGACCCCCTGAAGACTCCCACCAGGTGGAAGAATGGACTCTGTTGAAATGTGCAAATAAGGCAAATGGTGGTTTGGTCTCTCAGTTCTCAAAGGAGCCAGTTCCTCTTGCTCAGAGCCTGTGCCCTTGATGATGTCCCTTTGCCTGGTGTGCTCCACTCTCCCCATTTGCCTTCTTAACTCCTACCCTGGGGTCAGGATAACACCTCTCATGGCATTCTGAGTAATAAGTGAATCAGTGCATGTGAAAGCACTTAGGACAGTTTCTGATGCATGAAGCACTCAGCGATCTTAGCTGTTATCATTAATATGAATTTTTCTTCAGACATTATCCTAACACTTCCTCGATTAGACTTCCCTGATTTCTCTTTCTAGATTGGATCCTCAAAGACCACCTTCCCTCCTCACTGAGCACCTTGTAAGGTTGCATTATATCATCACACAATACTTCCAACTGTATAGCTGTCTCTCCAGTCAGACAGACATTATCATGCGGGCAGGGGATGTATTAGGGCCTAGCATGGGGGCCTTCACATACCAGGCACTCAAGAAACATTTAGCAAATGAGTTAATTATTAATTTTAAGGGCTTTCTTTCTCCTTTAAGGACTCAGGTTTTCTTTTTCTAATGTGGAAGAAAGCTTAGAAAAGCAAAGGTGAATTTTATGGTTTTTAATGATCTGTAAAACCTCACCGCCACAATGTTCTTAACGGCTTTATTTATTTTGTACCGCAAGAAAAATGATTGGTACCACCACGTTAGGTAGGTACATAAGGTAGTCTCAAGGGTGGCTCTGAATAGTTTTCAAAGTAGTCAATGATATTGCTGTAAAATTGTTGCCCAAATGAGGAGCTCTTATTCAATGAATTCTTGAAGTAACGGACAGTTTTCTTTGTTAATACTTTTGTAGTTAAAGAAGAAGCTATTATATGAGGCAGTAGTAAAAACTTTTCTCAGTAGGTGAGAACGTTCTAAATTTGTTTCCTAGCAATAATTTGCTTAAAAGAGCTGAAGGGGTCGAAATTTCAGAGGAATTTTCGATACACTTTTTGTTTGAGGGGCAAGAGCGGGGTGGGGATGGGGTGGGGGAGTGTATGTCAGGGGGAGGTCAGAGGAGTGGTCCTAATTCCGTAGACTCGGTGACACGTATGATGTCTTGCTGAATCACACCATAGGATCCATCTAAAAGATTCAGCTCTATAAAAATGCACAGTGCACCTACCTTGTGTAAAAACTCGAAGAATTATCTTCGTTCTTCCTGGGCCCAGCCGTTCAATAATTTAGCACTTTATCAATCTAGGAAGCCCATCCCCAACCATCTTCATGATTGTCAATGAGGAATTAGGTGGCTTACTAAAATATTGAGGGATTTTCCAATATGGATTTGGATCTAATTCAAATCGCACTCAGCAGTTGGAGGAATGAAAATTCGAGGAAGACCATCTGGGAGAGAAATTTGGGAAAATGGTACAGTTTTGACTGCCAAGAGTGGAGACATCTTACCCAAGCAAAACTCTCTCTGTAGCTACCTTCTTAGTTCCAATTCCATGGACTTATCATATCTTCTTAATTTGGTTTTCCAAATTGGCCTACTGATAATAATAATAACAGTAACAATACCAGGTAGCATTCACTGAGTCCTCACTATAGGCCAGCCTTATACTACTATTTTACATGTATTATCTTATTTAACCCTTACAACAATTCTTTGAATTAGCCACTGTTGTTATTTCTCTCCATCCCAGAGCACTGAATCCATTTGCAAAAGTCACTATTACCAAAAATGGCAGAGCTTGGAAAAATATTGCTCACTGAAGTGACTAATCTTCCTCATCCAGATCCATGTGGGTGGCGGGACAAGATCTTTTTGTCAGGCTGAGGACACCATGACTTTAGTGTTCAGTCTGGGAGATGACCCGGAACCATTTGTACTTCACAATGCAAATAGTTCATGTCAATCATGGGGACTTACCTGCCGTCCCCAATTAAACTTACTACCTTGAAAAATACCCTTTTGGAAATAACAACAATAGATTTTTAAAAATGGATTTGGAAGTGAATTGTCTGGTGGGCTGCCACACTGAAAAAATTGCACAGCTGGCAAACTCCTTCCAAGCACGGGCACAATCTAATTGTTCCTCTCTTTTCACTGCCACCTTGAATAAAGAGAAACTTGGCATTGATTTCAACACCCTCCCACCCCATACTCACCAGAAAAATTGGAAAAATTTTCTTGGAAAAGAAAATTTGTCCACTTATCCCAATAAGCATGAATTGAGAAAATCATAATTTTTAGGAGGAGTTTCAGTTAATGGAACAAAGTGTCAGAACTGGGCCTTCAAGAAGAAGGTACAAAGTCAGTATGAACCAGAAGCAAGAGGATGATGAGTCTGAGCCATTGGCCTATGCAACTAGACTCTATATCTCCTCTTGCCAGGAACAGACCTGGGAGACAAAGTGAACATCAAGTGATCTTGAAATTCGGGGATGTTCGGGGCAGGGAGCTGAGTGTGCAATGAGATACCTCAGTTGACTTACATGCTTTCTTTGTGGGTTACATCTCCCTGTACCTCCGAGAAGAGTTCCCAATCAAAATGTTCTCATCTTTAAGCTTCTCAATTTTTCAATCAGTGGCAGCACCTCTGAAGGCAACTCAGTGACTTTTCACTTGTAATTGGTTACTGTATATTTTTTTTAACACACTTTTTTCTCTCTTTGTTTCAGAGGCTACCCTTTAAAGACAGGCATTTCACTTGCAGCAAAACGTAAGTACATGTCCACCTTGAAATGGTGTCTCCTTCTCAGCTCTAATTCCTAAAACCTCCTAATCTTTAAGGCTCCCATCTCACATTGCTGCATTTTTCAAGTCTGGCTCAACAAACGCAGTTTGAATCTAATATTTCACACTCTTGATTTGTATGACATCGTGGAACATTTTATACACTGTTTGGGAAACAGATTGAACCTGATTGTGGTTGTGACTAGGTTGCCTCTAAAAAGCTAGAAAAAAGTAATGAGGAAAAAATTAGGCAATATTCTTTTAGACATTATGACAGTGTGACAGCAAACCTTTGAATATTCAGGTTCTCTCAAAAAATGGCTGACTACTTTATTACTCTTTGCCCAGTCAATCCTTGGAATCACAGACTGTTTTAAGTTTAACAATATGGTAGTTATCTTAATAATTCTTTCCTGTGTGTACTGCATTATGGCAACTCTGTAAACCAGTGTTCTTTCTAGAATGAATCTCCCGAGTATTATGTTTCTTTACTCTTGGTACTCCCAGTGTCCCTACACAAATTACAAACCCCCTCTATTCTAAAAGACCAAATAAAATTACACCAGATCCAGACTGGGAGTTCTGAGTATTTTAGAGTTCTGCCTCTGGGAATTAGGATGTGATTTTTTTTTCTTTTTTAATAAAATGGGTATAAAGGTTTTAACCAGAAAATATGAACATTCCATCTGTCTCTGGAATAATTTGATTATGAAAATCTAAGAACCAAGACATCTAATATTCCTTACCTTGCAACACATATCACAAATTCTTAAAACAAAACACCACCACCACCCACACTAGATTCTATTACCCAAGTTCAAAAAACAGAGGATAAATGTGGGTTCAATATAAAGACTCTAGCTATTCAATAGTAGCTTAAATGGTAGTGAGTTTCTTGTCACCACAGATAAGTAAGCAGGAGATCAACAACCATAAGGTAGAAGGTTGACTCAGGTGAACCAAGGAGTGTCCATCAACTCCCAGCTCCTGATTCACACAGAATTTCTAGTGGAGGATGCATCTCAGCACTCACTGAAGCATTAATTAGACACTCTTGGACCTGAGAGAATCCAGAGGTCTCACTTGAATTATACGTATTATGTGTGTTCTAATAAATTCTCTTTTGAATCATTCAGTCCCTGAGAAAATGATGTGTTCAGCTGAACTGTAAGAAAAGCTTAGTTTTCACTGACTTGCCTGGACGATGTTTCTCGTTTGTTCTCTAGAATAAATTGATCCCACTGCTATTCCCCAAATATTCAAACATCAGCACAAGAAACATCACCCTTAAAGTCATTTAAATTTTATGTCTAAGTATTATGCATTCACTGGAATTTGTAAAATGTCAAGCTCTATACTATATTGCTGTGCTCTTTATCGCAGTATCAAGACACCTGCATGTAGTGAATGATTTAAGCAACTTTTACCAATAAAGTCATGTTAGATTTTATGAGCAGTCTCCCTTTTCATGTGCTATCATGAGTATTTTATTTGTACAAATGGGAACTTTTGACTATATCCTCGCTTTTGAACATAGAACGCTGTGTTTCCTTCCCCGCATATTCATATCTGGTAGCTCTTTGTCATACTGTGTCTGCCTATTTAGGTTTACAGTGCTTTTAAATGATTTAATGTTAAATACTAAAAAACGGTTGGTATATGTTCATGGTGAAAATTAGATGAAGGGCAATTTAAGGCAGGATTTTAAGTCATTATATGCAAATACACAACTATGAACACATATATGACTATTAGCTCAAGATCTCTTGATCAAAATTTCAGTTGAAAACACCTTTTACACCTCCCAGATTCGTGGAGGGGGGGCGGTGGGGAAGGGGAAGTCTAGTTATTTCACCTTAGGTCAATTTGTGATCATTTTATTTTTACATTTTTTTCTCAAGGACATACAAAGTGCTTGGTGACCTATTTTATTAGTAAATATCCTTAGTAAACTTGCATTAGAATTTTACACCATCCAGACAAGATACATCTACATACCTCTCCATGTCATCTCTGAGCAACTGGCACAAAGTTGGTCTGACCTGTGGAGTCATGGAAACGCATTCAAATCATCAGGCAACTGTGACTGGGGTTCATTTTGACAGCCAGACTCAATGGGCCCCTCTGGAGTTGGCCTTGCGTCCTAACGATGATTGTATTATACAATCAATGCAAATGGACAACCACCCAATCAGCGCTCTATTCAAACAAGGCTTCCATCCACAGTAGGTGGCAGGAGGCTTTGCAAGTAAAGGTCCTGGAAATGTGTACATGCCAAGTAAAACACCAGCCCCACTGATGGAGGACAGCCTCACCCAAGTCAGGAAGATGTGCCCCCTTGGATGATGGAAGGAACTCAGGTGTAAAAATCAGAAGGTGCATGTCTGAGTCCCACATCACTCCCACAGAAGTGGTATGATTTTGAGAATTTTAGTTAACCCCTCAGTTTCTAAGTATCTGTATTATGGGGGGTGGAGGGTGGAGTGGGAAGAAAAACATTTTCCTGCCTCCACCAATGGGTGGTTGTGATAAGAGCATAATGTTTCAGAAAGATTTTGTCATCTAAAAATGCTTTCTATCTTCAAGGGATTCTTATTAGATTATTGGAGGCTTTCGCTGTTTATGTGGGAGTCTCTGGGGATTCTGGAAGCAAACTTTGGGCCTTAAAATCGACACTGCACAATAAAACAAAAAGAACGATATCCAAACATATCATGCCCCTGGAGAGTCTTGCACCCACATTTTTTCTTTCTTTTCAATTACACATACTCTTTGGGACCACTGCCTCTGGTGGAAGAGAATTGTCTTCTGGGTGGTATGGGTGAGAAAGTTACCAAACAAACCTGAATTATCCAAAGACCTGTGAAATGCGCAATTGCTTTTTAAGAGGCCTGGTGATATTGTGTGTTCCTTTCGATTTTTGGCAGTAACGATTTTCTGCAATTTGTGGTTTTGCAATTTCTCTTTACGCAGACAACACTCTGGCTCTCATTCAATGCCCCACTGGTTGGGGGCAAGGAGCGAGGAGAGAGAGAGATTCCCTGGGGCTCTGACCACTCCAGAAAAAGAAGGAAATGTTAATGAAATAAGTCAGAAAGAATGCTTGAGACTCGTGGAAGCTGGTGGTTAGTGGGGAAGAAACAACTTTTAATAAATTGCGTGGTGTGGTTGGGATTTCATCGAGGGTTTTCATCAGCTAAGCAAAGGTCTGTTCTCCTTAACTCTTCTTGACTCTCCACTAAGCTTTGTCTGGATTGCAATCTCAGTCGTTCTCTCTTTTTTTTTTTTTTTCCTGTATTCAACAAGCCTAGAACATTCTCTTCTACCGGATCCCTTTGGCCTCTTCTGGCCTCGATGGGATTCTCTTTAAATGCTCTGTCTTTAGGTGTCCACTTGCCAGTTACATTAACTTGGTTTGTGTAAATTACCTGAAGACCCACGTGCCAGAATTTTTGCCCTTGTCTCTTTGCAGAGGCAGTGTGTGGATATAGCATTTATCTAGGTGAGAGTAATTTGTTCTGTTTCTATTCATCACCTCTGGAAAGGCTTTGCTGACTTCTGTTTGCTTTTTTATGACTGCTAGGCCCTGTGCTGAAGGATTTAAAGTTACATCCAGCGTGAACCTTGTATCCCTTCTCTGTTCACTTCTGCGTATCAAAAGAGCCCCTGTTCTCCATGGAGTAGATACCTCGGGGCTTATGCCCACAGTTCCTGGACTTTCTATGTCCAAAGGCAATTGCACAGGCCACTTAGTTCTTCTCTTTTCATGACCTAAATGTCACTGCTTCTTTTGTTTATAGGAAGAATATAAAGATAATTGCTACTCATAGGTTAGTTGTATAATTTTCATGTATTTGAGGAATATACGATCTTCCTGTGTGTGTCCTACAGGTTTAGGGGATTGTTTGTGCTATGTCATTATAAATCATGGGTTTTTAATTTTGGAAGATGCGTTCACCATGATGCTGTTCAGCAGCAGCCCCCAAGCCATCCTCCTCACAGCACCCTCTCTAGAGCCCTTTCTCTAGTCCATGGAAGCCCAATCCATTATTTAATAGTTCAACACTTCCAGCTTTCTTTGGCTAACCTGAGATAACCTTCAGGTGGTTTGTGCTAGTTTTACTTTTGGAGCTGCTCAAGAGTTCACTCCTTCTTCCACATGACAACCCTCCAAATATTTTGGAATCTGATCCCTATACTTTCTGAGCCTTCCTTGTCCAGGCTAAACATCCTCAGTTTCTTCAGTCATTCTTCATATGACTTGATTTAGTTACCCTTTTCCATGCGTCTCAGTCACATTTTTCAATGTTCCTGTTAAAATGTTACAGCCTGAACTGAAAAGAATATTGCCAAGATGGTTGACCACTGCAGA
The DNA here is from genome assembly GCF_963924675.1 of Phocoena phocoena. NCBI lineage: Eukaryota > Metazoa > Chordata > Mammalia > Artiodactyla > Phocoenidae > Phocoena > Phocoena phocoena. The sequence goes on along the minus strand of NC_089237.1, from coordinate 32,197,958 downwards.
GCTCCAAGGAATAAAAAAAAACAAAAACAAAAAGCTCTCATTCTGGACGTATTATTTCTATTACTATAACCTAAGAGCACATCACAAATCTCAATAGCACTTTAGTCCTGAGGTTAATCCTAAAACCTCTAGCTATGTTTTACAGAAGCTGCCATGAAAGCAGATTTTTTTCTGCTGTATCTATGCACTTGATTTTGAATAAGCAGACCTTTACATTATGGTGACGCTGATTAGTTTCAGAATATTAGTGGAAACTGTTAGGAGCTTTTTGAATTTGAATTTTTTAAAATCCTGTCCCAGTTTTGGGACATACTTGATTTGCTTCTTGACTTCATTCAAGAGATTGATTTTTTTTAAAAAAAAAGTGAATATCTGGATTTTAAGCTCCTCAAATGAGGAGTCATGTTTTATTCATCTTTGTCTCTCCTGTGACATTCTGTTAAACAACCAGATGCTCAAGAAATGCTTTTATGAAATCAGTCAATAAAATCAAATACAGGCAGCTTTCCAACACCCTGACAGACAGCCATCTTTTGATTGATATCAGTGCCCTTTACAAACCAAGGACAAGATGAATTTTACACTATTTTGCTAATACTTGGTGATTTTGTAGCATTATAGTGTGACCCTCAGGACTAGGTTGCCTGGATTCTAATCCCACTAGACTTTGCTAGCTACATGCTTTGGAGCAAGTTTCTCCCCCTCTCTAGTTCTATTCCCTGATTCATAAAATGATGACACTAAATTATTTGTACCTGCCTCATTTGGTGGTTGTGATGATTAAGTGAATTAATCCATGTAAAGAATGTAGAACAGCTGCCAATAATATAAAAATGATAATTAATATAGTAATAAATGTATTGTTGTTTCTTTTGTTGTTCTCAAGATATGCTAGTGTAACTACCCTGTCCTAAGGGGAAAGAAAGCAAGTTTGGCATAATTTGTTCATAGTGAACCCATATTAACTCCAAATAATAATTATAGTATGAAAATGCCATGTGATCTAAATACAATTCAACTGCTTCATGCCCATCAAAGTTTAGGTATGCATTCAAAAGAACCACAAATGTCTAAAAAGATGAAAAAATGTAAATTTTTACTAAATTCCCACAAAGAGGAATTATATTACATTCCATGGCAAAATATTCTAAAGATCTTCTTTACCCAATTCTTTATAGTAGCTGCTCAAAAATCTTGCCTCTCTCCCTACTGCTTATATAAAAAGATCCTGGCTAGTGTTGCTTTTTTCCTCACTTATTTTTCTCTCTTAATTATGCCCTATTTTGCAGGATTAATAAACTACTGGTCTATTATTTTCTGCCTCCAACAATTCCATTTCTTATGTAATTTCAATGTGGCCTTTCCAGGTTGCTCCTGAAAAAAATTATATATATATATACATACACATACATATATATATATAATTTATATATTATATAAATTATATATAATTATTTATTATTATATATAACATATATAATAATAAAATATGCAGTGCTATCTATTTTAAATTCCATATAGCTAGCTGATTGTCACACAACACTTTCACTGATTTTTGCTGAATTCTTGTACCTATAGCAAACCTATGGCTGTAACTGATGTATAAATGTAGTTTACAAATAAATTGTGGTTAATATTATTTATGTTAACAAGTAAGACAAAAGTGAAACAACAAAGATGTATGTCACAGACTCACCCATTCATCAATAATGTGAGCAACTTCTTTACTAAATTGGATAATAGTTTTTGAATACCATAGAATATTTCCTCGAGTTTCTGTATTATTTACAATATGAGTTATAAACACAACACTTATTTTTGCTTTATCTGTTTTATTAACATTTTCTACATCACTTTCTTAAATCTAGACAACCAACAACACAATAAATCAAGCCTTGATTTGTAGTATTTGTTGATTTCTTTGGTGTTGATACTTCTACCATGGCCAATTTTAAGCAACCAACATGATTATCACTGAATTTGGAATTAAGAAAGGATGTGCAACACCATTATGTGGTGTTTCTGCCATAAAGATACAATAGATGCAAATAACCACAGAAGCATAGGTAATAATAAAATGTCATAAAACAAATAGGAAGTGATGAGTTTTGAGTACTTGTTTCCCATTTTTAATACAAGTTGTTTCATTGCAAGTTTATATAATTCAATTTTTAAGAATGGCTGTGTTTAAAAATCAGCTCACAGGGCTTCTCTGATGGCGCAGTGGTTGAGAGTCCGCCTGCCGATGCAGAGGACGAGTGTTCGTGCCCCGGTCCGGGAAGATCCCACATGCCGTGGAGCAGCTGGGCCCGTGAGCCATGGCCGCTGAGCCTGCGCGTCCGGAGCCTGTGCTCCGCAACGGGAGAGGCCACAACAGTGAGAGACCCGTGTACCGAAAAAAAAAAAAAAAATCAGCTCACAAATTCCTGAAAAGTCTAACTGCTGCCCCTTGCAAACTGTCACAAACCATCTCTAGTACAACTGGTCCTTTACCTTTAGATAGCAGTGTGGGGGGTGGGGAGGAAATGGAAACATAGAGTTTTTAATAAAAGCAACTATCTTTTATTATTGATAGTACTAAAGGTTGGAAAGCTATGGTACAAGGCCAAATGTGATCCACTACCTGTTACTGTAAATAGGTTTATTTGAACACTATTCCAATAAATATCTATATATTTATATATAGAGAGAGAAATTATTTATAGATATTTATCTATATATTTATATCTATATATTTATTATCTCTGTATAAGTCAGGGTTCTCCACAGAAACAGAACCAATAGTATGCAATACCTATCTTTCTTTCTTTCTATCTATCTATATCTATATCTATCAGCTATCAGCTATCTATCTACAATTACTATGCAAAATATATTCACTACAATGCCTAAATTAGCATTCGATTAAACAACTGGATACTCCAGCCTCCCCAATTTAACACATAAAATTAACCATCGAAGTCTATGACTGCTTTTGCCTACAGCAGCAGAGATGAGTAGTCGTGATAGAGACAATATGGCCCAGAAAGCCTAAAATAGTTACTATTTGGTTTTTTTGTAGAAAGTTTGCTGACCCCTGGAATAAACCATAAATCCAGATTCAACTGACCCCTGTTCCTTTAATACAGTCAAGCCGAACACATACATAATAACTTCAGATTGATAATAATCAAGGACTATGCTTGGTCTCCATGGCCACTTTGGACTACATTTTGTGAAACTGCAAGCAGAAGAGCATCTACATACTGATATGAATTCCTTGGATATATTCTCTAGCAAGTTTGGTTGCAATGTACTTTTTAATCTTAATTTTTCTTCATGTCCACTTTTGTGTACAATTTTATAACAATGTATGTATGTGATTACATCATACATACTAGCTATTTTAGTGTAGGCTGTTTCTTTTGCTTTTTTCTCCCTTTTTCTTTTCTTTTTTTTTTTTCTCTTTTCTTCCCTTTTCTTTTCCTTTTTAATTTGGCTCTCTTACCTCTATTTACTAATCCATAAACATTCTTGCAAAATTAGTGCATATCCTTCTGTATTTTTTTTCTGCATTCATATAATGTTGAAGGAATAGTTATTTAACACACACACACAGAGAGAGAAATACTCATGTAGAGGGTTTTGTTACCATTTATTTTATAAAATAGCATCAAATTTCAATGTGCATATTCATCTTAATTTTTCAATCAAAAGTACCTTTTTATTTAAATCCCTGTTTATATTATTTATCCTTTCTTTTCTTCTTTTTTTAAAAAAAATTTTATTTATTTATTTATTTATTTATTTATTTATGGCTGCATTGGGTCTTCATTGCTGCTCGCGGGCTTTCTCTAGCTGCAGCAAGCCGGGGCTACTCTTCATTGTGGTGTGCGGGCTTCTCATTGTGGTGGCTTCTCTTGTTGCAGAGTATGGGTTCTAGGCACGCAGGCTTCAGTAGTGTGGCATACTGGCTCAGTAGTTGTGGCACACGGGCTTAGTTACTCGGCAGCATGCGGGATCTTCCTGGACCAGGTCTCAAACCAATGTCCCCTGCATTGGGTACCAAAGAAAATGTTGGGGTATAGCTGTGAATATTTACAAGTTAACTTTTCCCAAGCTACAAATCATTATTTTTTAAATCTATTTTAGAGTTTTACCAAAAGATCAGAAACTATCTCCTAGGTCTTCAGAAACCACTTTCTACCTTCCTAAACATTAAAATATGTTTCCACATTTAGTATTGATTATTGACGTAAAGATTCTATCATTATATCTTTTCTAAACATTTTTTTAGACTACAAAAGAAGCTCAAGTTTAAAGGGAGTTAGGAGGAGATAATTGTAAGAATGCTGATATTTAATGAAATCCACAAAAAGGAAGCAAAGTTTAGTTGGATTTATGCTATTCTGAACTGGAGAGCTTTATCGGAAATGGAGAGCCATCAAGAACCAGGGATACGGAGATAGGTTCAAGATGGCGGAGTAGAAGGATATGCTCTCACTCCCTCTTTCAGGAACACTGAAATCACAACTAACTGCTTAACAGTCATCGACAGGAAGACACTGGAACTCACTAAAAAGATACACCATATGCAAAGACAAAGGAGAAACCACAATGAGATGGTAGGAAGGGCGCAAACACAATAACATCAAATCCCATAACTGCTTCGTGGGTGACTCACAAACTGGAGAACACTTGTACAACAGAAGTCCACCCACTGGAGTGAAAGTTCTGAGCCCCACGTCAGGCTTCCAAACCTGGGGGTCTGGCAAAGGGAGGAGGAATTCCTAGAGAATCAGACTTTGAAGGCTAGAGGGCTTTGATTGCAGGACTTTGACAGGGCTGGGGGAAATAGAGACTCCACTCTTGGAGGGCACACACAAAGTAGTGTGTGCACTGAGACACAGGGAAAGGAGCAGTGACCCCATAGGAGACTGACCCAGACCTACCTGTTAGTGTAGGAGGGTCTCCTGCAGAGGCGGGGGGTGGCTGTGCTTCACCATGAGGACAAGGACACTGGCAGCAGAAGTTCTGCAAAGTACTCCTTGGCGTGAGCCCTCCCAGAGTCCACCATTAGTTCTACCAAAGAGCCCGGCTAGGCTCCAGTGTTGGGTCACCTCAGGCCAAACAACCAACAGGGAAGGAACCCAGCCCCACCCATCAGCAGACAAGCAGATTAAAGTTTTACCAAGTTCTGCCCACCAGAGCAATAGCCAGCTCTACCCACCACCAGTCCCTCCCATCAGGAAACTTCCACAAGCCTCTTCGATAGCCTCATCCACCAGAGGGCAGACAGAAGAAGCAAGAAGAACTACAACCCTGCAGCCTACAGAACAAAAACCACATTCACAGAAAGACAGACAAGATGAAAAGGCAGAGGGCTATGTACCAGATGAAGGAACAAGATAAAACCCCAGAAAAACAACTAAATGAAGTGGAGATAGGCAACTTTCCAGAAAAACAATTCAGAATAATGATAGTGAAGATGATGCAGGACCTCAGAAAAAGAATGGAGGCAAAGATCAAGAAAATGCAAGAAATGTTTAACAAATATCTAGAAGAATTAAAGAACAAACAGAGATGAACAATACAATAACTGAAATGAAAAATTCGCTAGAAGGAATCAATAGCAGAATAATTGAGGCAGAAAATGGATAAGTGACCTGGAAGACAGAATGCTGGAATTCACTGCTGTGAAACAGAATAAAGAAAAAGAATGAAAAGAAATGAAGACAGCCTAAGAGACCTCTGGGACAACATTAAACACAGCAATATGCGCATTATAGGGGTCCCAGCAGGAGAAGATAGAGAGAAAGCACCTAAGAAAATATTTGAAGAGATTATAGTCGAAAACTTCCCTAACATGGAAAAGGAAATAGCCACCCAAGTCCATAAAGTGCAGAGAGCCCCCAAAAGGATAAACCTTTTTATCCTTTAAGGAGAAACACGCCAAGACACATAGTAATCAAATTGGTAAAATTAAAGACAAACAAAAATTATTGAAAGCATCAAGAGAAAAATGACAAATAACATACAAGGGAACTCCCATGAGGTGAACAGCTGATTTCTCAGCAAAAACGCTAGAAGGCAGAAGGGAGTGGCATGATATACTTAAAGTGATGAAAGGGAAGAACCCACAACCAAGATTACTCTACCCTGCAATGATCTCATTCAGATTCAATGGAGAAATCAAAAGCTTTACATACAAGCAAAAGCTAAGAGAATTCAGCACCAACAAACTAGCTCTACAACAAAAGCTAAAGGAACTTCTCTAAGTGGGAAACACAAAAGAAGAAAAGGACCTACAAAAACAAACCCAAAACAATTAAGAAAATGGTCATAGGAACATACATATCAATAATTACCTTAACTGTGAATGGATTAAATGCTCCAACCAAAAGACAGAGGCTTGCTGAATGGATACAAAAAGAAGACCCATATATATGCTATCTACAAGAGACCCACTTCAGACCTAGGGGCACATACATACTAAAAGTGACAGGATGGAAAAAGATATTCCATGCAAATGGAAATCAAAAGAAAGCTGGAGTATCAATACTCATATCAGACAAAATAGACTTTAAAATAAAGAATGTTACAAGAGACAAGGAAGGACACTAAATAATGATCAAGGGATCAATCTAAGAAGAAGATATAACAATTATAAATATATATGCACCCAACATAGGAGCACCACAATACATAAGGCAACTGCTAACAGTTCTAAAAGAGGAAAGCGACAGTAACACAATAATAGTGGGGATTTTAACACCTCACTTAAACCAATGGACAGATCATGCAAACAGAAAATTAATAAGGAAACACAAGCTTTAAATGCCACAATAGACCAGATAGATTTAATTGATATTTATAGGACATTCCATTCAAAAACAGCAGATTATACTTTCTTCTCAAGTGCTCAAAGAACATTCTCCAGGATAGATCATACCTTGGGTCACAAATCAAGACTCAATAAGTTTAAGAAAATTGAAAGCATATCAAACATCTCTTCTGACCACAGTGCTGTGAGATTAGAAATCAATTACAGGGGAAAAAACGTAAAAAACACAAACACATGGAGGCTAAACAATACGTTACTAAATAACAAAGAGATCACTGAAGAAATCAAAGAGGAAATCAAAAAATACCTAGAGACAAATGACAATGAAAACATGACAATCCAAAACCTGGGGGATGCAGCAAAAGCAGTTCTAAGAGGGAAGTTTATAGCTATACAAGCCTACCTCAAGAAACAAGAAAAATCTCAAATAATCTAACGTTACACCTAAAGGAACTAGAGAAAGAAGAACAAACAAAACACAAAGTTAGCAGAAGGAAAGAAATCATCAAGATCAGGGCAGAAATAAATGAAATAGAAACAAAGAAAACAATAGCAAAGATCAATAAATTTAAAAGCTGGATCTTTGAGAAGATAAACAAAATTGATAAACCATTAGCCAGACTCATCAAGAAAAAGAGGGAGAGGACTCAAATCAATAAAATTAGAAATGAAAAAGGAGAAGTTACAACTGACACCACAGAAATACAAAGCATCCTAAGAGACTACTACCAGCAACTCTATGCCTATAAAATGGACAACCTGGAAGAAATGGACAAATTCTTAGAAATGTATAACATTCCAAGACTGAACCAGGAAGAAATAGAAAATATGAACAGACCAATCACAGGTAATGAAATTGAAACTGTGATTAAAAATCTTCCAACAAACAAATGTCCAGGACCAGATGGCTTCACAGGCGAATTCTATCACACATTTAGAGAAGAGTTAACACCCATCCTTCTCAAACTCTTCCAAAAAATTGTAGAGGAAGGAAAACACCCAAACTCATTCTATGAGGCCACCATCACCCTGATACCAAAACCAGACAAAGATACTACAAAAAAAGAAAATTACAGACTAGTATCGCTGATGAATATAGATGCAAAAATCCTCAACAAATTAGTAGCAAACAGAATTCAACGACACATTATAAGGATCATACACCATGATCAAGTGGGGTTTATCCCAGGAATGCAAGGATTCTTCAATATATGCAAATCAATCAATATGATATACCATATTAACAAACTGAAGGATAAAAAACGTGTGATCATCTCAATAGATGCAGAAAAAGCTTTTGACAAAATTCAACACCCATTTATGATAAAAACCCTCCAGAAAATGGGCATAGAGGGAACCTACCTCAACATAATAAAGGCCATATATGACAAACCCACAGCAAACATCATTCTCAATGGTGAAAAACTGAAAGCATTTCCTCTGAGTTCAGGAACAAGACAAGGATGTCCACTCTCACCACTATGATTCAACATAGTTTTGGAAGTCCTAGCCACAGCAATCAGAGAAGAAAAAGAAATAAAAGGAATCCAAATTGGAAAAGAAGAAGTAAAACTGTCACTGTTTGCAGATGACATGATACTATACATAGAGAATCCTAAAGATGCCACCAGAAAACTACTAGAGCTAATCAATGAATTTGGTAAAGTTGCAGGATACAAAATTAATGCACAGAAGTCTCTTGCATTCCTATACACTACTGATGAAAAATCTGAAAGAGAAATTAAGGAAACACTCCCATTTACCATTGCAACAAAAAGAATAAAATACTTAGGAATAAACCTACCTAGGGAGACAAAAGAACTGTATGCAGAAAACTATAAGACACTGATGAAAGAAATTAAAGATGATACCAACAGGTGGAGAGATATACCATGTTCTTGGATTGGAAGAATCAATATTGTGAAAATGACTATACTACCCATAGCAATCTACAGATTCAATGCCATCTCTATCAAATTACCAATGGCAGCTTTTACAGACTCAGAACAGAAAATCTCAAAATTTGTATGGAGACACAAAAGACTCCAAATAGCCAAAGCAGTATTGAGGGAAAAAAAACAGAGCCAGAGGAATCAGACCCCCTGACTTCAGGCTATACCACAAAGCTACAGTAATCAAGACAATATGATACTGGCACAAAAACAGAAATATAATCAATGGAACAGGATAGAAAGCCCAGAGATAAACTTACGCACCTATGACAACTAATCTATGACAAAGGCGGCAAGGATATACAATGGAGAAAAGACAGTCTCTTCAGTAATTGGTGCTGGGAAAACTGGACAGCTACATGTACAAGAATGAAATTAGAACACTCCCTAACACCATACACAAAAATAAACTCAAAATGGATTACAGACCTAAATGTAAGATGGGGCACTATAAAACTCTTAGAGGAAAACATAGGAAGAACACTCTTTGACATAAATCACAGAAAGGTATTTTTTGATCCATCTCCTAGATAATGGAAATAAAAACAAAAACAAATAAATGGGACCTAATGAAACTTCAAAGCTTTTGCACTGCAAAGGAAACCATAAACAAGGTGAAAAGACAACCCTCAGAATGGGAAAAAATATTTGCAAACGAATCAACGGACAAAGGGTTAATCTCCAAAGTATATAAACAGCTCATGCACCTCAATATTAAAAAAACACACAACCCAATCCAAAAATGGGCAGAAGACCTAAATAGACATTCCTCCAAAGAAGACATACAGATGGACAAGAGGCACATGTAAAGCTGCTCAACATCACTAATTGTTAGAGAAATGCAAATCAAAACTACAATGAGGTATCATCTCACACCAGTTAGAATGGGTATCATCAGAAAATCTACAAACAACAAATGCTAGAGAGGGTGTGGAGAAAAGGGAACCCTCTTGCACTGTTGGTGGGAACGTAAATTGACACAGCCACTATGGAGAACAGTATGGAGGTTCCTTAAAAAACTAAAAATAGAATTACCATATGATTCAGTAATCCCACTACTGGGCATATATCCAGTGGAAACCATAATTCAAAAAGACACATGCACCCCAATGTTCATTGCAGCACTATTTACAATTCCCAGGTCATGGAAGCAACCTAAATGCCCATAGACAGATGAATGGATAAAGAAGCTATGGTATATACTATATATATATATATATATATATATACATATATATATATATATATATATACAATGAAATATTACTCAGTCATAAAAAAGAATGAAATTGAGACCTTTGTAGACACGTGGATGCATCTAGAGACTGTCATACAAAGTGAAGTAAGTCAGAAAGAGAAAAATAAATATCGTATATTAATGCATTATGTGGAACCTAGAAAATGGTACAGATGAACCGGTTTGCAGAGCAGAAACTGAGACACAGAAGTAGAGAAAAAAATGTATGGACAGCAAGGGGGGAAAGCAGCAGGGATGGGGGGGATGGTGTGATGAATTGGGAGATTGGGATTGACATGTATACACTGATGTGTATAAATGGATGACTAATAAGAACCTGCTGTATAAAAAAAATAAATAAAATTAAATTTAAAAAATAAAAAAGAAGAAAAGAGAACCAGGGATGGTCTCTTCTTTCTTGGGCTTTGTGGTGTCTCCTACTTCTGTAGACCAGGTCCAACTTATTTTTCAGATGCATGTGGCCCAAAATGGCAGGCACAGTTATCAAGGAGAGGACATTTTAGCTCTGCTTCCCACTTGGGGAATCCACATATAATCCAAATTCCAAGACAGGAAACCCACATCCTTCAGGTCTTTGTTCCTTGTTATGCCACTGGCCAGCAAATGAATGGGATATCTCAGTTGGAAACATCTCTGGTTCCATTAGCTGTGGATAATGGACTTTTTAAAAAATCAGGATTGTGTGTTGAAATTTATCAAGTATTATCTGCCTCTAATGATACTATTTTTATGGGGTTTTTTCCCTTTAATCTATTTGTGTGATAGACTGTACTCATAGATTTTCTGATGTTGAATCTCACTGCATTCCTGGCACACCCTACTCAATAGTATCTTTGAAAATACATTGATAAGCAATTTGCAAATGTCTATTTAAATTTTTCCATTTAGGTTCACTTATGAGAATGCCCTATATATACAGTGACCCTTGAACTGCACAGGTTTGAACTGTGCAAGTCCACTTATAGGTGGATTTTTTTTCAATAAACATTGAAAAATTCTTGGACATTTGCAACAATTTGAAAAAACTCGCAAACTCTGTAGCCTAGAAATTGCGAAAAAACTAAGAAAAAGTTAAGTATATCCTGAATGCATAAAATATATGTAGATGTACATATGATATACAAAATATGTGTTAATCAACTGTTTATGTAATTGGTAAGGCTTCTTGTCAACAGTAGGCTATTAGTAGTTAAGTCTGGGGGAAGCCAAAAGTTATATGCGAGTTTTGTACTATGCAGGGGGTTGGCACCCCTAACCCCACATTGTTCAAGAATCAACTGTAGTTTTCTTTTTTTGGCATTATATTCTCCTTTACATTTGCCTAGCATTGAGTTTCTTTGTACTTTGAAAATTTTCTATCTATCTTACTTTTTCTGAGACTTTCCTTCTATCCCTCCTTCCAACCCACTCTCCTCACACCACCTTACCTAAAAGTTTCGCTGTTGCCTCTACTCAGCCCCCCACCCAGGACTCCTGGTCCAACCAAATATTTAATAGGGGCTTATGTTCCTGCTCCATGGTGATATTGGGGATATCCAAGATCCAAGCCCCCAAGCTCAGTCACTTTATAAAGTTGAGTATATATTCGTCAACTTCCCTAGGTCACAACTGTATCCCAAGCAACAGTGGACAACAACCTTTTTCTTCCTCCTTTGTCAAGTTGAGAAAACTCACATTACCTCCTGGTATCATCAGTGAGCCCAGCTTTAGCTCCCCACGTGCAATCCCCAGTAAACTACAGGTACAGAGCTCCTAGCCCTTCCTGAGTTTAGTCCTTCTTTGTCCTGATTCCAGAGTGAAGCTCAGCTAGAGGGCTTCACCCCTGCACTTATTTCTTCATTTTCCTGTTTTATTTGTTATCTGCAGTTATTGATTTTGTTTGTGAACAAGCCTATATCTTTTTAATACTTTATTTACTTCATTGAGTCCCATAAACTTATATGGTTTTCTGGGGGAATGAATTGGGATAACTATGTGAAATTTTTTAAATACAAAGGGTTATAGCAATAAAAGGAAACACTAGTATAAAACTGGTATGTGTTCTCTGCCTAGAAGACTCCCCTTTTCCTTTCTGCCTACCTAAATCTTAATCATTTTTCTCTGGATACTTATTCTAACTCATGTTTTGTCTTCCTTCAGTTTAACCTCATAAATATGTATTAAGTGCTATAATATATCTAGCACTGAGAATACAGAAAGGAAGATAGGTGTGGTCCTTGTCTTCATGGAATTGTATCTAGTGTGGGAAACTATTAAACAAAAATTTACAGTACAGTATAATAATATTAAAGGTTTTGCAAGTATCATTAGAGCATCCTATTTAACAATTGACTACATACTCATTTTTTATTATTCTATAACTTATACATGTGGATTAATCATGTCTTCTGAGTTCTGAAAGACCCATGAAGATAGTGAATATATATCCTGTAGTGCTCTTATTTAAGTCCTTGATTTCACACACGGAACCAGGAATCACTGTGCACACAGGATCAAGTAGTCTTTATCCCACAGTAGGGTTAAAGGCACCAAAGCACACAGAGAGGTGGTTTTAAGGTCAGCTGTTATTGCTTTTTGTCAATGGCCATTACAGAAGTTATAGAACAATCTGTTGGCACAGAGTAGTCTTTAAAGTCTCAGTGTATGGCTTAGAATAAGACTATTTATTATTTTAGAGTTAATTTTTAAAAGAAACAGCAGATTATTGTGTCTCCATGTTAATTAAATTTTAAGGCTAAAATAAGTAACTTTAAAGTGGATAAAGTAACTTTATTCCTGATTTATGAAGCATCTGGTCTTTTAAAAGGACAGAGACAGACCAAGAGAGAGGCTCAGCACTACATAAAAGACACTGTAAAAGCTAACTGCTCAGATCATGAATAGATACCAGTTTAAAGTACCTCTAAGAACCCCCTAGCATATACTCCAATATTTGGATCAAAATAAAAGATAATAAAATGACATCCACCAAATGACCATAACAAGGGACAGATAATACCAAGTACTGATGAGAATGCAGAACAACTGGCATTCTCATAGACTGCTGGTAGATGAGACATTCGGTACAACCACTTTGGAAAACTGGCATTATCTCCTAAAGATAAACATAGGCATACCCTATAACTTAGTGATTCCATTCTGATGTATATACCCAACAGAAATGCATTGTGGTATATTCACACAGTGAAATACTGTACCACAGTGAGAATTACAGTCTACAACTACATGCAACCACATGAATAAATCTCACAAACAATTCTGAATGAAAAAACCAAACAGTGGAAAGTACTCATGCAACTGATAAGCATTATGGACCCATTTGGGGAGTTTTTGCAACCAGACCTAAATCAAATTTGGTGGATGGTAACCAGTTGAACCTTTTCCATTTTATCTTTTTTCTACCAAATGCTGTCATTTCAGCATCAGATGGGGCAGATTAAAGCTATTGGAAAGACTATAAGAGAGCAGAGTTTCTAACGTAAGAGGTCAGTGAGCTAGTATAAGACAGGAATGCCAGATATCCGGTGAATGAGGCCAAGTTCTTAGCCAGACACTTTGCAACAATGGGAATGATGCAAACAAGAAGCAAAGCTTGAAAAAGGAGGCTGAAGGCCAATAAGAAAATCCAAATCAACCGGAATGGATCACACAGTGAATTAATATCACCATTTGGACACTCAACCACCCAAAGACAGGAATGAAAGAAGATCTCATTCTTGTGAGAAGGACCACACAGCGGCAAAATAGGAACACACCCTGATCTGAGACCAATATCAATATCATATACTGTAGTTAAAATTACAGTTTTAATCTCCAGTTACATTAAGGAGTATTGAATATTATGTTTTTTATTAAAATTTAAAACCTATGTAAGTAAAAGCAAAAATAAACAAATGGAGCCTAATCAAATTTAAAAGCTTTTGCAAAGTAAAGGAAACCATCAACAAAATAAAAAGACAACCTATGGAATAAGAGAAAATAGTTGCAAATGATGCAACTGACAAGGGGTCGATACGCAAAAAACGAAAACTCTAAATCAAAAGCTACATGTACCCCAATGTTCATAGCAGCACTATTTACAATAGCCAAGGCATGGAAACAACCCAAGTGCCCATCAACAGATGACAGGCTTAGGAAGATGTGATATATATATATATATATATATATATATATATATATATATATATACACACACACAAATATATATACAATGGAATATGACTCAGCCATAAAAAAGAATGAGATATTGTAATTTGCAACAACATGGATGGACCTAGACAACATTATACTTTGTGAAGTAAGTCAGACAAAGACAAATACTATATATCACAAACACTATGTAATATCACTATATGGAATCTAAAAAATAATACAAATGAATCTATATACAGAACAGAAAACAGATCCACAGACGTAGAAAACAAACTTATGGTTACCAAAGGGGGAAGTGGGGTAGGGCAGAGGGATAAATTAGGAGTGATTTAAAAGATAACAAACTACTATACATAAAATAGGTAAGCAACAAGGATTTACTGTATAGCACAGGGAATTATACTCAATATCTTGTAATAACTTATAATGGATTATCATCTGAAAAGAAACTGAATCATTATGCTGTGCTCAGCATTGCAAATCAACTATACTTCAATGTTTTTAAAAACCCTATATGATGATTATTATTTTTTACATCTTTATTGGAGTATAATTGCTTTACAAATTTAGTTTCTGTTGTACAACAAAGTGAATCAGCTATATGTACACATATATCCCCATATCCCCTCCCTCTTGAGCCTCCCTCCCACCCTCCCTATCCCACCCCTCTAGATGGTCACAAAGCATGCAGCTGATCTCCCTGTGCTACGCGGCTGCTTCCCACTAGCTATCTATTTTACATTTGGGAGTGTATATGTCAGTGCTACTCTCTCATTTCGTCCCAGCTTCCCCTTCCCCTGCTGTATCCTCAAGTCCATTCTCTATGTCTGCATCTTTATTCCTGCCCTGCCACTAGGTTCATCAGTAATGGTTTTTTAGATTCCATATATATGCATTAGCATACGGTATTTGTTTTTCTCTTTCTGACTTACTTTCTGACTTACTTCACTCTGTACGACAGACTCTAGGTCCATCCACCTCACTACAAATAATTCAATTTCGTTTCTTTTTATGGCTGAGTAATATTCCATTGTATATATGTGCCACATCTTTATCCACTCATCTGTCAGTGGACATTTAGGTTGTTTCCATGTCCTCGCTATTGTAAATAGTGCTGCAATGAACATTGTGGTACATGTATCTTTTTGAATCATGGTTTTCTCAGGGTATATGCCGAGTAGTGGGATTGCTACTACTAGTAGTGGGTCATATGGTAGTTTCTTTTTTTAGTTTTTTAAGGAACCTCCATACTGTTCTCCATAGTGGCTGTATCAATCTACATTTCCACTAACAGTGCAGGAGAAAACCCTATATAATTATTATGATTTATAATTCTGTGCTTTTGAATACATTTTCAGTTCAGTGAAATTTCATTGCACTGTGGTGAAGCCAGTTGGCCGCAGAGTTCAGCCATAGACCATTATGAAATATCAAGGATGGGGTGGGCATGGTAGCTAAGAAAGCAGAAAGAAGGACAAGATGCTGTTTGGAGGGAAGTTCTAATGGCACACAGGATCCGGTTGTGTGGCAGGAAGGGAGTGGTGACTTAAAATACTGTGTACACGATTGGCTTTCCTTCTCTACTTATAACCTATAAACTTCAACATATTAATTTTAAAATGTGTGTCAAGCATGTGCTAATTGTCAGGCACTGTGCTAGGTATGGTAGGTGAAGATACGTGAGTAAAGACAGACTACCTGTGCTCCTGTTCATTCCAGTGGAGGCATCAAGGTGAAGATAAGGCAGAGTAACTCTAAGGGAATATCTTCTTATACAACATTTTCCCCCAAAGGAGGAGAAACTACCTTTAATCATTTTTCCTGGGTTGGTGTCTTTCTCAAAATTTCTTGGCCTCCTTCTCTGTGTGCATGGTACCCAAAGTCACATGCCCAGAGTAAACACTCTCAGTGACTCAAAGTTATTGCATCATGACAGCCCCCAAGCATCGGTCTTCAGGGCAAAATGGAATTACTTAGCTCTGAGAGGCCTTCTCAAGAGAAAGCTGAATGAGTGAGTGATGCTACCACTCATTTTTATGTTTTTTGGATTATTATACCTGAAATTAGATGCCCAGTCATTTCATAAATCCAGGCAACACACATGCAGCCATCAGGGAAGGGCTGAACGTCACTGGATCCAGAGACCCTAAGTAGAAGGGTTAGATCTGCAGTTCTAACAAGAGTACTGACAGGGAGTGGAGAGTAAAGAGAGCAGGCTTCCTCGGAGTCCCAGCTTGGCCCTCTGAAGCTTGTCTCAACTCACCTCTCAGTAAAAGAGACAATTTAAGCCACTACTTTGCTTTGCGGTAGGTTTTACTTAGTGAAGGATCAGTCACATGGCCAACTTTTTGTTCCATCAAAACTTCAGTGTACTTCCTATAGTCTTAGTAATTCACATTTTTCTAACTTCAATATGTGTTTTTCAAAAAAGGCTTTCAATAATATCGAGTATTTGAATTATCAAACATTTGCTGGCTGCTTACTTGTCTGTAGTCTTTTGAAATTTGCTAGGCATAGCTCCTAAAAACACTGCTTGTGTTTTAATTTCTAATATTCAGTGGTCCTTTCTTTTTTTGCCATCTGCAAATTTAACTGTATAATATTCATCAAAAAGCAAAAGAAAGTAACCGTTAAATCATGTGAGAAATGTTGCCCACCTTCTTGCCCAAGGATCCTTTTCCAGTCACAAGAGTCACTGGGGGCCCAAAGCTGCCTGTTCCTCAGGTCTTTCACTTTATCCACTTTAATGGCTCTCGCGGAGTGAAGGTCTCACTGGGTGGAGAGCAATTCTAGTATTTAAAGATTCTTTTAAAACATCATGGCATCTGAACCCGAAAGAACCCTTTACTTGGTGCTCAACAGTGATCTTTCCTGCCACACTAGATGTTTGGATTTATTAAAAGATGGTTCCATAGTGTGTTATGGGTAATTTAATGCATTTTCACTGGTAATTTTGACAATTGGCAATTTTTACCTTACACGTCAACTTTAAAACCTAAATCCCACATGGTCTGTGACTCTAGTTTGATTCTTAAATTCTATCTGTAACATTTTTAAGCTGATAGCAAACACTTAAAGTAACACTATTTTATCTGTAGACAAGAGAGATGATTTTATTTACAATGTTTTAAAGGAGGACACTATCAAAAGAAATGCAATTCTCTAAGGAAACTGGAGAATCTTACCTTTATTCTGAAATTTCAACACAGACTTGCAGGAGCTGTGCTAGTAATTGGTTTTTATAGTTTTGCTACAGCACTAAGTCATATTTTATGGATTCTTTTATAGGAGAGCTGTGTTGCAATTCATTAAAAAGGAAGACAGGCAGCATCAACCTACTAAAAGGTCAGAGAGAAAAAAGCAGATGGGTCTCTTCCCCTGAATCAGGTTAAAATGGTCCTGCCTGTCAAGATAGCATTGCTTTGAAGAATATTCACCCCAAAAGAGGCATCTGTAATCAGTGTTGCTCCTTTCTCTTTCCCACACCACCACCACCTCTAATCAGATGAGGGAGAAAATCAGTAGTAGTTGAAAGGTGATTCCAAACTGCATTGGAAATATAACTTGGGATATAGGCTACCCAGACAGGCGTGCACTTCCTACCTCATTCATGGCATCATGGGCAGAGGCTTCAGTGAGGACTGAACTGAGAGACCTTTTATCTGCTTTGTCTTTAAGAAACGAACCTCAAAGAGACCAAGTCCCTACAGAGACATAATAAGATCAGCCAGTCCCTGATCCATCTCTGCAGCTCCAGTTAATGGCTGCAGCTCAAGTTACAAAGTTGCCCAGCTATGTTTGTTGGACCCATTTGGTTTCCAACCTTTTCTCATTATTTTCTTTACAAACCCTTTTTGTATTTTTTCCCTTGTGGGACTCATGCTTTGAAGAATTTGGCGTATTAAACAAAGAGTTAATTAATAATAAAAGTTACAATTTTTATGAACCAAAATGGGAAATTGCCATTGATTTTGCTGACGTGTTCAACGTTACCACGTGAGTTATTATAATCCCCTAAAGAAACAAAGAAACTTTGCATTTTCAGTTTGACTTTTTAGAAATGTAGGCAGTTTTCTATTGACATATACATCACTAAAATGCTAAAGTCTAATAATACATGAAGGTCAAAGGGTAGTTACACTCATTATAAGGGAGCATCTATTCAGAGACCTTAAGAAAGTTGTAAAGTCCCTACTTACTTCTTGCTTTTTAGACACAAGCTTCAAGCATCAATTACTCATCCCACAGTACTGCTTAATTTTTTTCACTTGAGAACACACAGTTAACCACCTTGAGTCAATAGAACCAGGGTAAAAGATCTATCGCTTTCTGTAGGCAGAACAGTTGCCTTCTTAAATCTATGCTTACCACTAGAACCATATCCATTACTTTTCCATTTTCCATTCATGTTTATAAAATAATAAGGGAGAATACATAAACTCCTCAGATAATCAAAAAATAAATGCTGCTTTGCAGTCAGTGATGGCATTGCTGCTAAAACCGGTTGGCAAGCAGCACCCTGTAAAGAAAACTTGACATGGCTGTTTGGTAAGGTGCGAGTCTGAATTTGGTAGAGGAAAGGAGATTTCGGGATTTTAATATACAATATACAAGAATTCAGGTCATTTGAAAGTTAAACTTATAAAAGTTGAGAACCATAGGTATTGGAAGTAAGACACGGCTTTCCCACTTATATTTCATACCTTAGACTAACAACCCTAGATTAAAAAAAAAAAACATTTGAAGTAAATATTTCAGCTTATATACTAGCTACATAATATCAATTATTACCATTTATTGAGTTTTGATTATGTGCCATACAATAAACTGGGAGTTTTATACACGTTTTTTTCCTGATTACCTGACAATCTTATTAATAACACTGCAAAATGAGATTGTGTTCGCATTTTACTGAAGAAATTGCAGGTCAGCTATGAAGCATTCTGCCCAAGATCACATGTACCTAAAAAATGGCAGTCCTGGAATTAAAATCAAGTTATCTGACTTTAAAAATCATGTTCCCTCTTCCTCACTTAATTGTCCTCTTCTTAAGATTGCTTATTGAGACTGAATAGAATTGTTATATCCTCCTGCTTTTGAACATGGCCTTGGTATGCTTTCTCTAAAGCTACATTCTAGAAAACTTCTTAGAGAGTGGATAGCAGGGTCCTGTTTGTTGCCTTTATCAAGAGTATAAAAAGCAGTATTCTGTTCTGACTACTGTCAATTCTGAGGAATTGGACAGAACAGGGCCCACCAATAGGACTTGTCTAAATGCCTTTGGATGTGACACGTTATGTCAGGAGAAAGTGATGTAATGTACCCAGTAGGCAGCAATCAGGAGAACTTCAGAAAGGGCAATTTAAGAGGCAACCTTGCTGAAGGCCTGGCCTTTACATCCCTTATCTCCTTAGTTCCTCCCCACACAGCCCCTGCAGGAGGCATCACGATCATCATCCCACAGATAGTCCCAGAGAAGTTGACAGGGTCATTCACTGGGTATTTGAACCCAGGTCTGTTTACCTTCAAAGGCTCACCCCCTGATGCAGAGCACAAGGCACCCTGGTGCACAGCACCTATGACAGATGCATGTTCCTACTACCAAACATCTATTGTCATAAGTTCTCCAAGACCTGCTCAGCCACCCATTCATCAGTGTACAGCAACAGCCATTGTTTCCATTTATTGTTCACCTCTCTGTGCCAGCTACTTAACTATGTTCCTTATATAAGTTATGTCCGGAGAAAAAAAATGTTTGTTGAATGAATGTAAAATTTAGCATGTCATTCAATAATCAGAACAATATTATTCTTAAGGCTTAGGTTACTATTTTCATGTAGGTGGAAGACAGAGATTTATCGAGACCATACAGTGAAAACAATCAGGAAGCTGGAATCCAGGCATCTATCAGGCCCCAAAGACCATGCTCTTCCCCCGAAAGACCCTACCTGAAGGTTATCACAGGTGGAGTGTCTTTAATATTTGGTTTGGAGAATTAGACTTGATTACATTTGGCATGGAAATCTATATAATACTTGTCAAGGTTTCCCCAGAGGCAGAGCCTGAGGCAAGGATAAAAGTACATGTGGTTTATTAGGAGGTGATCACAGGAAATATGGGTAAGAGAGGGGAAATGGGGCATAGAAGGGAAAGCTAAAGGGTGCATTATCAAGCAAGTTAATATGTGGACAGTTGTAACTTGATCTCACTGGGATACTAGGACCAAGGGAGACAGGGATGAGGAGCACACTGCCATCGGGAACAGCACGGAATGGAGCTGAAAACTCCTCAGTCGTGGCCAGTCTAGCCAGAACAACTCCAGTATCATTAGGCAAGTAAGTCTCACCTGTAGCTAAGATCAAATTAACCTTTGAGATTTTCACAAGAAAAGGTTGTTGAAAGACATAAAAATAGATCTGATGAATGGCCAGAATTTTATGTTCATGCACAGAAAGTCTCAACATTGTAAAAATGTAAGTGATCTCCTAATCTGTAAATGAAAAAGAAATTCAATCAGAATACCAACACGTTTGTTAACAGAACTTTAAAGATCGATTCTAAACTTCATATGGAAGAACAAAAGTGTTAGCATAGCCAAGACAATTCTGAAAAGGGACAAAGGTTGGGCAAATTTGTCATGAACAGATAGCTAGACTTATAAAGTTGCAGTCATTCAGATAGTAAATACTGTCACAGGGTTAGACAAATAAATATTGCACTAGGATAGAGATCCCAAAAGTGGTAAGTGAAGGAGGAGGTTGGGAGACTTCGGTGGAGAAGGTGGACTATTCAGTAAGGGCTGTGGGTCTGTTGGCTTTTCATGGGGAGATAAATTAGAATAGGGGTTTCGCTCTTTTCCATGTGAAAAGCCAATAGTCCCACAGCACTTACTGAGATTTATCACTGGGGCAGCTTCCAGTGCTTCTGGATTTTTCTGCTGTACCATTGTTGGCATTTTTTTCCATGGGAAAAAAAAAGCTTCTGTGAAATAGTTTTACTATATGTATTTATTACAGTGGTTGAAACAAGGGTTAGGATATTGGACATCACCTCAACAACCTCCTCTCTCCCCCAGTACCTCCATAGGCATAAAAGACCTGTTTTCTCATAAAAAATGGAGCAGAAAGGACAACGTAACCTAAGGATCCTCCATCCTCTTTTTCCTTTGAAATTTTAAGGTTCAAAAAACTCAGTTTTACTCTTGGTTTAGAATCCAGGCAGTGATCTACAGGCCCTCTGCTATATTTTGCCTGCTTCAAAATGCAAGGCAAATAAGTCTCATCTTACATGTGAACTACAATCCATTGAAAGAGTAGTTCAAATGTTCTTGAAGCCAAGTCCCAACTCATGAAAAAGAATGTCAGAGTTGGTTAGTAATGTCTGCCTTGAGCACGATATGGGAAAGTGACAGTACGTTGGCCAAGAATTTATCATTCTTTAATTTGACATGTTTCTATCCAGAAATATAAACATAATTTTATGTCATTAATCTAAGGAGCTTGATATTATTATTCAAATAAATCAATACCAATTTCTGCCCAAAGAGTATTTTTTCATAAAGCATCTGGTTGGAATATGCCACACAGATCAGATCTATACCTCATGTTACAGCTCTTCTAGAAGGAAAGGGGAAAGCATACCCTCAAGGGTTAAGTTATTTGGCTTCAGCAAACCAACAGTTGATTAGAGAATATGATATGCAGCCCAGGGTTTCCCTTCTATATACAATATACAATTATGTATGATCATGTATCTAAAATGGTAGAGGCATCATCAATAATCACTTGAAATTTTATTACTTTTAAACAATTTGAACAATTTTTCCCGTGCAGGAAAGTTGGAGGGCAAGCTAAACCTGACACATCATTTTATTTGTTGAAAGTATTTATATTTCACCTCTTTTCAAAAAAAAAATTGGAGCCACTTACAACAAGAGCCATATACAATCTTGTCAAAAAAAAAAAAGTCTTGTTAATGAAAAATGATTGGTTATTTTTCTCCAAATAAAGCCAAACTGTGTTTACTCAATATTTTTAATTGGTCTCCTTTGATATGGGAGCTTTGCATAGCTTTGCAGTGGTGTAAAATAATGTTTCAACTGTAATTTATAAGAGGTGCTCCTAAAAGCACTATCTGTGACTCAGGGAATAAAGTAATAAATGAAATCTTATGAAAGAATAGGTAGGTGATTTTTTTTTTAATGAAGTCTCTGTTTCTAGGGTAGTTTTCATTCTAGTTAAGCCAGCATTTGACTTAGTTGCATTTATATTAGCACAGACTTTTGTTTGCAATTAGTAGAGAGTATATCTCTTGCTGTCCAAAAGGTTTTCTCTCTGATGTCCAAATTTTCAGATTAGGCAACCATCTCACAACTGCACAGTTTTCATTTTCACTTATTGTTCTGATGCTAAGGACCACCCACTTAACCTCATCTCATTTGTTGTAACTCCCACTCCAGATGAAGCGTGAAGGCTAACATGGAAATGCATGTTCTATCAGGAGAATTAAAAGAAAAAAAAGCAACAATACTCCTAACTTCTGTAGGAAGAGATCTTGTGAGTCCATAGAAAAGTTTCCTGGTATATGAGCATTAAGAATCTAAAAGTAGAATTATGAAGCAAGGGGTGAGGAGAGCTTATAACATGAATGCCAAGACATCCTATTCAGAGGCTGGAGTTGAGTTACAAATCTGTCTCTAAATCAGTGGTTTATATCTTTTTTGTATTGAGCTATGGGTCCCTCGATGTGAAGCACTCCCTCAGAAACAAACAAACAACAAAGAACCATTTATCAAAAAGTTACCAATAAAAATAACAGGTTTTTTAACACCATAAAGTTTTCCTAACAATTTAATTTTAATTGTAATAACACTTACAAATAGATAGATGTTTAAATGCTAATTAGGAAAAATAACTGGAAATATTTTTTTCAGAAGTATCATCATAAATCTCTAGAACTAGTTCCCTACTTCTGGGGTTGGGGAGTGAGAGGGTCAATGTACCACGAAGTTATAAGGGGACTAGGAATCCATATCCACATCAAGAATTATTTATCTACTGAATAACTCTTGTATGGATGTAGCATTCTTTATGTATATAGGTGCTATTTTAATAAATGAAATAAAAATTACTCAAAAAGAAAAAAATCCAAAACTTGAGAAGCCTTTGGAGAATATATCCATTCATTCATCCTTCCATTTATTTACTCAACAAATAACTAATGTTTACCAATGCACCCTGGGATATTGAGAATGAATTTCAGGGATTTCCATTAGATCATAAACTCCTTGAGGGAAGGTACCAAGTTGGCTCAAGGCAATTAGCTGTCAGGTATTTCGTTGTGAATTTTATGCTCTGCATGGCTCCCAAGCTGGCTCCCATCTGTCATTCAGTACCTTTCTGGATTGATGATATATGCTCAGAGAATGTGAATTCCTTTATACATCCAGGGTTGTCACCACTGAGGGGGACTTTTATAATCATATATTTCCACTTTTTCACCTACAGATAGAGAAACAGAAGGCCTGTGGGATAAAGTGGCTTCTCTAAAGTTACACAACTCACCAGTGATGGAACCAAGGCTGGAACTCTTGTTATTATGTTCTTTTCACTAAAGAAAAAATCAGGACAGTAAATTTGCAAAATAATTATTTAAATGCATTCCTAGGCCAATTGCATTTATTTTTTGCTTGCTTACTTTCCTTCCACTTCTTGAAAGGTTTTATTTTCTTTTAATTTGAAACACATACAGTGTTAATAAGATAAAAATAACAACTGAGGGAATCTGGAGAAAGAGGAGGTGAGAAAAAGTAAGCGAAGTGAGAGGTTACTTTAGTAGATGAAACACACCCAGTAAGGTTCCACACAGTTACTAAAAATGGGTCAGCAATGAATGCTGTACTTCCTAGCAGCCGAGGAAGGAAGGAAACAAAATTCATTGTAGGTATCTGATAAAAACAACCAAAAATGGTTCTGAAGAACCTAGAGGCAGGCCAGGAATAAAGACGCAGATGTAGAGAATGAACTTGAGGACACGGGAAGAGGGAAGGGTAAGCTGGGACGAAGTGAGAGAGTGGCATGGACTTATATATACTACCAAATGTAAAATAGATAGCTAGTGAGAAGCAGCCGCATAGCACAGAGAGGTCAGCTCAGTTCTTTGTGACCACCTAGAGGAGTGGGATAGGGAGGGTGGGAGAGAGAGGCAAGAGGGAGGAGATTTGGGGATATATGTATATGTATAGCTGATTCATTTTGTTATAAAGCAGAAACTAACACACCATTGTAAAGCAATTATACTCCAATAAAGATGTTAAAAAAAACCCTAAAATCTGAAAAGGCTACATACTCTGTTATTCCAACTATATGACATTCTGAAAAAAGCAAAACTACGGAAACAGTCAAAGGATCAAAAGTTGTCAGGAGTTGGGGAGGGGAAAAGGAATGAATAGTTGAAAAAGGAATGAATAATTGGGGAGGGGAAAAGGGGATTTTTAGGGCAATGAAATACTCTGTATGAGATTATAGTGATGGATATATGTGACTATACGTTTGTCCAAACCCATAGAATATGCAACACCAAGAATGAACCCTAATGCAAACCATGGACTTTGGGTGATTCTGATGTGTCAATATAGGTTCACTGATGGTAACAAATGTACCCTTCTGGTGGAGGATGTTGGTAATGGGGGAGGCAATTCATGTAGGGGGGCAAGGAAGTGAATGGGAAATCTCTGTGCCTTCCTCTCGATTTTTCTATAAACCTAAAATTGCTCTTAAAAAAGTAAAGTCTTTATGGAAAAAAAAACAAATCTCGATTGTCGGGAGAAATACAATGGCTCCTGGCCTTGAACCCTCAATTAAATTTCTCCTGTGGGTCCTCAGAAAATGCATTGCTGCTATGAATTCAATAGTAAATTTCAGCAGGCTGGTTCCTGAGCCATTATTCACAGAGGCCAGGGGGATTGCAATGCCCAGGAGACAGAAAGCATCTGGACAAGAGGCCGGAACTCTGTGGTCCAGGCACACGGCTCACTGAGGGTCTGGCTTCATCCAGGAATAGCATTTAGACTACCTAGAGGAATAACAAACAATTCACCTTGATTGAGCCCTTGCCATGTGCCCAGACTGTTCTGAGCATTTACATGTTATCTTCGCATCTTCTGGGCAGGCCCTAGTGAATATTGTTGCTTAAAACTGGGCAGGCCCTAGTGAATATTTTTGCTTAAATATTGTTGCTTAAGGATGGAGCAATGGAACTTTCAAGGTTATAAAGGTCACATATCCTGTCAAGAACTTGGAGAATACATATTCAGTATTGCTCTAATTTTTTCTAATGCTGAATCAGTAGTCTTCTATGAAAATTAAAACATTTCACCAGAACATGTGCCAGAAAATGTTCAGAGGAATAAAGACAAATAAAATAATTCTTTAGCATATTAGGATCCCTGAACCTCTGTCTCGTCTCCACCAGGAGAGCAGGTAATTGGGAATTTATAGTATTTGAGGCACTCCAGTATATATGAGAGTGCAAGGTGTGAATGTTTTCGCTAGTTTTTGTTTATTTTTTGCAGTACGTGGGCCTCTCACTGTTGTGGCCTCTCCCGTTGCGGAGCACAGGCTCCGGACCCGCAGGCTCAGCGGCCATGGCTCATGGGCCCAGCCGCTCCACGGCATGTGGGATCTTCCCGGACCAGGGCACGAACCCGTGTCCCCTGCATCGGCAGGCAGACTCTCAATCACTGCGCCACCAAGGAAGCCCCTGTTTTCGCTAGTTTTAAGATTATGGCTATGAGACCTTGTTACGTGTCCAACAGGAGACTGAGTGTCAAATTAGCAATTCCACTTCGGGGTATTCACCCGAATTAAAAAACACTAATTCAAAAGGTTATATGTACCCCTACGTTCACTGCTACATTATTTACAATAGCCAAGATATGGAAGCAACCTAAACATCCAGTGATAGATGAATGGATAAAGATGTGGTATATATATATATATACAATGGAACATTAGCCATAAAAAATGAAATCTTGCCATTTGCAATAACATGGATGGATCTAGAGGGTATTATGCTAAGTGAAATAAGTCAGACAGACAAAGACAAGTACTGTATGATTTCACTTATATGTGGAATCTAAATTAAAAAACAAACAAAATGAAACCAAAACAGACTCACAGATGCAGAGAACAAACAGGTGGTTGCCAGAGGGAAGGGAGGTGGAGGGACGGGTGAAATTGGTAAAGGGGATTAAAAGGTACAAACCTCCAGTTATATGATAAGTAAGTCACAGCAATGTAATATACAGCATAAGGAATACGGTCGATCATATTGTAATACTTTACAAGGGGACAGACGGTGACTATCGTGATAATCATTTCATAATGCATGCAAATGTCAAATCACTACGTAGCAGACCTGAAACTAACATAACAGTGTACATCAACTACATTTCAATTAAAAAAACACAGTTAGTGTTTTTCTTAAATAACAGTTGCAGCAAATCTGCTCTTACTACGTCGTCTGTGTGTACCGTTACGCACACAGGATGGTTAGTCGAGCCCGTAACCAGCTCACACTGCCTCTCCACAGCCAGAACTTCCAGGTAATGCCTTTCCCATGCTTACATCTCCAGTATCTATTTTCCTCCGGACTGCATGCAGTCTGATGTCCCTAACACCCATGTGGGTCCTCATAAAGAAGACGACTCCTCCACAGCAGAGGTTCTCAGCATCCCCTGCACATCAGAATCACCAGAGGAGCTTTGAAAAAACCCAACACCCAGGCTGGACCCCAGCACGGGCATCTCAGAGCCTCTAGGGGTAGAACCCTCCCAAGACAAAGATGGATATAAAAAGAGGACACACTGGGGCTTCCCTGGTGGCACAGTGGTTAAGAATCCACCTGCCAATGCAGGGGACGTGGGTTCGAGCCCTGGTCCGGGAAGGTCCCACATGCTGCGGAACAACTAAGCCTGTGCGCCACAACTACTGAGCCTGTGCTCTATAGCCCGTGAGCCACAACTACCGAGCCCACATGCCACAGCTACTGAAGCCCGTGCGCCTAGAGCCCGTGCTCCACAACAAGAGAAGCCACCGTGATGAGAAGCTTGCGCACTGCAACAAAGAGTGGGCCCCGACTCCACCGCAGCCAGAGAAAGCCCACACACAGCAACAAAGACCCAACAAATCCAAAAATAAATTAAATTAATTAAAAAAAAAAGAGGACACAGAACTCAAGTCCCAGGTCCCTGGCATCCCGGAAGTGGGGAGAAGAGATGGTGAGGAAAGAGACCAATCAAAGGGCTGGAGCCTGTGGCAGAAAGGAATCAACCCTGTGGCTCTGGCTGCAAATGTAAAGCAACTCCCAGACACAAAGGACCCTGCTTCTTCCCCACTTGCTGTGCATCCTGCCTCCTGACACCAGACCAGTCCTGCCTCTAATCCATGAGCACTAAGGCTTAAATGACTAGAGTCCCAGAGGGCCAGTGAGAGGAAGAATGAATAGTGAAAGGCCATGAACAGGAAGGAATGAGGATGGGGGAGAAAGGCAGCAGGGGAAGTAAGTCCTGGGCTCTAGCCTACCCTTGACCATGGCCATTTGATTCAGTGATTCTCTTTTGTGCCAGCCCTGCATTGATGGTGTTTTGGTGGAGACATCTGGTCACAACTTGTGGTTATGTTTGCACAAACCTTGAGCTTGGAACTATAGAATATACTGGAAAGAGGACTGGTGCCTTTGGGTACAGAGAGGGTGGAGGAGGTGGGAAATAAGTCCAGCTTTTTTTCAGGCTTCCTGCTTTTGAGTCACAGCACAGCTCCAAATGTCTGGAATGTAGGATTTAGCTCTCTCTGCCAATTCAATCCACCAAGTACAGACATTTGCCCCAGAAGAGGACACTCACTACCTTAAGCTCCCTTTAAGCTCAGGCGGTGTGGAAGGGGATACTCCTTGTGAGAAACACACTTGTAAAAAGAAAAGTGCATTTCCATCCTTTCCTTGGTACCCCCAGAGAAGTCCAAATTAATTGTATAAATTTAGAAGTGGCTAATTTTTAATGGAAATTTAATCTGTATGTTACCCCAGTGAAAACGTAGCCTGTTTACAAAGGAAGAAGGTCAGTGTGGTAACTGTAACCCAATCATGCTTTGTAAATGGTCAACTTTTCCCTGGACTATTGTATATCACACAGCTTTTACACAAGCTTGTTAAATTTTAGATATTCAAGACAATCGAGTCTAAAACGTTTGAGTGCCTTGGTTACATTTTGTCGTTACTGGTTAAGCCTCCATATTCAAATAACAGGAATTTATATAAGAACTGCAAATTTACTGTGGAGAAGAATTAGTAGATAATGACTCTGCCTAAAGAAAGAATGTGTCATGAGCTAAGACCTACCCAAAGAGTGGCTGTTTCCATTCTGAATCCCTTCATTGTCCAGCAGTGTAAACCACCAGCGCTAGCCTTAGTCTGAGAACAGCCTGCTAGGAGTTAGAAAAGATTAATGAAAACATTTTCAAAAACTCAAGTCAAGCCATTTTACTGGGGAGTAGAGAAGTGTTAATTTTAATCCATTATCTGTGAGCTTGGAAGGAAATCATTATTTGCAAACTACAAAATAAGAAAGATGTGATATTTCTCTTAGTCTCTCAAAATTTGAGTATTTTCCTCTTGGCAGACACAAGCCTTCCCTCCTCTAGTTCTCTCACCTTATGAAAGGAAGCTGGAATTCATCAGGTTTGTGTTTTCATTATTTGAGGCTGAAAACTTGGAGTAAACAGTTGGGGGGTATCATATTTTGAAGGTTTAAGGATGGTAGGCAGAAAATGAGGCCAGCTTCCCTTGACTGCTACCTGTCTAGTTTTCTTAAAAGATAGTTTTAGGTCACTTGTAATAAGCAATTAATATAAACATTCAAGGTATTTAAAAATAATCTGTAACACATATTAGTGACCAACTATGAACCAGACACACTATATATTGAATTTTAAAACTTTAATAACAAATCTACAGAGTGGTTACTTTTATCCCTATTTTACAGGTACAAAATTAAGCTCAGAGACATAATTACCTGCCTAAGGCTACACACCTACAAAGTGATAAATATGGAATTCAACCCTAATTCTAGCTCTTTTGCCCAACAGCAGTATCTTCCAAGATTATCAACAGTCACTGAAGTGAGTTAAGTCAGAAAGGGCCTTTGTAATTATTTGTTTATTCATTTATTCATTCATTCATTCATTCAAGTTAGGTCTGGATTACCTAACTGCATACTGAGCAATGCCATAAGCTTTGAGATCAAGTCCTAGGTCTGTCACTTGCTATCTTGGTGGCCTGGTCGACTCATCTAACCTTGTGTTCCTGATTTATGAATAGGAAATTGTGTTGGCACCAACTTCAAAGGGTTACTAGTAGATTAAATTAAATGATATCTTAAAGCCTTGGTTTGGTACTGGAAATACTAAGCTCTCCCTTAGCTTTGTGTTGATGGTGGTGGTGAGAAGGAAGAGGATGCAGTGGTCCTGGGGGTAGCGATGTCATTTCTCTACTAGGAAAAGCTGGTACTTGAATCCTGGAGCCGATAAGGACCTTCGAGATTCACCTGTTCATTTGCCCTTGGTTGTAGATGGAGCTGTAAACAACAGGGCTGCATTAATGCCACGTGCTACACGACTGATTTTATTCAATGGCCCTTAAACATTAACAGTCTCTCTCTTGCTCATGACTCTGGAAGAAGAGGGTCAATCCCACAGGCTCCAGGCCTGCAGACACCCCAGTGACACGGTCGGGAACATTTTCCAACAGTGTGTAAAACCCTCCCCTTGGACTCTCAGCTTCTTTCCCAGAATGATGTGCTCTTCAGTTTACTCAGAGACGCCGACCCTCCAGGCCACAGCAAATGAGGACAAATCCCCTATTCAGGGGATTCCCTTCCCCCATCCTTCATCCAGATGTTTGGCACCATGGAAACAGGCATAGCCACGGTTTCCTTTGGACAATTTAAGAAATTAATATTAAAGGATGTGTCGCCCTGAATCTAGAAAACAGGTCGCCATCGGTTTTCTCCAGCAGCATTTGAAGCTCCAGGAGGGGATTTTGGAACCAAAGGGGAAATGTGCACTGGTTAGCTTACCTGTCTTGCCTCCCAGCACCCCTGCCTTCCAAGAGCTCTTGTCAGCCTCTTGCTCCGTCCTTATTCAAATGCTACCCTGGAAACCTTGCTACCTAAGATAAACAAAAATCTGGAACTAACCCCAGGTTCTGTAGCAGACTGATAATGTTGTTACTAAAATTCTCTGCTGGAAGTGTAGCATTTTAGCCAGAATAAGAAGTGTGGAGTAAAGGTTTACAGATTTAACCCTTCCTTGCCTCCACGTTCACTTGCACTTGATGATTTTATTAAAATGATACAGTGTTTTTATTTGCCATGAAATCCCCATCTCATAGTTCTAATGGGATTCAGATGTCTTTACCTGATAGGTGAACTTTTAGGAACTTTCATGACCCACAGTGCAAACTAGAAATCATAATGCCCTACTATGGCTTAAAAATTATATTTGAAAGATAACACTAAACTATAGATGTGAAAATAGTAACAACATGAATAAATGATGACTGTAATGCTTTTTTTTTTCCCCTCTAAATAGTCTCCATTTTGCTTTCACATTCAGTGCCACAGGATGTGAGAGTTTTGTTCAGAGTTCCATGTCAGGAAGGTGCTGACCCCATCCATGTGCGTTCTGTTGCAGAGCTGGGTGTGCACAGATCCTGCCCATCGCTGGGCAGGATTTGGAATAAAGAGTGGGTAGAGAAAGGACTTTAGAACATATGCAAATTATTCAGTTCACTGCAGCTACCCTGGTCTCTTTATTCATAAAATTCCTTTGCCCTGATGAAATCCCCAAATTATTAGTGATATAGAGTGACTGTACAGAGGAGTAGAAAGAATGTCAGCCATGATTTCTTGAGTGACTATTACATCTAGGCACCATTGCGTGGAGTGGCTTATGTAATCCTCACAACAGCTCGGTAGTTTAGGTACTATTATTATGCCTATTTTTGAGGGCAAGAAGATGTAGCAAGGTTAAGTAACAGGCCTAAAATCACCAACCATTGAGTGGGGAAGTCAGTGGTCAAACACACTTCACAAGTCCTCATTTTTAACCACTGTGTCGCAATTTGACTTCAGGAGTCAAAGCTTCCATGTCCTAGTTTTGTTACTAACTCTTGGACTTCTGTTTCCGCTTCTGTAAAATGAAACGGTTGGAGTAGGTAAGTGTTCCCAGTATAATTTATACCATGAGATTCAGGGGAGGAAGAGAAAAAGGGTTTAGAAAGAGAGTAAAGTCCATTGGCATACATTGTCATAGAGGAGAGAGAACAAGGGGACGGTAACAATTTGCCCCTCTAGTTTGTCAGTGAGCTTGATGACACAGGTTCAATGACCTTAACTAGTCTTCAACTAGGACTAAAGAAGACTATATCCCGTGTGTTTCCCATTAATGTTCATGGAAACACATAAACCGTTTCACGTTGATTCTCTCCTCTTTCTCAGCATGCAATTCCATTTTCAGTCCCCTCTTACCAGGTATATATTTAGCATCCAAAGGATTTGTTATCACACGCATGCACACACACTCCGTTCAAATTACTTAAAGGAAGTAACTTACTCACGGATGCAATTGGGCTCATTACGTGCAATTAGGATCATGCATCTGCCATTCAAGCCGAGCGCTGCCCTGGGTTTCATGTGAGGATAGCCAAAACTAGGTTTATCGAAACCACGGTGGCTTAAAAATTGTCATACCAGGTTTAAACTTTGGGACAGTCAACTTTCCCAGTGTGACTTCCTGTGCAGAAAAGGGCTTGATGAAGTAATAATAAAAGAGGCTCGTACTCATTTCTGTTTACCAAGTGGCTGCTCCAAACAACATTTTAATGACTTAAGTGTAAATGAATCAGAAGCATATGGATTAGATTTCCCATAAAATGCACATGGATTTTTAAATGAGGGAGAGTGGAATGAAGAATCTCCCCAAGTTTAGTGCTCCTTGGAAATGGCTTTTCTAATGTTATTAAAAATTGGTGTTGCGGGGGTGGTGGCTCACTTTGAACTACATTTGGCAAACAGGGCTGAGGCAGGGAAAAGCTTCCTAACATCTTTAAAAGGGGACCAGCCTTCTCCTTGGGCATCGACTAATTCATCCAAACCAGCATTCTTGATGAGTTAAGTGTAAATGAATCAGTAACATACGGATTGCATTTGAAATACACGTGGGATTAAAAAGTGAGGGGAAAAAGCACTTGGTAAAGTATGCCTGGGGTTTTGCCAAACCCATAATGCTTAAAAAAAAAAAAAAAAAAAAAAAAGGTTTGAAACAATTGATAAATTCCTCCCAGGCCCTGCCATTCTCTCCAGGTGGAATGGATGCACGGCTGTTTGTGTGACTATTCCAGGCCCCTCCCTCTTAAACAACACTGAGGAACAGCCAGGGCCCAGCCTCACCTGCCTGGTGCCCAGGTTGCTCCCTAATTTTAAGCTTCCATCTTAAAGCGGATCACTTCCTGAGTGAGAGAGAAAACTAACATACTCATAACCCTCTTGTGAGAGTAAGCAAATATAGTACATTTGGCTATTCAGCCATTTGTTTTCCTAGATAAACATAAGAGGCAACCGAACAGAGATTGGACTCTGTCTCTGATTGGGATCTGATCTTGTGTTTACTTTTCAGTTTCCTCACTTGGCATCCGAATAAAAAAAGGGGTGATTTGGTGCTCCGTAGCTCACACGGAGCCACCCTAGACCAGTGGCCCCTCACTTTTCACCTCCATGGACCTTGTTATCTTCCTTTCCTCTCCGAGTCCATATTTTTGAAGGATATACACCAGATGCAATTATTGAAAAACAATTTCCTCATTTTGTTATTAATCAGAAACTGCCACTGTAAGAGAACCAACATAAACACATTGAGTTGATAGGATTTGAGTTAAAAAGGTTTTAGCTCTCCTTCTCAGTCTGAACCCAGTTAGTTCTATGACTCCAGTGGGTGTCTCTGACATATTGGGAATATCTCTGAGAAGCCCATCTCTTCCCACATGGGTCCCCAAAGGGCCAAAATCCTAGGGACTGAATCATTAGCCTAACAGGTTTGACAGGCATTTTAAGGTAGAGAGATTTCCAGAACAGCTCCAATGGAATTCTGTAGATAAGCCCTCTCAAGCTCCCTGATATCCTTCCCAAATACAGGGCAGGTCCAAAGACTTGGTAGCTCTGAGAATCATCTCAGAGAAGAGGGCTGGAGAGGCCCTCTCCCCAACACAGAGTTCCTGATTCCTCAGAGCCTCTCCCCTTCGCTCTGGGGCATCCTGCTTCTCGTTTGGAGCCCGAAGCCATCTGGCCAGCTCCATTCAGGACCTCTGCAGAGACTTCAATGGTTTCAATCCGTCCGCAGCCACCCAAACCCCTATTTTATTTTCAAGAAAATTAAGAGTGTGTCGTCAGGGCTCGTTAGAGGGCTTAAAGGAAAACTGACTTTATTATTTCCCCGCTCTGTTTTGGCGGGTGGGGTGGGGGAGTGGACTGAGTGGGAGGGAGTGATTATGTGAAGAGCTATGTAAAAATTCAGAAGTTCATCTTGTCACGTCAGAACTTTGGCAAACATATTCCTGCGTGTTTTTAGTGGAGTAGGTGGGAAGGCAGCTCCTTTCTAACATTTGCAAAAGAAGCTTGCTCTCTGAATTGCTGCGACAGACACAGCTCTGGCAAATGCCTCGGGAGACCCATCATCTTGAGACAGCTGTGGAAACAGTTTGACATTAATGAAAATGTGCAAATGAGATAATAAACTAGGATGGAAGAACCATTTCAAAACAACCTGTGACCCTTTTTCTTTTCTTCCTGCCGCACCCACTCACGGAACACAGATGTTCAGAGAAATGTACCACAATAGGCTTAATGGTGATGGAAAAAGGAGAGTGTCCGACCCCTTTTGCCTGATGTCCTTTCCGGTGTCAAGCACTGGAGTTAAGGTGCTATTGTCACACTAGGCTGCTCTTTGAAATGAATTACGTCTGTGGCTCAAATGACTGAACCTCAGCAGAAGGAGAGTCCTGGGAGCACGCATATAGGCTTAATTTTATTTCAGGAAAGCAATCAAACCAGGGGCACTTAGGCCTTGCAGTGGGGCCCACTCAGAAGCAAGATGGACAAGTTCACAGGCCATTGCCCAGGAGCCTCCGAAGGGCTGACATAAGATCGATTGGCCATCCTGGGCCATTTAGCAAACAGTTTACATAGGCAGCCTGGGTCCTGGATTTAAACTAAATGAAAACTATCGGGAGAATTCCCTATAAAGTGGACTTGATCTATATTAGGGAACAGGCTAATTATAGGGATTGGCATATATGGAATCAAAGCGAAACACTATATGGGACTAGAGAATGGTGGTCTTTTATACCAGGGTGGTCTGAAACCGGGGTTTAATGTATGTACAATATACAAACATTTTTGACAGACCATTAACACCTATAATCTTGTAAATATTTGCAATTTTCTAGATCATAAATATAGCTGCATAAGCAGTTCTTTCAGAACATCATTTATACACCATTAAAGGTTAATTTACAAGTTAGTACCTTATAGAAAGAAGATATGCAGGCTTTATGCTAACTTTCTGTAAAGGGAGACTGGTGTCTCCAAAAGCAATTTGTAGCTCTCCTGTGGGTCTGACTGGGGGCCTATTCAAAGCACTATTTGAATTCTTTTCATCAGCTCATGTTCACAGCTAACTTAATCTTCTGTTTGGGGGGAAAAAAGAAACAGAGGGGAGAGAAAGATCTGAGGTCTTCAGGCTGTACTTCCAAGCAACCAACTGTTTATTTGAACAGTCTCTCTTGACACCATTCTCATTTGTCATTGTCCCTCTGATACCTGCTGTTGTACCTTAGCCTCCAGCCCAAAGGGCTTCCAACAGTTCTCAACTTAAAGACCCCTCAGAGGGACCAACCAACAGTGAAAGTCTGACCTCTGAGGCTACCATCATGTGACATTACATTTTGTGAAAGATCAAAAGGGTGTGGATAAGAGGAGGGAAAGTGTTTTGTGGGGGGCTCTTTTCTCCCTCCATTCGGGCAATACTGGAGTCTCACTGAAGATGGTGATAGCGACCCAGGTTCCTATGGGAGCTGTCCACAGATTAGGGTGACGGGAAGACACTGGGGCTCACTGGGAAAAGAGCATCTTCTCTGTGAGAGGGTTGGTAAAAGTGGGTCAAATCCGTGAGGAGGAAGCCACAGAGTGAGGTCAAGGGACCACATCAGATTTGTGCTGTCTGTAAAGAAGCCGAACTGTGAAACTTATTCAGTATGTGGAGCCTCTTTTCCTCTGCAGAAGGATTCCATCAATATCATTGCCCTTTTCCTGAAATATGAACAGCTGCCTGCCTGCCTGGCCCTGGCATTTTTCATGCATCGTCTGCCTCTTAGACCTCCCGCATGGAGAGACCTTCCTGGTGTTCAGGAGCTCGTTAGGACACCGGAAGCAAATTTCAAAAAGTCTGCAGTCTACATACACACGCCTCCCTTCTCTTTCTGTTGATTTGGGGAAATTTCCCAAGTGTAACCAATCTCCCCTGTGCTCTTCTGTTCCCTCAAAGTCAGCCCAGATCTCAGGACAGCAAAACAGCTCTCTCCACACTTGCAGTCCATCCAAGTCATGTGGCAAATACAATACTGAACTCGGAGTCCAGAGGTGGGTTTTGTTTGTTTGTTTATTGGCCACGCTGTGCAGCATATGGGATCTTAGTTCTCCCCAGACAGGGATCGAACCCACGCCCCCTGCACTGGAAGAGCAGAGTCTTAACCACTGGACTGCCAGGCAAGTCCCCAGAGGTTTAGATTCTAACCTTGGCCTTGCCACTATCTGATCTTAGAGAAATGACAGTCTTCTGGCCTTCAGTTTTCTCATTTGTAAGTGACTCATCCATGACTCACAGTATATCTTACTTATTTCCTCTGGTTTGGAACCCATAAAACCTATTAATACTCTCTTCTCCCCTCTACAAAGCCTTCGTATGGGGAAGTAAACAGCATTATCCTCTCCAAGCCCTCCCCCTACCCCTCTGGCCCCATCCTCACATCCTTTCTAGCATTTTCCTACAGGAGCCCATCTAAATCACAGCCACTGAGCAGCTTCCGTTGCTTCTTTCTCTGCCCACGTTTCCCTGTTTGTGCTGGTTTCATATTATTAAAAATAAATAAACAAATGTTGATAGAGCTAGAGCTCACACGTTTTGTGGGAATTAAAGATTCCCTGAAATTCTGAGAAGAAACCCAATATTGGAGCAAATGGTGCAATGTTTAATAAAATTAGAGTTTAGGGATTTGGGGAGCCTGAATAGGACCATCACAACCTGGAGGCCAAGTGTTGGACAAAGTGACCAAAGGGTACAGTATTTGATGGGAGGGACATACAAAAATGGCTGTTGTAAACTGTTAGGATGGTCAAGTTATTAGCTTTTCCCTGAAACAACCAGAGTGTAGAACGTTTACAGTGAAATTTGGTTTTCTTGACATTTTTCAACTGTGCTTTGAGTCATTTGTAAATTACACTTAATCTGAGTGTTGGGGGTCTCTTCCATTTGGAAATACAATCAAT
The DNA here is from genome assembly GCF_963924675.1 of Phocoena phocoena. NCBI lineage: Eukaryota > Metazoa > Chordata > Mammalia > Artiodactyla > Phocoenidae > Phocoena > Phocoena phocoena. The sequence continues at coordinate 32,161,119 of NC_089237.1, read as the reverse complement.
CATTTTGAACCCTGGGTTGTATATTGTTCCTTCAATTTTTGATTTGGGGCTTCAGAGCTAGGCTTCATTGTACCAGCACTATCTTAGGCCATTTACTCTCTGAGAATTTTACCCACTTTTGAATCTAATTCTGTGGCCTCCAAGACACATCCTTGCTGAATCATCATGAGTCTGTACGCTGCTTCCACCTGAGCCCTTCTCTCTACTCTTCCTCCCCCTACTTTCAAAATGTTCCCGCCCTATACACCTTTCACTCAGAACCCTATTCTCAGCTTTCTCCAGTAGCACTTCACTAAGGTAATAACCTACTCTGTGCATATCGGTGATCTCCACCTGGTTAACTTAACTACCCCTCTTGGGAGAGTCCCTGAGCTGTCTACTCCCCGTGTGACTTGAGATCACTAAGTAACATGCCAGGCTACAAGACCTTAGTTCACTGCAGATATTCCCACGAAGGGCTGTGACTTCATACTAAGTCTTTGGTTTTTGTTATAGGTTAATAGAGGAAACAGCCATACGAAGGATGTTTCTACGCCTTCTGTAAATTCGCTGTTGAAGACCATCTAATATGTTATTCAGTGTCTCTTATATAAGAAGCCATATGATCAATGATTTCTTAGGATTAAGTGTTAAAACGAAAAAGAATTCCTTGTCTCTCTCAAGTACCTATTTTACTTGCTTTTAGGAGGTAATCAGAGCCACAAAACTCAATTCGGAAAGGAGAGTCATCACGGTTTCCCCTCCTGTCTGCCGTGGTTACCAAGAGGTTCAGGGCCTAGTCTTTCCCTCTGTTGTCACCACTTCCCTTACCCTACTTTCCGAATGGGCCCCACACGCTTCCTCCCTCCTCTTCTTTTCCATACTCCATCCTTGGTCTCTTAGCCATTTGTTCCATTCTTCTCTCCTCTACACCTCCAGTCGTTTGTGGAAAGAAGAGAGGATAAAATAATGTTACTTTGCCCCCGCAGTATGTTACTTTGCAGGGGTCTTCCAGGGAAACAATGCCTTAATCCAAGACCCATCAAAGGATGTTCTTATGAGCAGCTCCTCCAGCCAAAGGAAAACAAAACAAAGAGTTCTCTGAACAAAAAAGGTAGGAAAGATATGCTCCAGCTGCCTCTTGGAGATTCTCAAAGAATATTAGGAGAGTTAAATCTAAAAAAGTCCTGAAGTAAAGAAAATAAATGTGTTTGAACACACAGTCCTTTTATATGTGGTATTCAGAAGAATATACTTTGAGAATGTCTGACTTAATCCAAATAGTGGATTCCAGTGTGGCTCTTTCAGGTACTGGTCAGTATGAAATGGAGGGGTAGCCTTTCCTGCTCCCCAGATTGGACCAGAGGTAACTGCTCTCTCCTTCATGACTCATCACTCAACCCTAAATAACTTCTCCAGATGCTAACGCCATTCAAATATTCCTGGCTTCCACAAATGATCTGCTTATCTTCATCAACTCACACAGCTTCCCCATCCAGTACTAACAGGTCTACAGAGCACCTTACCAATTATATTCAACTGTTTTTTGTTTTTTTCTTTTTTTTTGGAAGCATAATTGCTTTACAATGGTTTGTTAGTTTCTGCTTTATAACAAAGTGAATCAGTTATACATATACATATGTTCCCAATCTCTTCCCTCTTGCATCTCTCTCCCTCCCACCTTCCCTATCCCACCCCTTTAGGTGGTCACAAACCACCTACCTGATATCCCTGTGCTATGTGGCTGCTTCCCACTAGCTATCTATTTTACGTTTGGTAGTGTATATATGTCCATGCCACTCTCTCACATTGTCACAGCTTACCCTTTCCCCTCCCCATATCCTCAAGTCCATGCTCTAGTAGGTCTGTGTCTTTATTCCCGTCTTACCCCGAGGTACTTCATGACCTTTTTTTTTTTCTTAGATTCCATATATGTGTTAGCATATGGTACTTGTTTTTCTCTTTCTGACTTACTTCACTCTGTATCACATACTCTAGGTCCACCCACCTCACTACAAATAACTCAGTTTCGTTTCTTTTTATGGCTGAGTAATATTCCATTGTATATATATGCCACATCTTCTTTAGCCATTCATCTGTTGATGGCCACTTAGGTTGATTCCATGTCCTGGCTATTGTAAATAGAGCTTCAATGAACATTGCAGTACATGACTATTTTTGAATTATGGTTTTCTCAGGGTATATGCCCAGTAGTGGGATTGCTGGGTCGTATGGTAGCTCTATTTGTAGTTTTTTAAGGAACCTCCATACTGTTCTCCATAGTGGCTGTATCAATTTACATTCCCACCAACAGTGCAAGAGTGTTCCCTTTTCGCCACACCCTCTCCAGCATTTATTGTTTCTAGATTTTTTGATGATGGCCATTCCGACTGGTGTGAGATGATATCTCATTGTAGTTTTGAATTGCATTTCACTAATGATTAATGATGCTGAGCATTCTTTCACATGTTTGTTGGCAATCTGTATATCTTCTTTGGAGAAATGTCTATTTAGGTCTTCTGCCCATTTTTGGATTGGATTGTTTGTATTTTTGATATTGAACTGCATGAGCTGCTTGTAAATTTTGGAGATTAAATCCTTTATCAGTTGCCTCATTTGCAAATATTTTCTCCCATTCTGAGGGTTGTCTTTTCGTTTTGTTTATACTTTCCTTTTCTGTGCAAAAGCTTTTAAGTTTCATTAGGTTCCATTTGTTTCTTTTTGTTTTTATTTTCATTTCTCTAGGAGGTGGGTCAAAAAGGATCTTGCTGTGATTTATGTCATAGAGTGTTCTGCCTATGTTTTCCTCTATGAGTTTGATAGTTTCTGGCCTTACATTTAGGTCTTTAATCCATTTTGGGCTTATTTTTGTGTATGGTGTTACGGAGTGTTCTAATTTCATACTTTTACATATAGCTGTCCAGTTTTCCCAGCACCACTTATTGAAGAGGTTGTCTTTTCTCCACTGTATATTCTTGCCTCCTTTATCAAAGATAAGGTGACCATATGTGTGTGGGTTTGTCTCTGGGCTTTCTATCCTGTTCCATTGATCCATATATATATTTTTTGTGCCAGTACCATACTGTCTTGATTACTGTAGCTTTGTAGTATACTCTGAAGTCAGGGAGCCTGATTCCTCCAGCTCCGTTTTACTTTCTCAAGATTGCTTTGGCTATTCGGGGTGTTTTTGTGTTTCCATACAAATTGTGAAATTTTTTGTTCTAGTTCTGTGAAAAATGCCATTGGTAGTTTGATAGGGATTGCATTGAATCTGTAGATTGCTTTGGGTAGTAGAGTTGTTTTCACAATGTTGATTCTTCCAATCCAAGCGCATGGTATATCTCTCCATCTGTTAGTATCATCTTTAATTTCTTTCATCAGTGTCTTATAATTTTCTGCATACAGGTCTTTTGTCTCCTTAGGTAGGTTTATTCCTAGGTATTTTATTCTTTTTACTGCAGTGGTAAACGGGAGTGTTTTCTTAATTTCACTTTCAGATTTTTCATCACTAGTGTATAGGAATGCTAGAGATTTCTGTGCTTTAATTTTGTATCCTGATACTTTACCAAATTCATTGATTAGCTCTAGTAGTTTTCTGGTAGCATCTTTAGGATTCTGGTAGCAGCTTTAGGATATGTATAGCATCATGTCATCTGCAAAGAGTGAGAGCTTTACTTCTTCTTTTCCTATTTGGATTCCTTTTATTTCTTTTTCTTCTCTGATTACTGTGGCTAAAACTTCCAAAACTATGTTGAATAAGAGTGGTGAGAGTGGGTAATCTTGTCTTCTTCCTGATCTTAGTGGAAATGGTTTCAGTTTTTCACCAATGAGGATGATGTTGGCTGTGGGTTTGTCATATATGGCCTTTATTATGTTGAGGAAAGTTCCCTCTATGCCTACTTTCTGGAGGGTTTTTGTCATAAATCAGTGTTGAATTTTGTCAAAAGCTTTCTCTGCATCTATTGAGATGATCATATGGTTTCTCTCCTTCAATTTGTTAATATGGTGTGTCACATTGACTGATTTCCGTATATTGAAGAATCCTTGCATTCCTGGAATAAACCCCACTTGATCATGGTGTATGATCCTTTTAATGTGCTGTTGGATTCTGTTTGCTAGCATTTTGTTGAGGATTTTTGCATCTACGTTCATCAGTGATATTGGCCTGTAGTTTTCTTTCTTTGTGACATCTTTGTCTGGTTTTGGTATCAGGTTGATGGTGGCCTTGTAGAATGATGTTGGGAGTGTTCCTCCCTCTTCTATATTCTTGAAGAGTTTGAGAAGGATAGGTGTTAGCTCTTCTCTAAATGTTTGATAGAATTTGCCTGTGAAGCCATCTGGTCCTGGGCTTTTGTTTGTTGGAAGATTTTAATTCACAGTTTCAATTACAGTGCTTGTAATTGGTCTCTTTATATTTTCTAGTTCTTCCTGGTTCAGTCTCGGAAGGTTGTGCATTTCTAAGAATTTGTCCATTTCTTGCAGGTTGTCCATTTTATTGGCATAGAGTTGCTTGTAGTAATCTTTCATGATCCTTTGTATTTCTGCAGTGTCAGTTGTTACTTCTCCTTTTTCATTTCTAATTCTATTGATTTGAGTCTTCTCCGTTTTTTTCTTCATGAGTCTGGCTAATGGTTTATCAATTTTCTTTATTTTCTCAAAGAACCAGGTTTTAGTTTTATTGATCTTTACTATCGTTTCCTTCATTTCTTTTTCATTTATTTCTGATCTAATCTTTATGATTTCTTTCCTTCTGCTAACTTTGGGCTTTGTTTGTTCTTCTTTCTCAAGTTCTTTTAGGTGTAAGGATAGGCTGTTTATTTGAGATGTTTCTTGTTTCTTTTTTTTTTTTTGTGGTACGCGGGCCTCTCACTGTTGTGGCCTCTCCCGTTGTGGAGCACAGGCTCCGGACGCGCAGGCTCAGCGGCCATGGCTCACGGGGCCAGCCGCTCCGCGGCATGTGGGATCTTCCCGGACCGGGGCACGGACCCGTGTCCCTTGCATCGGCAGGCGGACTCTCAACCACTGCGCCACCAGGGAAGCCCTCTTGTTTCTTAAGGTAGGTTTGTATTGCTATAAACTTCCCACTTAAAACTGTTTTTGCTGCATCCATAGGTTTTGGGTCATCGTGCTTTCATTGTCATTTGTTTCTGGTATTTTTTGATTTCCTCTTTGATTTCTTCAGTGATCTCTTGGTTATTAAGTAGTGTATTGTTTAGCCTCCATGTGTTTGTATTTTTTAAAGATGTTTTTACTGTAATTGATATCTAGTCTCATAGCGTTGTGGTTGGAAATGATACTTGATACGATTTCAGTTTTCTTAAATTTACCAAGGCTTGATTTGTGACCCAAGATATGATCTATTCCGGAGAATGTTCCATGAGCACTTGAGAAGAATGTGTATTGTGTTGTTTTTGGATGGAATGTCCTATAAATATCAATTAAGTCCATCTTGTTTAATGTATCATTAAAAGATTGTGTTTCCTTATTTATTTTCATTTTGGATGATCTGTCCATTGGTGAAGGGTTTTAAAGTCCCCTACTATGATTGTGTTACTGTCCATTTCCTCTTTTAAGGCTGTTAGTATTTGCCTTATGTATTGAGGTGCTCCTATGTTGGATGCATGAATATTTACAATTGTTATATCTTCTTCTTGGATCGACCCTTGATCATTATGTAGTGTCCTTCTCTGTCTCTTTTCATAGTCTTTATTTTAAACTCTATTTTGTCTGATATGAGAATTGCTACTCTCGCTTTCTTTTTTTTTTCTTTCTCTCTTTTTTTTTTTTTTTTGCGGTACGGGGGTCTCTCACTGTTGTAGCCTCTCCCGTTGCGGAGCACAGGCTACGGACATGCAGGCTCAGTGGCTATGGCTCAGGGGCCCAGCCACTTCACGGCACGCGGGATCCTTGCAGACTGGGGCATGAACCCGTGTCCCCTGCATCGGCAGGCGGACTCCCAACCACTGCACCACCAGGGAAGCCCTCCAGCTTTCTTTTGATTTCCATTTGCATGAAATATCATTTTCCATCCCTTCACTTCCAGTCTGTATGTGTCCCTAGGTCTGAAGTGGGTCTCTTGTAGACAGCATATATATGGGTCTTGTTTTTGTATCCATTCAGCCAGTCTATGTCTTTTGGAAGCATTTAATCCAGTTACATTTAAGGTAATTATCAATATGTATGTTCCTATTACCATTTTCTTAATTGTTTTGGGTTTGTTATTGTAGGTCTTTTCCTTCTCTTGTGTTTCCTGCCTAGAGAAGGTCCTTTAGCATTTGTTGTAAAGCTGGTTTGGTGGTGCTGAATTCTCTTAGTTTTTACTTGTCTGTAAAGGTTTAAATTTCTCCATGAAATCTGAATGAGATCCTTGCTGGGTAGAGTAATCTTGGTGGTAGGTTTTTCTCCTTCATCACTTTAAATATGTCCTGCCACTCCCTTCTGGCTTGCAGAGTTTCTGCTGAAAGATCAGCTATTAACCTTATGGGGATTCCCTTGTGTGTTTTTTGTTGTTTTTCCCTTGCTGCTTTTAATATTTTTTCTTCGAATTTATTTTTGATAGTTTGATTAATATGTGTCTTGGTGTGTTTCTCCTTGGATTTGTCCTGTAAGGGACTCTCTGTGCTTCCTGGACTTGATTGACTATTTTCTTTCCCATGTTAGGGAAGTTTTCAACTATAATCTCTTCAAATATTTTCTCAGTCCCTTTCTTTTTCTCTTCTTCTTCTGGGACCCTTATACTTCGAATGTTGGTGCGTTTAACATTGTCCCAGAAGTCTCTGAGACTGTCCTCAATTCTTTTTATTCTTTTTTCTTTATTCTGCCTCTGCAGTAGTTATATCCACTATTTTACCTCTCAGGTCACTTATCTGTTCTTCTGCCTCAGTTATTCTGCTATTGATCCCTTGTAGAGAATTTTTAATTTCATTTATTGTGTTGTTCATCACTGTTTGGTTGCTCTTTAGTTCTTCTAGGCCCTTTTTAAACGTTTCTTGTATTTTCTATATTCTATTTCCAAGATTTTGGATCATCTTTGGATCAATTCTTTTGGATCAAAAGAATTCTTTTTCAGGTAGACTGCCTCTTTCTTCTTCATTTTTTAGGTCTGGTGGGTTTTTGCCTTGCTCCTTCATTTGCTGTGTGTTGTTTTGTCTTCTCATTTTGCTTAACTTACTGTGTTTGGGGTCTCCTTTTCACAGGCTGCAGGTTCATAGTTCCCGTTGTTTTTGTTGTCTGCCCCCAGTGGCTAAGGTTGGTTCAGTGTGTTGTGTAGGCTTCCTGGTGGTGGGGACTAGTGCCTGTGTTCTGGTGGATGAGGCTGGATCTTGTCTTTCTGGTGGGCAGGTCCACATCTGTTGGTGTGTTTTGGGGTGTCTGTGGCCTTATTATGATTTTAGTCAGCGTCTTTGCTAATGGATGGGGTTGTGTTCCTGTCTTGCTAGTTGTTTGTCATAGAGTGGCCAACACTGTAGCTTGCTGGTCACTGAGTGAAGCTGGGGCTTCGCGTTGAGATGGAGATCTCTGGAGTTTTTCACCATTTGATACTACATGGAGCTGGGAGGTCTCTTGTGGACCAGTGTCCTGAAGATGGCTCTCCCACCTCAGAGGCACAGCCCTGGCGCCTGCGTGGAGCACCAAGAGACTTGCATATACATGGCTCAGACTTTTGGGAGGTCTGAGGTCTTCTGCCAGCATTCAGTAGGTGTTCTGTAGGAGCTGTTCCACATGTAGATGTATTTCTGATATATTTGTGGAGAGGAAGGTGATCTCTGTGTCTTACTCTTCCACCATCTTGAAGCTCTAAATTCTCAACTGTTTCTAATAAAGGTGACAGAAACGCTTTTGCAAAAGAAGAGTGTTATTGGCTTAAGTAACTGGAATTAAGTCATGGCCGAGTCCAGGGACTTGAATTCAGTCATCATATCTGCTCCTTTCTCCTTCTCTTGGCTCCATTTATGACTGTTCGTTGACATCACCTTAGTATCTCTCTCACGTTGGGAATGAAGGCCACTGACTACTCTCAGCATATATGCTATGAACTAACAATGCAGAAGGAAGGTGGACCCTCTCTGTCTGCTGTTCATATACCAAATAACGTGGAAGCACTGTGGCTGACCTTGTTGACAAGGTCACATGCCCATCCCTGTACAAAGAGCTGAAATCAGAGTGTTGCCCTAGAGTGATTGCCCAGCATGGGTCATAGGCTCACTTACTCAAGGAGGACTTAATGACAGAGAAAAATTGCAGGTTTACCACCTGAATATTGGCATATGTCTTGCTTGTTTTGGAGGCATGAATTATCCTATTTTGTTTTAAAATCTGTCTTTCTTAAGGAAAAAAAAAAACCTTATTTCATTTTACTTACAATTACTTACGTCACTTGCAGTGCTTCAGTTTTGTTTTGTTTTGTTTTGTTTTTATTACATCTTGTCTCCACAGCTCTCCCAGGACAAGAATCATGCTTCCTTTTTATTTTCTATTCCCTGCTTATCTACCTGGTACTCTTCATTCTTTTACTCATTCTGTAAAATTGTATTGAATGTATTTTGCATTCCAAGGACTATGCTAAGCTCTGGAGATTTTTTTTAGTTAAAAATATAGGATGCTGGGGCTTCCCTGATGGCGCAGTGGTTGGGAGTCCACCTGCCGATGCAGGAGACACGGGTTTGTGCCCTGGTCCTGGGGGATCCCACGTGCCACGGAGCAGCTGGGCCCGTAAGCCAGCACGTCTGGAGCCTGTGCTCCGTGGCAGGAGGGAACACAGCAGTGAGAGGCCCACATACTGACAAAAATATATATATATATAGGATGATCATAAGATGCTTTACAAATAACTGAACCTCATTCCTTATGACCTTCCTACTGCTAAGAGTGGACCTTATTCTCTCAGCATAGGCATCGTAACATTTTTAGTGAGATAACTATATGACCTTGGGTCAGTAATTTTCCCCTTTGGGCCTCAGATTCTTCAAGTGTGAAGCAAAGAGATTAAGAAGATGCTCTCCAACCTCTAAAATTCTAGGTTTCTAATTCGTGGACAGCCAGATACTATGGGTCAGAAGAGATGCTGTTCTTGAACTCGTCCCTAATGATCCCATTCCAACTTAACTTACATCCTCACCCCTCTCAGCGTAAGAGGTAAGAAAAAAACAAATTCATTTCACTGCTCCCTCTACCGCATATCACTTCCAGATAAGTTGGGTGTACCATCTTAAAGCCATTCACAACCTTCTGGCACATTCATTATAATTAGCCATTTTAAAAGTACTCTGCAATTTTACCTGGCCCTCACAAACAACTCTTGGAAGCACATTAGATAAGGAGTTGTCCCATTTTACAGATGAGAAAGCTAAGGTTGAAATATTTAACTACTGTCTTGCTCAAAGTCAAGGAGCTGGTAAGTGTTTCTGAATGGTGCCAAGACAGTGCCCTCTCTCAAGCCCATAAGGCTGCAGCACATCCTAAAAGATAGAGTCAGTTCTTGCCATCAAAAGCCTGGATCTCATGAGAACAAAGTCTGTGAACTTCTTAGGATGTTTAAGTCAAAAGGGCTTTGGTGAAGCATGTTTTAACCCACAGCATAATAAGACCTTTGGCAAGGAAACAAGGAATACCAGGAACATAGTGTCTCCAAGGAAAATGCAGCAGAATGCCATATATATCAAGCAGTTCTCATGGTCTAGGGATGAAAGAAATTAGAGCAGGGGGAAACTTCACCATGTTTGGGGCCCTCCATTCTGTGAAGTTCTCATTCAGGTCCTTGCAAACTCAGCCATGCTTTCCCTCATTCTCCTAATCCTTGCCTTTCATTTTTAAACCAAAGTGCCTGCAAAAAGAAATCCAGTGCACATGTTTCTGATTCATTTACACTTAACTCATCAAGCTATGTTTAGGAAGAGCTATCTAGTGTCCCAAAATCTTTTGGAGTCTCTCCCTCACCCCCTTTTTAATAAACCATTGAAAGTTTTTTTACCGGCATGGCCATGCTTGAGTTGAGCACATGTAAACAAAGTAGGACACCGAAGAGCCTAGTGGGCATGCAGGTCCCAGTCTGCTTTGAGACCAAGAGAGACAACGCTGGTTAGCAGAGTCTCCTGGGCTCCATAGCAATAGGACTCCACTAGGGGAGCCAGAAGAAGCTTGAGACACTGCAGTTTGCTCAGAGCCAATCCCATGTAGTTGTCACCAGAACCAACAAGAAGCAGACAAGGGCTGCAGACTTGAAGTAAAGGGTTTACCCTGTCCTGCCCAGCTCCAGAGATCTGGAAGGGTAGAAAAACCACAGAATAGCCCAGAAGGAGATGGTTATCCAAAGAAAGAGAGTTCTGCTTACAAAGCAGGCATCCCTCACCACCATCATCCCCTGCCAGGACCCCTGCAACAGTCCCTGGCGAGGGTCTCTGCTTTCACTCTTGACCCCTTACAGCCCAGATTCCACTCTGGCAGAATCTAGAATAATCATTTAAAACAGAAATCAGAGTTTGTCCCTCCTTGCTTTAGAAATTTCCAGTGGCTTCCTGGGGTACTTTGAATAAAATCCAAATTCCTTGCCATGGCCAAAATATTCATCAGAAACACGCCTCAGCTGCCCCTTCAACCTCAGTCCCTTCTGCTCAACCCCACTCACTCCACTCCAGCCAAACAGCTTCTCTTCTCTGACTTGAATGTCTCAAACTCATTTGAACCTCAGGGGCTTTGCATTTGCATTTGCCTCAGCCTGAACTGCCCTTCCTTCAGATCATCATATGGCTGGCTCCATCTCGTATTTGTTTCTTCATTTAGACATCTCCTTAATTCTGGCTCTAGTGGCACTTTCACCTTAACTTGCTCTTTAATGTTTAATTTTTATTTTAGCACTTAACACCACCTGAAATTGCCTTAATTGGGTCTTTGTTTATATGATTATTTCTGTTGACTACCTCCAGAGTGTAAGCTCCAGGAGATTGGGGACTACTCTTCCTTACCTCTAAATCTCCATGCCTAGAATAGTACATGGCATGGGGTAGTATCTCAATAAATATTTATTGAGTGGATGAATGAATGAATGAATGTCCTTGACAACTACTTTAACTCAGAATCACACATAACCTCAAGAAGGCAGGAAGATGTCTTCCAGTCCTGAGCAGCAGGAGCAAGCAGATCTAGCAGAGCCTCGCCTCTGTCTTAGGTGAGGTAGCATCAACCCATTGCTCCCAAGCATCTGTTCCTTAAGGCAAATTCTTAAAAGATGCAGCTAGAGCCAGGTAAACCACAGCCCACATCCCACCAGTGACATTCACTAGCCATGTGCCTTTGTGCAAGTCATTTACCCTCCCTGAGCCTGTTTCCTCTTTTGTAAAATAAGGATAATAATATCTAACTCACAGAATGTTGTATTACATAAAATGAATAAAGTACCAAACACTGAATCTGATATAAAAAGGTTATTTAATAAATGGGAACTATTGTTACTGGAAAAAGTAGAGGTTCAAAAATCCTAATGATGAAGCAGAGAAACATGGCTTTGTTACAATATTAGGACATGTACTTGTCCACACTGGAGTGACCTGGGGAATGTCTCCACCCACCAGTTATATTTTTAACTGGCAGCTCAAGAAGGGAAATGCAAAAGGTGAGTGGAATACCATGTAGAAGGGATCCTAATTCAACACTTCACCCCAACTGTGTGGGAAAATGTTCTTCAGTTTGTTTTCTTTAAATCCCTGCCAGGGAAAACTGATAGATGATGCCTGGATTGGGCCCCTGGTTCAAAAGCCCAAATATTTTTTCTAGAAATAGTTGTTAATGCATCTTAAGAGACTAAGTCATCACTTTGACATAAAAGACAGCCAATTCTAACTCCTACAGGACACGTTGCACGTGTCTGGAACTCTGAACCTCTCTGACAAGTACTTTGGGGTTTTCCTTCGTTTTCTCTGTGTATATATGACCAATATACATAAAATATTTTACATGACTAAATTCTTAGTATGTGTGATTTCAGTATCCCTTTGTCATTTAACATAACAGCATGTTCATTTATCCTTGTAATAAACAACTGTTTGTAAATATCTTTAATGAAAATACAATACTCAGTTCTATGACTGGCTCATAATTTCTTAGCCATCCCCCTGGCTAAGAAACAACAGTTCAGCAACCGTTCAAGAGTTAGGCTTTTCAGGGGGACCTTAAAGATGGTGGAGGAGTAAGACGTGAAGATCACCTTCTTCCCCAGAAATATGTCAAAAATACATCTACATGTGGAACGGCTCCTACAGAACACCTATTGAACGCTGGCAGAAGACCTCAGACTTCCCAAAAGTTCAACCATTCAACCCTTTACTCTGTGGTAAACTGCACAAAGGTTTTGGCAAGGTAAGATTTCTGATGTGTGAACTGCTGATTTTCGACAGTGAACTCTATGATGGAAATGAAGTGATACATTACTCTCTTTTTAATATTTCCAAGGAGGATTAAGAATAGGATATATAACATCAAGATCCATTCCATATGGAAACAGAGTCAAGGATGGACACTGGAATTAAATAAATAAATCAAGCATAAAGTTTGGCCTTGTGGCTGACAGGGTCTCGGTGCTCTGGCCAGGTAACAGGCCTGAGCCTCTGAGGTGGGAGAGCTGAGTTCAGGACATTGCACCACTAGAGAACTCCCAGCCCCATATAATATCAAGCATCAAGAGCTCTCCCAGATATCTGCATCTCAACGCTGAGACCCAGCTCCACTCAACGACCAGCAAGCTCCAGTGCTGGACAACACCACATGCCAAACAACTAGAAAGACAGGAACACAACCCCATCCATTAGCAGAGAGGCTCCTAAGATCATACTAAGTTCACAGACACCCCCAAACACACCACCAGATGCAGTCCTGCCCACCAAAAAGGCAAGATCCAGCCTCATCCACCAGAACACAGGCACCAGTCCTCTCCACCAGGAAGCCTACACAACCCACTGAACCAACCTCACCCACCGGGGGCCAAAACCAAAAACAATGTGAACTACAAACATGCAGCCTGTGAAAAGGAGACCACAAACACAGTAAGTTAAGCAAAAGAAGAAGACAGAGAAATACGCAGTAGATGAAGCAGAAAGGTGAAAACCCACCAGACCAAACAAATGAAGAGGAAATAGGCAGTCTACCTGAAAAAGAATTCAGAGTAATGATAGTAAAGATGATCCAAAATCTTGGAAATGGAATGGAGAAAATACAACAAACGTTTAACAAGGACCTAGAAACACTAAAGAGCAAACAAACAGTGATAAACAACACAATAAATGAAATTAAGAATTCTCTGGAAGGAATCAATAGCAGAATAACTGAGGCAGAAGAATGGATAAGTGACCTGGAAGATAAAACACTGGAAATAACTCCTGCAGAGCAGAATAAAGAAAAAACAATGAAAAGAATTGAGGACAGTCTCAGAGACCTCTGGGACAACATTAAAGGCACCAACATTTGAATTACAGGGGTCCCAGAAAGAAGAGAAAAAGAAAGGGACTGAGAAAATATTTGAAGAGACTATAGTTGAAAACTTCCCTAACATGGGAAAGAAAATAGTCAATCAAGTCCAGGAAGCACAGAGAGTCCCTTACAGGATAAATCCAAGGAGAAACAGGCCAAAACACATATTAATCAAACTATCAAAAATTAAATACAAAGAAAAAATATTAAAAGCAACAGAATACACATTTTTCTCAAGTGCTCATGGAACATTCTCCAGGTTAGATCATATCTTGGGTCACAAATCAAGCCTTGGTAAATTTAAGAAAATTGAAATTGTATCAAGTATCTTTTCCAACAACAACGCTATGAGACTAGATATCAATTACAGGAAAAGATCTGTAAAAAATACAAACACATGGATGCAAACAATACACTACTTAATAACAAAGTGATCACTGAAGAAATCAAAGAGGAAATAAAAAAATACCTAGAAACAAATGACAATGGAGACACAACGACCCAAAACCTATGGGATGCAGCAAAAGCAGTTCTAAGATGGAAGTTTATAGCAATACAATCCTACCTTAAGAAACAGGAAACATCTCAAATAAACAACCTAACCTTGCACCTAAAGCAATTAGAGAAAAAAGAACAAAAAACGCCCAAAGTTAGCAGACGGAAAGAAATCATAAAAATCAGATCAGAAATAAATGAAAAAGAAATGAAGGAAACTATAGCAAAGTTCAATAAAACTAAAAGCTGGTTCTTTGAAAAGATAAACAAAATTGATAAACCATTAGCCAGACTCATGAAGAAAAAAAGGGACAAGACTCAAATCAATAGAATTAGAAATGAAAAAGGAGAAGTAACAACTGACCCTGCAGAAATACAAAAGATCATGAGAGCTTACTACAAGCAACTCTATGCCAATAAAAAGGACAACCTGGAAGAAACGGACAAATTCTTAGAAATGTACAACCTGCCAAGACTGAATCAGGAAGAAATAGAAAATATGAACAGACCAATCACAAGCACTGTAATTGAAACTGTGAATAAAAATCTTCCAACAAACAAAAGCCCAGGACCAGATGGCTTCACAGGCGAATTCTATCAAACATTTAGAGAAAAGCGAACACCTAATCCTTCTCAAACTCTGCCAAAATATAGCAGAGGGAGGAACACTCCCAAACTCATTTTACGAGGCCACCATCACCTTGATACCAAAACCAGACAAGGATGTCACAGAGAAAGAAAACTACAGGCCAATATCACTGATGAACATAGATGCAAAAATCCTCAACAAAATACTAGCAGACAGAATCCAACAGCACATTAAAAGGATCACACACCATGATCAAGTGGGGTGTATTCGAGGAATGCAAGGATTCTTCAATATACGCAAATCAATCAATGTGATACACCATATTAACAAATTGAAGGAGAACAACCATATGATCATCTCAATAGATGCAGAGAAAGCTTTTGACAAAATTCAACACCCATTTATGACAAAAACCCTGTAGAAAGTAAGCATAGAGGGAACTTTCCTCAACATAATAAAGGCCATATATGACAAACCCACAGCCAACGTCGTCCTCAATGTTGAAAAAGTGAAAGCATCTCCACTAAGATCGGGAACAAGACAAGGATGCCCACTCTCACCACGCTTATTCAACATAGTTTTGGAAGTTTTAGCCACAGCAATCAGAGAAAAAAAGGAAATAAAAGGAATCCAAATCAGAAAAGAAGAAGTAAAGCTGTTACTGTTTGCAGATGACATGATACTATACATAGAGAATCCTAAAGATGCTACCAGAAAACTACTAGAGCTAATCAATGAATTTGGTAAAGTAGGAGGACACAAAATTAATGCACAGAAATCTCTGGCATTCCTATACACTAATGATGAAAAATCTGAAAGTGAAATCAAGAAAACACTCCCACTTACCACTGCAACAAAAAGAATAAAATATCTAGGAATACACCTACCTAAGGAGACAAAAGACCTGTATGCAGAAAATTTTAAGACACTGATGAAAGAAATGAAAGATGATACAAATAGATGGAGAGATATACCATGTTCTTGGATTGGAAGAATCAACATTGTGAAAACAACTCTACTACCCAAAGCAATCTACAGATTCAATGCAATCCCTATCAAACTACCACTGGTATTTTTCACAGAACTAGAACAAAAAATTTCACAATTTGTATGGAAACACTAAAGACCCCGAATAGCCAAAGCAATCTTGAGAACGAAAAATGAAGCTGGAGGAATCAGATTCCCTGACTTCAGAGTATACTACAAAGCTACAGTAATCAAGACAGGATGGTACTGGAACAAAAACAGAAAGAGAGATCAATGGAACAGGATAGAAAGTCCAGAGATAAACGCACGCACGTATGGTCACCATATCTTTGATAAAGGAGGCAGGAATGTACAGTGGAGAAAGGACAGCCTCTTCAATATGTGGTGCTGGGAAAACTGGACAGGTACATGTAGAAGTATGAGATTAGATCACTCCCTAACACCATACACAAAAATAAGCTCAAAATGGATTAAAGACCTAAATGTAAGGCCAGAAACTAGCAAACTCTTAGAGGAAAACATAGGCAGAACACTCTATGACATAAATCACAGCAAGATCCTTTTTGATCCACCTCCTAGAGAAATGGAAATAAAAACAAAAAGAAACAAATGGGACCTAATGAAACTTCAAAGCTTTGGCACAGCAAAGGAAACCATAAAGAAGACCAAAAGACAACCCTCAGAATGGGAGAAAATATTTGCAAACGAAGCAACTGACAAAGGATTAATCTCCAAAATTTATAAGCAGCTCATGCAGCTCAATAACAAAAAAACAAACAACCCAATCCAAAAATGGGCAGAAGACCTAAATAGACATTTCTCCAAAGAAGATATACAGACTGCCAACAAACACATGAAAGAATGCTCAACATCATTAATCATTAGAGAAATGCAAATCAAAAGTACAATGAGATATCATCTCACACCAGTCAGAATGGCCATCATCAAAAAATCTAGAAACAATAAATGCTGGAGAGGGTGTGGAGAAAAGGGAACCCTCTTGCACTGCTGGTGGGAATGTGAATTGGTACAGCCACTGTGGAGAACAGTATGGTGGTTCCTTAAAAAACTACAAATAGAACTACCATATGACCCAGCAATCCCACTACTGGGCATATACCCTGAGAAAACCATAATTCAAAAAGAGTCATGTACCAAAATGTTGATTGCAGCTCTATTTACAACAGCCCAGAGATGGAAACAACCTAAGTGTCCATCATTGGATGAATGGATAAAGAAGATGTGGCACATATATACAATGGAATATTACTCAGCCATAAAAAAGAAACGAAATTGAACTATTTGTAATGAGGTGGATAGACCTAGAGTCTGTCATACAGAGTCAACTAAGTCAAAAAGAGAAAGACAAATACCGTATGCCAACACATATATATGGAATTTAAGAATAAAAATGTCATGATTAACCTAGGGGTGAGACAGGAATAAAGACACAGACCTATTAGAGCATGGACTTGAGGATATGGGGAGGTGGAAGGGTAAGCTGTGACAAAGTGAGAGAGAGGCATGGACATATATACACTACCAAACGTAAGGTAGATAGCTAGTGTGAAGCAGCCGCATAGCACAAGGAGATCAGCTCGGTGCTTTGTGACCGCCTGGAGGGGTGGGACAGGAGGGTGGGAGGGAGGGAGATGCAAGAGGGAAGAGATATGGGAACATATGTATATGTATAACTGATTCACCTTGTTATAAAGCAGAAACTAACACACCATTGTAAAGCAATTGTACTTCAATAAAGATGTAAAAAAAAAAAAAAAAGCAGCAAGGAAAAGCAACAATAACATACAAAGGAATCCCCATAAGGTTAACAGATGATTTTTCGGCAGAAATTCTGTAAGCCTGAAGGGTGTGGCAGGACATATTTAAAGTGCTGAAAGGGGAAAACCTACAACCAAGATTACTCTACCCAGCAAGGATTTCATTCAGATTCAATGGAAAAATTAAAACCTTTACAGACAAGCTAAGGCTAAGAAAATTTAGCACCACCAAATCAGCTTTACAACAAATGCTAAAGGAACTTCTCTAGGCAGGAAACACAAGAGAAAGAAAAGACTTACAATAACAAACCCAGAACAATTAAGAAAGTGGTAATAGGAACATACATATAGATAATTACCTTAAATGTAAATGGATTAAATGCTCCCACCAAAAGACACAGACTGGCTGAATGGATACAAAAACAAGACCCATATATTTGCTGTCTACAAGAGACCCACTTCAGACCTAGGGACACATATGGACTGAAAGTGAGGGGATGGAAAAAGATATTCCATGCAAATGGAAATCAAAAGAAAGCTGGAGTAGCAATTCTCATACCAGACAAAATAGACTTTAAAATAAAGACTATTACAAGAGACAAAGAAGGACACTACATAATGATCAAGGGATCAATCCAAAAAGAATATATAACAATTGTAAACATTTATGTACCCAACATGGGAACACCTCAGTACATAAGGCAAATGCTAACAGACATAAAAGGGGAAATCAACAGTAACACAATCATTCTAGGGCACTTTAACGTCCCATTTTCACCAATGCACAGATCAAGCAAAATGAAAATAAATAAGGAATCACAAGCTTTAAGTGACACATTAAACAAAATGGACTTAACTCATATTTATAGGACATTCCATCCAAAAACAAAAGAATACACTTTCTTCTCAAGTGCTCATGGAACATTCTCCAAGGTAGATCATAACTGTGCCACAAATCAAGCCTTGGTAAATTTAAGAAAACTGAAATCATATCAATTATTTTTTCCGACCACAACACTATGAGACTCAATATCAATTACAGGGGAAAAAAACTGTAAGAAATACAAACACATGGAGGCTAAATAATATGCTACTAAATAAGAAAGAGATCACTGAGGAAATCAAAAAATACCTAGAAACAAATGACAATGAAAACACGACGACCCAAAACCTATGGGATGCAGCAAAAGCAGTTCTAAGAGGGAAACTTAAAGCAACACAATCCTACCTCAAGAAACAAGAAAAATCTCAAATAAACAACCTAACTTTGCACCTAAAGCAACTGGAGAAAAAAGAACAAAAAAAACCCCAAAGCTAGCAGAAGGAAAGAAATCATAAAGATTAGATCAGAAATAAATGATAAAGAAATGAAGGAAACAATAGCAAAGATCAATAAAACTAAAAGCTGGTTCTTAGAGAAGATAAACAAAATTGATAAACCATTAGCCAGACTCATCAAGATAAAAAGGGAGTAGTCTCAAATCAATAGAATTAGAAATGAAAAAGGAGAAGTAACAACTGACAATGTAGAAATACAAAGGATCATGAAAGATTACTACAAGCAACTATATGCCAATAAAATGGACAACCTGCAAGTAATGGACGAATTCTTAGAAAATCATAACCTTTTGAGACTGAACCAAGAAGAAACAGAAAATATGAACAGACCAATCACAAGCACTGAAATTGAAATTATGATTTAAAATCTTCTAAAAACAAAAGCCTAGGACCAGATGGCTTCACAGGTGAATTCTATCAAACATTGAGAGAAGAGCTAACAACTATACTTCTCAAACTCTTCGAGAATACAGTAGAGGGAGGAACACTCCCAAACTCCTTCTACAAGGCCACCACCACCCTGACACCAAAACCAGACAAAGATGTCACAAAGAAAGAAAACTACAGGCCAATATCACTGATGAACATAGATGCAAAAATCCTCAACAAAATACTAGCAAACAGAATCCAACAGCACATTAAAAGGATCATACACCATGACCAAGTGGGGTTTATCTCAGGAAAGCAAGGATTCTTCAATATACACAAATCAATCAATGCAATAAACCATATTAAGCAGTTGAAGGATGAAAACCATATGGCCATCTCAATAGATCCAGAAAAAGCTTTTGAAAAAAATTCAACACCCACTTATAATAAAAACTCTCCAGAAAGTAGGCATAGAGGGAACTTTCCTCAACATAATAAAGGCCATATATGACAAATGCACAGCCAACATCATTCTCGTGGTGAAAAACTGAAACCATTTCCACTAAAATCAGGAAGAAGACAAGGTTGCCCGCTCTCACCACTATTATTCAAAATAGTTTTGGAAGTGTTAGCCACAGCAAATCAGAGGCAAAAAAGAAATAAAAGGAATCCAAATCGGAAAAGAAGAAGTAAAACTGTCACTATTTTCAGATGACACGATACTATACATAGAGAATCCTAAAGATGATACCAGAAAACTACTAGAGCTAATCAATGAATTTGGTAAAGTAGCAGGATAAAAAATTAATGCAGAGAAATCTTTTGCATTTCTATACACTAATGATGAAAATTCTGAAAGTGAAATTAAGGAAACACTCCCATTTACCACTGCAACACAAAGAATAAAATATCTAGAAATAAACCCACCTAAGGAGGCAAAAGACCTGTATGCAGAAAACTATGACACTGATGAAAGAAAGTAAGGCTGATACAAACAGATGGAGAGATATACCATGTTCTTGGGTTGGAAGAATCAGCATTGTGAAAATGACTATACTACCCAAAGCAAGCTACAGATTCAATGCAATCCCTGGCAAATTACCAATGGCATTTTTCACAAAACTAGAACAAAAAATTTCACAATTTGTATGGAAACACAAAAGACCTCGAATAGCCAAAGCAATATTGAGAAAGAAAAACGGAGCTAGAGGAATCCGGCTCTCTGACTTCAGACTATAGTACAAAGCTACAGTAATCAAGCTAGTATGGTACAGGCACAAAAACAATATAGATCAATGGAACAGGATAGAAAGCCCAGAAATAAACCCACGCACATATGGTCACCTTATCTTTGATAAAGGAGGCATGAATATACAGTGGAGAAAAGACAGCCTCTTCAATAAGTGGTGCTGGGAAAACTGGACACCTACTTGTAAAAGAATGAAATTGGAATACTCCCTAACACCATACACAAAAATAAACTCAAAATGGATTAAAGACCCAAAGGCCAGACACTGTCAAACTCTTAGGAAAGCATAGCCAGAACACTCTATGACATAAATCACAGCAAGATCCTTTTGACCCACCTCCTACAGAAATGGAAATAAAAATAAACAAATGGAACCTAGTGAAACTTAAAAGCTTTTGCACAGCAAAGGAAACCATAAACAGGATGAAAAGACAACACTCAGAATGGGAGAAAATATTTGCAAATGAAGCAACTGACAAAGAATTAATCCCCAAAATATACAAGCAGCCCATGCAGCTCAATATCAAATAAACAAAAAACCCAGTCCAAAAATGGGCAGAAGACCTAAATAGACGTTTCTCCAAAGAAGATATACAGATTGCCAACAAACACGTGAAAGGATGCTCAACATCATTAATCATTAGAGAAATACAATTCAAAACTACAATGAGATATCATCTCACACCAGTCAGAATGGCCATCATCAAAAAATCTAGAAACAATAAATGCTGGAGAGGGTGTGGAGAAAAGGGAACCCTCTTGCACTGTTGGTGGGAATTATATTGATACAGCCACTATGGAGAACAGTATGGAAGTTCCTTAAAGAACTAAAAATTGAGCTACCATATGACCCAGCAATCCCACTACTGGGCATATACCCTGAGAAAACCATAATTCAAAAAGAGACATGTACCACAATGTTCACTGCAGCTCTATTTACAATAACCAGGACATGGAAGCAACCTAAGTGTCCATCAACAGATGAATGGCTAAAGAAGATGTGGCACATATATACAATGGAATATTACTCAGCCATAAAAAGAAATGAAACTGAGTTATTTGTAATGAGGTGGATGGACCTAGAGTCTATCATATAGAGTGAAGTCACAAAGAGAAAAACAAATACCGTATGCTAACACATATATATGGAATCTTAAAAAAAAAAAATGTCTGAAGAACCTAGGGGCAGCACAGGAATAAAGATGCAGATGTAGAGAATGGACTTGAGGACACGGGGAGGGGGAAGGGTAAGCTATGACGAAGTGAGAGAGTGGCATTGACATATATACACTACCAAATGTAAAATAGTTAGCTAGTGGGAAGCAGCTGCATAGCACAGGGAGATCAGCTTGGTGCTTTGTGACCACCTAGAGGGGTGGGATAGGGAGGGTTGGAGGGAGACGCAAGAGGGAGGGGATATAGGGATATATGTATACGTTAGCTGATTCACTTTGTTATACAGGAGCAACTAACACAACATTGTAAAGCAATTATACTCCAATAATAATGTTAAAAATAAATAAGTTAATTAATTAAATTTAATTTTTAAAAAAGAGGTGTTTCCTTCCAATTTTTCACTATTATTAGTAACGTGATACATAACTCTTGCCTGAATTTTATGTAGCTTCCATAAGAGTGAGTGTGTTAGAAGTGAATTTCTGGATCAAAAACAACGGACATTTTAATTGATTTTTATAGTATTGTTAAATTGATTTCAAGAATATAATACAATTATATATTATAATCAGATAATCTCAGTTTTGTTTACGTATGTGATTAGTAGTTAGGCTGAATTTTTTCATGTTTGTGAGCTACAACACTAGATTGGTAAATGAAGAATATTACTAAGACCTAAAGAAATAAAAATGTATAGAAAAGAAAAAATAGAAGCATAAAAATAATTAAATTCCCAAAGTATAGCTTAGAATCTGAGAAAAATTAAAATAGGTAATACTATGGTGTAGTTAATATGCATCAGAAACTTTGTTAATTGTTTACATTGAACTATGTTTTATCCTCATAACAAGTAGATAGTATGGTTAGGACATTTTCAACTATAAAGTATTATGTATGGTATTATGTATAAGGTATGAAGTAACTAAGTCATTTAACTGAAAGATCTGGGATACGTTTGGCTTCAGGTACAGCTTGATTCAAGGTCCCAGATGATATTTTTTTCTGTTTCTTGACTCTGACTTCCTCTATGTCTGCTTCATTCTCAGCAATGAATGGTTGCGCAAGAGCCTGGGCCAAAGTCTCATCCCATCTCACTGACTCTCACCAGACCACATTTCTATGGCTGTGTAATACAGTACCTTTATTGGCTAGATCTTTGTCTCATACGACAGCATCCAAAGCACATGAACTGAGAATAGGGTAGAGGACAGAGCTCTGAAGGAAATTTGGGATCCTTTGACCAGGATAAGCGTAAAGGATGCTGAGCAGCAAGAGTAACTCTCCTGTAGGCAGGTGCTCTTACTAACTACATTTTCACAGATAAGAAACAGGCTCAGAGAGCTTATTTGACTGCTCCAAGATCACACAGCTAATATGCTGCAGAGCATGATCCAAATGCAGTCTCCATCTCTCTGACCCTAGCAGAAGCACTGAAGAGCTTGACGGGGCCCCCAAATCTCTGATCCAAAGGTAACCTCACTCTAATCCCTTTTGAGGCTGACAGTTTGCCTGGGTTCTTCCCTCAGCTCTGGGTGTCTACATAAATGTATTCATTCAGGATGAAAGCATCCATTCATTCAGCTTGCAGAGGAGGCTTCCTCTCATTCTGTCTTCCAAGTCAATGGACTCATGGTTAAGAACAGGGGAGTTGGAAGACAGGCAGACTTGGGTTCATATCTCATCTCTGAACAATGTACCTTGAGGGTATCTAAGGTATCCTCACTTGCTAAGCTTCAGTTTCCTCATCTATAGGTGCAATAACTAACAGTCCCTACTTCACAAGGTTGTTGTGAGAATCCAGTGAGCTAATACATGAAACCTATTGAGATCCACATTTGCTCCTCATTGGTACCCAGTGATGACCAGTCATTAGGGGCCATGAAAGAGCATTGTCCCCACCTCCTCATGGGCTATAACCACCATGCCTACTCATCCTCAGGAATGGTTGCTTACAATTTCTAATCTAATATCAAAAATTGGATGTGATACATGATAGTAAGACAACTAAAGTAAGAATGATCATTCTTTCGTAGCAGAGGATTTAACCCATTCCAAACTGGAATTTCTGCTGATTATTAAGGAGGTGAATGTTATGAGAGTTTATTCTTAACTCACAAAATTTTCACTCTCTTTATTCTTAATAGCTTATCTCTCCTCCCGAATTCTTTTTTATTCATTATTATATTTTGACGTCTCATAGGCTGTGTTTACATGCCTCAGATGAGGCAGTTTCTGTTTTTTTTTTTTTTTTTTTTTTGGCTGAGAGCCCCAGCTTCACTCCATTTTCCTTGAATTGTGGCAAGTTCACTTTCAAGGTTTATTTGAGGAAAAGGAGGCTTCTCAAAAAGAGTGCACTCTGTGCACATAGCAGTAATGTTTGTGGGTTACGCTTTGTCAGGGTTCTCCAGAGAAATATAACCAACAGGATACAGTATATAGATATATAAAAACAGATATATTATGAGGGATTGGCTCACAGGATTATGGAGAAGGAGAAGTCCCACAGTCTGCTGTCTGAAAGCTGGGGGCCAGGAAAGCTGGGGGTGTACTTCTTTCTAATCCAAACCCGAACATCTGAAAACCATGGGAACCAGTGTCCTAGGTCGGGAGAAGACATACGTTCCAGCTAAAGTAAAGAGCAAATCCACCCTTCCCCCTCTGTTTTGCTCTATTAGGGCCCTCCACAAATTGTATGATGCCCACCCACACTGGAGAGGGTGATCTTCTTTACTTGTTCTACTGATTCAAATGCTAATCTCTTCCAGAAACACCCTGCCACACTCAGAAATAATGTTTTACCCGCTATCTGGGCATCCCTTAGCCCAGTCATGTTGACACATAAAATTAACAATCACACCTAAACTCCTAAAATCCCAAATCTAGAAACGATATAGAATATAGGAGCAATTCAGGGCTCCAAACCACCAATTGGTGACTGTTTGGTAGGTCTGGTTTTTGTTTAAAGATTTATTTATAAATAATTGATTCTTTTCTTGAAATTCTCCAGGAACAAATTTAAATTCAGGAGTCAATTCCAGGATTTTTTTATTCCTAAGATTCAAATGTCATATTTTTTACCTAATCCTGATTGTCATATACAATATTCAGTTGAGTATCATCATAAAATATTCAGTAAGAAAATAACTATTTGACTGAATATTAATAAAGTAACTTTCATCTCATTCTTAAGTGATAACTAAACAAATCCTAGACAAACTTTGATAATGAGAAGTATAGGAATTTACAGTTCCAAATTCTACAACTTTCACTTGCAAGATATCAATGTCCTTTTTAATTTAAGACCATTTCTTGTTCATTTACTGACCTACAGAATTATCCTGTAGTAGTGGAATAATGATGATGATGGTAATGATATAATAATAATAGTAGTAGCTCTCATGTCTTGAGTGCCTACTATGTGCCAAGCACTGTCCTGGGTGCTGTATGTATATACATCTTCTCATGTAATCTTCACAGTAACCCTGAGAACTAAGTACTCGTATCTCCATTTTAAAGAGAATGACATTAAAGTTAAAAAAAAAATTGTGTCCAAACTCTCACGATAATAAGAACAGGACGAGAACCAAACCCAAATATGGCTAACTCCAAAGCCTGCTTTAGAACTGAGATTGCAGTCCTTCAGAGTCTGAGTTTTAAAAAGTTGGCTCACCATCATAGAATCATATTTTAAGTCCAAATGGTCAATCCGAAGAAGTAACAATGATTTGACTAAAGCCTGAAAGCTAGTGGTGTAGGTAAGTGTTTATGGAAGAGAATACTGAGTCATATGATCTGTAGTGCATCTAATAACACGGGACAGTGGTGTCACTGTCAGTGGCATCCTCACACTTTTCAATATACCACTCTACCAATAAAAGCAAGGGATGATACCCACTCTGTGTCAGCATATCTGAAACGGGGCAGTTGAAAAACCCTTGCTCCCTTAAGGAAGTTATCATTGATCAAGCAGATATCAACTGGCTCTTTATTACCAACCAATGACTTTTTAAATTTTAATTTAATTTTTATTTTATATTGGAATATAGTTGATTTACAATGTTGTGTTAGTTTCAGATGTACAGCAAAGTGGTTCAGTTATACATATACATATATCCATTCTTTTTCAGATTTTCTCACATAGGTTATTACAGAATATTGAGTAGAGTTCCCTATGCTATACAGTGGGTCCTTGTTGTTTATCTATTTTATATATAGTAGTATGTATATGTTAATCCCAAACTCCTAATGAATCCCTCCCCGCTACCTTTCCCCTTTGGTAAACATAAATTTGTTTCCAAAGTCTATGGGTCTGTTTCTGTTTTGTAAATAAGTTCATTTGTATCATATTTTTAGATTCCACATATAAGTGATATCATATATTTGTCTTTCTCTGACTTACTTCACTTTGTATGATAATCTCTAGGTCCATCCATGTTGCTGCAAATGGCATCATTTCATTCCTTTTTTATGGCTGAGTAGTATTCGATTGTACAAATGTACCACATCTTCTTTATCCATTCATCGTCAATGGACATTTACGTTGCTTCCATGTCCTGACTATTGTAACTAGTGCTATAATGAACATGGGGGTGCATGTACCTTTTTGTATAAGGGAGCAAGGGTTTTTCAACTAAAAGCCACTGTGAATTACCCTCCACAGCAATATCAAAATGATCAAAGTAGCTTATATCTCATGCTGAAGCCTATCTCCTCTAAATGGCTCTTGGCCAACTTCTCGAGCATTCTTAAATATAACGGTGGTGAAGTACAATTCAGGTTCTGGCAGGATGGCTCCCTAGGAACCTTCCCTTCCCCGCTGCCCTCCTCCCCTTCCTGTAGTCACTCCCTCCCTCAATCGTCCCCTTGGATCTAAGTTTTCCAAAATCCCCAAATTAGGTATTAAATACATGTTTACTCCATCATGATTTTCTCCTCTAATCTGGGAGATAAAAATAACAGAAAGACATGTCTGTAGTCTCATTTTATCCTCTACCGTCCCTAAAGTAAACTCGGAATGTCGCCCATCTCCTGCCTCCTCTTTCTTCTTTTGGCCCAGTCCAAACAGGATCGCTCTAAGAGTGGACCCCACATACAGCTCTAGCTTAGAAAAATTACTGTTGCTTTAGAAACATGCAGACTGGCTTTGAATATGTTTCTGGCACATCACTCGTATTTTTTTTTTAAAAAATGGTTCTATTTCAAAAACTAGAGAATAGGTTATTTATTGACAACAGTAATTCTGAGAATTGATGACCAATAGGCAGCTTGAAGGACAGCTTGAAAGATGCCTTATGACAAAACACAAATAATGATAAACAATTTAGAAAAGCCCAATGTAGTTAGAAAATTTCCTAACTAAATAGGTACATCAGGGGACTGCCCTGGTGGCGCAGTGGTTAAGAATCTGCCTGCCAATGCAGGGGGCATGGGCTCAAGCCCTGGTCCGGGAAGATCCCACATGCCGCAGAGCAACTAAACCCGTGCACCACAACTACTGAGCCTGCACTGTAGAGCCCGCAAGCCACAACTACTGAGCCCACACGCTGCAATTACTGAAGCCCGTGCGCCTAGAGCCCGTGCTCCACAACAAGAGAAGCCACCACAATGAGACGCCCGCGCACCGCAAGGAAGAATAGCTCCCCACCCTCCCCACCCCAGCTCCCTGCAACTAGAGAAAACGAAGACCCAAAGCAGCTAATAATAATAATAATAATAATAATAAAAGGTACATTGGAACAGCCTTCTTTTGTCTTGAAACACCGTGAAATAAGAAAAATTGTGAAACTATGACATTTATTCTGAAAGATGTTCAACGTGAAGCTTAAAGGTGAAAGATCCACTTAGTATGCATTGTTTTAAAGCTTTGAAATGAAGAGTGTCTTATTGTTAGAATAAGAACTGTGGGACTTTTGTTAGAGACAATCTAATGTGGCCCTTAGTTTTTCTTCTTCCATAGGATTGTTCTGTTTAACACTCATTGACAGACCTCTACGTGCCATACACTGTGCTAATGAGAGTTTACCAAGTAAGAAAAACGTTTCCTGCCCTCAAAGACCTTAAAAATCTTAAGTTGGAAAAAGAGGCACTATAAATTCAAATATACTCAATTAAAGAAGTAATAATCGTATAGCACCAGTTTTTCTATTTATTGTCCTAAATTTCTATTTTCTGAACGGAAAGATATTGAATCCCACAGAGAGAGAAAATAAATGTGCATGCTGAGCAATGTTCTTTTTCTTATGATGTTTAAAAGCAATTTTCTTTGAATGAAATTTAAATAGAAATTGCTAATACTGAAATTAGTAATATTATCAGATATTCTGTGTTTTTACCCAAGAAGCATAAGACTTCAGGCTTCATCATGTTTCTCCAAATAGTCTTTTGTTTTTATAGCTTGAAAATTGACAACACAAAGACAGCTATTGACTTGGCATCCAGGGGAAGAATAACACACCTGGCCCTAATGCCTGTGTTATTTCTTTCAATCTTCCCCCCTCACCATTCCTTTTCTTTGTTACTTCCCTGAGGAAATAAATTCACATTTAGAATTTTGCTCAGTAGGACACAAAGAGCTAGATAAGATTCTCTGCTGGCAAGAAAGTAGCAGCTATCTAGTCTTGGTCGGGAGCTGCTGTGGTGGTTGTTTTGTAAGGTTTACATAATTTTTTTTAAACAGCCATATGACATTGGGTGAAGAGCAGTGGGTTTAGAGTGAGTCAATTTGTAACTTTTTTGTAAATTTAAGCAACTCGCTTATAACCTCTGGACCTCAATTTCCACGTCTATAAATTTGAGCACTTTGGTCCCCAAAGTTTGCTGCATATTAGAATCACCAGGAGAGCTTTTAAAAATCCTGATGCCCAGTTTAAAAGTAGGACTAATTAAATCAGAATATCTCAGGGTGGGAGTCACATATATGTGGTTTAAAGATCCCCAGGTGATTCCAGTGTGCAGCAAGGTTAAAGAACTACTGCAGAAAACTGCGATTTATCCAATGTCTTTCCCAACTGTAGTATTCTAAATTCCATGGCTCTCTGAGCTTCAGTTTGCTCATCTCTATTATGAGGCTCAATCTATCAACAACTTTTATGTAGCTTCAATGCAACAACAATCAAAATCCCAGTGGGCTTTTTTGTGGAAGTTGACAAACTAATTCTAAAATTTTTATGGAAAAGCAAAGGATCTAGAATAGTCAAAGCAATTTTGCAAAAAAAAGAACAACGTTGAAGGTCTCAACGTTATCAAACTACAGCAATCCCGATATACAGTAGTAGTATAAGGATAGACAAAGAGATCAGTGGATGGTCCAACACTTTACCTTCACTTATACAATCAACTGATTTTCAACAAAGGTGCCAAAACCATTCAATCAGGAAAAGAAAATCTTTTCAATGAATAATACTGCAACAACCAGATAATAATTTGGAAAAAAGTGAATCTCAATCCCTGCCTCATATCAAATACAAAAATTCATTTTACATGGATCACAGACATAATTGTACAAGCTAAAACTATAAAGCTTCTAAAAGAAAATATAAGATAAAATATTTGTAAATTCCTAAACAGGACACTGAAAATACTAACCATAAAAAAGGATAAATTAAAATTTCAGAAGGCTGCATTAAAAGATACTAATAAGCAAGCCACAGCCTGGGAAAAAAATATTCACATCACATAGGACTTGTATTCAGAATATATAAAGAGCTCCTAAAACTCAATAGCAAAAAGAGAGACAACCCAATTTAAAAATGGCAAAATATGCGAACAAACACTTCACAAAAGATAGAAAAATAACTAGTAACACATAAAACACTTTCTAGTACTTGTATAACACTTGTATAACACTAGTAGCACATAACAAAATGCTCAAACTCATTAGACATCAAGGAAATGCAAATAAAACTCACAATGAAACTGAAATGAAAACTCCACACACACATTAGAGTGGCTCAAAAGACTGACAATGTCAAAGGTTGGCAAGGATGTAGAGCAATTGGAAGTCACATACATGGCATGTGGGAGAATAAAATGGTACAGTTACACTGGAAAACTGTTTGGCAACTGCTTGTAAGGTTAATCATATATGTCTCCTATGACCCAACAATTCCATTCCTAACTCTTTACCCAAGAGAAATGGAAACACTTAGCCATACAAAAACTAGCACAAAAAATGTTCATAGGAGCCTTGTTCATAATAGCCCCAAACTGGAAATAACACAAATGTCCATCAATAGATGCATGAATAAATAAATTGTGGTATACTCATGCTCAGCAATAAAAAGGAGGGAACTGATACAAACAACAGCATGGATGAATCTCAAAAACATGTGGAATAAAAGAAGCCAGACACAAAAGAATGCATACAATATGACAAAATGTGTATAATGATAAAATCAGAACAATGGTTGCCTCTGTGTGTGACGTGGGGAGGGTATGCAATAGACGAGAACTCTCTAGGGTGCAGGAAATGTTCTATCTTGATTGCAGTGTGGTAGTTACCTGGGTGTATATGTTTGTCGAAACACTTGCTGAAACTATATACTTAAGGTTGCATACTTAAGATCTGTACGTAAATTATACCTCAAAAATTAACATTAAAAAAACACTTTTGTAAATTACAAAGTGTTATACAAGTACTAGAAAGTGTTTTAGTTTTTAAAGTTCTCCAAGATGAGTCTGTGATGGTTAGAGCATTGAACTGATGCTAAACAATCATATGGCAATGAGTATCCCATTTTCATCTGGATATTTGATGTGATTGGCTCAAATATGATGAGTTTGTTTCATTACTTAGAAAATGAATACAGTGTCTTCAAACCACCCTAGCTAACAATTTTTTAAAAAAGCTTGGTACCAAGAGTGATCTATGTATAAATATATAGAACCCTGAGCCTTGACAAAGTGTTGGCACATTCATTTTATGTATCGCAATTGCTGGTAATTTTAGAGAAGTGCCTTGAATTGAAGCAGATAAAAATAGAAGTTTAAGACAGGACACTAGAAATCACATTCTGTAAACCAAATTCTATTAATAACTGCACAATATAAAAGTATGTGCATGAAGCTAAAAAGGTGAAAACTGATTTAATTATATTATTTTACGACAAAATCTCAACTAAATTTTTCAGATGGTCTCACACACAACACAAGGAGCCTCTCCTTAAGCACTTAACTAGGCATAAAGGGGTATCTCTTGGTAGAGGGCAAGCTCTTTGTGGGCTTTGCTCACTATTAATCCCGATATCTAAAGCATAGTAGGGGCCGAGTGCATTTTGTAGACTGTGACTCAGTGAATGGATGCTGACCCCATGGTAATGGTTCATTTTAACCATTAAATGAAGGAACATGTTCCAAGTGTTAGCAGAGTACCTAACACCTAGGTTGAACTTCAGCTCCTTTTCTCTTTCTCTTTACCCAGATTTCTCCCCACTTCGGGGAGCTACTCCCTCTTATTAGATGACTAGATCTTATTCCTTTTAACCACCACAACCCAATTCCTTTCAAAAAGAGGAAATAATCTGATATTATTTACAGCTGTCAAAAGACTGATGATGCTTTAACGATGTACCTATATTATGGTTTATATGTTTCCTCACCCAGCAATGGACTTTTAGACACTTCTGATTGGAGAACAAAATACACTATACCCTGATATTTGATAAAAGTTCCCAGAGATATCTGGAAATTGTGTGTGTGTGTGTGTGTGTGTGTGTGTGTGTGTGTGTGTGTGTAATGGGCTCGAATGCATGTGCATGTGTTTGTGTATGAGGAAGATTGATTTGTAAAATTCCAGCAATGGATTTAACTGTTATAAATTCCATTCCTAGAAAACTAAAAAGTATTATAAAATTTCCAATTATAATCCACCTTTTAAAGTTGTCTTAGAAGGTACATTGTCAAAAATACTCATAAGATCTTTCATTTTCCCTCTTTTTCTTCACAAATGAACACAGTCAATCTTCTTAAGTCTAAAAAGTATCTAAGCAAGCTAATGATTTCCAATTTATCTTTTTTTTTTTTTTTTTTTTTTTTGCGGTATGCAGGCCTCTCACTGTTGTGGCCTCTCCCGTTGCGGAGCACAGGCTCCGGACGCGCAGGCTCAGCGGCCATGGCTCAAGGGCCCAGCCGCTCCGCGGCATGTGGGATCTTCCCGGACCGGGGCACGAACCCGCGTCCCCTGCATCGGCAGGCGGACTCCCAACCACTGCGCCACCAGGGAAGCCCTCCAATTTATCTTGATTGAATTTTGCTTGATCTAATAGAACAGGCCAGCATAGGGAAGCACATCTTAGAACAGAATGGGATGGATGCTATTAGAGTACAAAGCAGGGTGCTTTGTGAGTATTAATACCATCTTATGAAAGTTTTGTTTCAGTTTTATATATGTGATGTGTGTGTTTACTGGGTCACAATGTAAAAAGTGTCCCTTAATGTAAGTCATGGTCAAAGAAATTGAAAGCCACTACTCTATACAACAGCATAAAATGCCCAGGCAACAGTGGTGGTGAGAAAGTCCAAATGTGGTAAAAGAACAGGGGTTTAGGGGTCAGTGTATGGAAGGGCAAGAGGGAATCCCCAGGCAAACTAAAGAGAGGCTTCATTTAGTACACTGAGACAAGCTTAGTGAGATGTGGGGAGGGGCAGGCAAACTCTCCTCTACTTCCCAGAAGAGGGACAACTGCCATAACTGTCAGAAAGAACCCAACTTACCCGGAATGAGCTACGTAAAATATAAAGCACAAGTCAGGATCCTATTTATTCTGTGACTATATAAATATTACGCTATTTTTTGATAGAAAGGAATCTTTGACTCCTTCAGTAAATCATCTCATGGAGAAATCTACAACTACGATGCCCTTATAATCTGTTCCCTTCTCACAAAATTTTAATTGAGCCATGCCAGTGTCATTTAGGGTGACAGCAGGGGTGTGGTTGGGGACTGTGTGTGGTCTTTCCCTTGCAGACAAATTCCTATTCTTTAAAGAGTATGAGGCAGAGACTGGACAGGCTGCTAAAGGCTTATGCCCTCAAGCTGCTGGGCTGGAGGTGGCCTCCCCCGCTCACTGCCATCCTTAGGGTCTTTAGGTCAGGACCTACCAGCTCCGGAACCCAGTTCTGCTCCAAAACAGCCTCCCTCCAGAACTTCATTCTACCCCCTTTCTTATTTCCCTGTCTTTTCTACACATGCCCACCCCCAAACACGTATACACACACACACACACACACACACACACACACACACACACACACACTCTCCAGATGACTCACGCCTCTCTTCATCTTTATTCCACTTCTAGATAAAGAGTTTCTCAAAACAAAATAGTTGAAGTTCACACTCTTCGTTAAGAGAAGTCTCAGAGGGCTTCCCTGATGGCGCAGTGGTTGGGAGTCTGCCTGCTGATGCAGGGAACACGGGTTCGGGCCCTGGTCCAGGAGGATCCCACATGTCACCGAGCGGCTGGGCCCATGAGCCATAGCCACTGAGCCTGTGCTCTGGAGCCCTGGAGCCGCGACTGCTGGGCCCACGCGCCTAGAGCCCGTGCTCCACAACGGGAGAGGCCACCGCAGTGAGAGGCCTGCATGCCACAGCGAAGAGTAGCCCCTGCTCGCTGCAACTGGAGAGGGCCTGTGCTTAGCAACAAAGACCCAAAGCAGCCAAAAATAAACTTTAAAAATAAATTAAAAAAAAAAAAGAGGGCTTCCCTGGTGGCGCAGTGGTTGAGAGTCCGCCTGCCGATGCAGGGGACACGGGTTCATGCCCCGGTCCGGGAAGATCCCACGTGCCACGGAGCAGCTGGGCCCGTGAGCCATGGCCGCTGAGCCTGTGCACCCGGAGCCTGTGCTCCGCAACGGGAGAGGCCACAACAGTGAGAGGCCTGTGTACCGCAAAAAAAAAAAAAAAAGGAGAGAGGTCTCAGAGCTGGAGCAGTATAATGCTGATGTTTTTTCCTTCTTGTCTTTCTGTCATTAAGAACAAGCCTCCCTCTCCCTACCCAGGACTTGAATCCTGCCTCTACACCCAGCTTTGTGACTTTGTGTCCTACTGCTACACACACAGACTTGCCTGTCCAGATCTCCAAACTTTTCTTCCTAAATTCCACCCCACCAGCCCAGCTAGTCAGCAAGCCATTCGGGACTCTCATCATCTGCTTGGTGTCAGCCCAGTGTCTAAATCCCAGTTTACCTAGGACACCCTCATCTACACCTGTTGCCCCAGAGTAACACTTACTAACACGTCCTTTCATTTTCAAAAGCATCCTAGTGTGAAAAGTCACCTAACACCCACTTGGCCTGCTTGGTTAGCTCTCTTCCTGTGGGCTGCAGTGGCCCATCCCTTAGGTCTATGGTTCCAGGTTGGCCCAGACTCAACATTTCCTGTCTCCCAGCATCTTCTTGAACTTCAGAATGGAAAGCTCCCCTGGCAAAATGAACCTTAGAGAAAACTGTGATGTTATCTTGGAGTCTTTGTGACCCTGTTTTAATGTTTTCTTATATTAGGTATCTTTTACTGCTTTAACAACCCACCCCAAATTAGTGACTTAAAACAATAATAATCACTTATTATCTCTTATGGTTTCTGTGGTTCAGGAATTCAGATGGGGCATATTGGGGCCAGCTTGTCTCTGCTCCAAGATGTCTGGGGCCTCAGCTGGAAGTTTCTAAAGGTTGAGGCTTGCAATTATCTGAAGGCATATTCACTCACACACGGATGCTGCTGTCAGTCAAGGCCTGGTTTGTGTTTGGTGCTGGGAACACTCAGACATGGCCTTTCTACATGACTAGGGCTTCCTCACTACACAGTGGCAGGTTTCCAAGGACAAGTACCTGAGCCAGGTGGAAGCTGATCTTCTTTATCACCTTAGGCTCACTTCACATCAAGTCCCAAGGAAGATGTTAACCACTGCCAAGATTCAAGGGCAAAGGACATTCAACTCCCATGTCCTTCAGCAGGAGAAATGTAGTCACCTAGTAAAAAGATCATGTGGGATGAGATATATATATATATCTATGTTTAGAGAATAACAAGCCACTTCTTCTAAGCACCTGACCAACCACAGGCGAAATGTCATCATCCTTGTTAATGCCTTCTATCAAAATTTTCCAAGGATAAGTCCCTTGATATAATGACGTGGAGTGATAATTTTCTAATCAGAAATGCTACCACAATCCCTCATAGTTGTGAGGTTTGTTACAGTTTCACAAATCTTTGCATCTGATCCTCACAACCCTGTGAGGAAGATAAGGCAGGCCTCACTCTCCCCAATTTTTTAAGCAAGAAGGGAAACACAGCCAGGTAAATAATTTACCCACAGTCACCGAGCTGAGACTCAGTGCAGTCAGTCTGATATGGAATCAGGTTTCTTTCCGCCACCAACTGACCTCTGCCAATGGGAAAAGAGCGCAGCACTGGGGTCTGAGCCTAGGCTTTGGACCAAACAAGCCTGAATTTGAGTTCTGGTTCTACAGCTTGGTGGCTTTGGATAAAGAGCTTAACGTCCCTGAGTTTCAATTTCTCACCCTTAGAATGAAAGCAATAAAACCTACCTTGTGTTTCATTCCTGCCGTGGAATTAAATGATGTCCCTGAAGTGCCTAGTGCAGTGCCTAACGCATCTTGGGCACTTAGACAGTAGCTAAGAAGTTAATTTTAATGATGATGTGTGATATAACAGGTGACACTACCTATTTAGAAGCTGCTCTTTAAGAAGTAAATGCTAATCCTGGCCAAACCAAAAAAAAAAAGGGAGATGCTCTACATCTGAGTATAGATGGGGAGCCATCCTCAAATCACCTCTGCAAGCTGGTCATCTTAGATCTTTCTCATAGAGAGATGCTGTTCGGTAGTTCGAAGAAGAAACCTTACAAAGGGCAGTCATTTCTCAAACTCATCTAGGCAAACATTATTAAATGGGATACAGGCTAATAATTAAATCTCCAGCTCAAAAGGCTGCTGGCAATATGGAGGTTTCCTTGTTATGCAGAACAGGAATCAGTGTTGCTGGTAGATGATCTTGGAGTTTGCCAACCCTGGATGGCTGGGGCAGAGTGCAAGGTTAACACCATTCAGAGGCTCTGAGTAAGGTACTCTCCTGTGTTATTTAAATGTAACTTTGTACTGCATCCATTTCTGTGCAGGTGGATCCCCATTCATTTAAAAGCCCTGCATTCTGCTCTTATTGTTTCAAGAGAACAGAGTGTTCTACTGGCAAAGACTACTATTGTATTTGTCATCAATGAGTGACAAGTGAAGAGACTAAGTTAGTCTGTGTTTACAGTATCTGAGAAATATGTCATGAGGGGCGGGGAGTCTCACTTTAAAGTCCCAGAAGATGCCTTGTTAGACCCTGAGAAAAAGGCATTTTTGTTAGAGTTCAGAAATAGCTTTTCTCTTTCTTCTGTCCCATCACTTGGGCCAGGCTCTGAGGACCTAATTCTGCTACCAGGGCCGAAAGGACAGCAGATTCACTCATAAGAAAGCCCGTGGGATACTTAAAGTGTGCAAGCCAGTCCTGATCTCCTTACCAGGGTGCAGTTCTCATTCATGTCAGCAGGAAGGCTGCCTACAGGGCAGGGCACCTCAACTGAGTTCTTTCTCTGCTTTGCTGGTTCTCAATCAAACTCGCCCTGTGGCTGCTTTAAGTGTTGATGTCTTGGCATCAAAAAGCAGGGAGACAGCTCCATTTCTCCTGGCGCCTAGAGCCAGTTCTTTGGAGCAGCTCATCCTCTCCCTTCGGGATTGCTTTGGAATTCTCACTGTTTATAAATGAAGCCCACATTGGCCCTGTTGTAACATGTGGCACTCCTCACTCAGTAGCAAGGGGGAGTTCAAATGTCTTAAGTGACCCTCCAGGGTAACCAAAACCCTGAATTCCCCAAAGGAGTAACTGACTGTCTGCCATCATGCTGCTTAGAGCTGAACAGCACTCTGTGTTTTCCAAAGCTTCTTCTTACACT
Organism: Phocoena phocoena; assembly: GCF_963924675.1. NCBI lineage: Eukaryota > Metazoa > Chordata > Mammalia > Artiodactyla > Phocoenidae > Phocoena > Phocoena phocoena. The sequence continues at coordinate 32,124,747 of NC_089237.1, read as the reverse complement.
TAAAGGAGCTGTGGTCTCCTGTGGTCTGGCAAACCCTGCAAGGGAGGCATAGCAGATGTAATTAGTCCATTTCACAGATGAGAAGACTGAGATTCAGACAGTTTAATCATGCAGCTGGTGAGTTGTGGAACTGGGTCTTAACCTCCCAGCTGTTGCATCTTCCCCACAATGGCTGAAGGTTTACTTCTCTTCCTTTCCCTCTTCTCTACTGATTTCCCCCTTCCCATTACCTCTCCCATCCCTCTCCCCCCACCTTTCCTCCTCCCTTTTCTCCTCCTTCCTCTCTCTCAATCTCTTTCTCTACGCTCTTTCCTCAACTCTCTTATTCCGACAAGGATTTCAGGCAGGATCGTGAACACTACAAAATTATAGCACCAACTTCACCATTAATCCAGCAATTTTAATAGGAACTTAAACAGCTCTCAAGGGAAATCTCTTTGCTGCTCTGTGACTCATTTTCTCCATCTATGAAAGAAGGATGCTGTGTGGATAATTACAAGATAACAGAATTAAAAGCCAGAGACGTGCCCAAAGAAATACTGCTGTAGGAGATACATACAACTTGTATCTCTTTAGGTAAAACTCATGTGTGCCTTGATGTAGAAATTTCACTTTCTCTTTTAGAATCTGGAATTATGTTTGATTAGAGCACTTGAGTTGCAGCAGAACCTGGAGCATTTTCACCACACCACCCTTTCTACTTGAAGAGACACACAAACTAAATATTCCAAAGGTCCGGCGAAGAGTTGAGTCTACCTGGTGCTCTAAATAAGGACATCTTAGCAGTTCAAAACAAAAGCATGCAATTTTTTATTCACAGTCTAACTTAGGCAGATGGTAACTAATCTCATTAGTCACTGCACCGATGCCTCCTAATAGCCCCTCTCACCTCAATTTCTATCGATTTGTAGATGTTTGGAGGACTATCTGATTTTGAAATCACTCTGAACAGTGTCTTATCTCATTTCCTCCCCTCCTGTGAAAACTAATGACATGAAGACAGGCTTTCATGAGGGCCTGTCTCCAGCCTCTAGGCTGTGATGGCTGTAATGCTTGGAGAACATTGTCTCACTATGAGGATTTGAATAACTCCAATCTAATCTAGAGCGTCAAAGAAAGGTAATATCCCAAAACCACGCCCCTTGACTCTTAAAAGCAGTAGGTCCAGTTTGTAAATAAGAGTCTGGATCATTCCACCCTGACGAATGACCACAGCCTGGAGAACCCCGTTGAGACTGCAAATAATTCCTCAGGGGCAAAATGTCTGTAAGAGAATAGCACGGGATCATTGCAAGTGTCTGTGTGTATTTTGGTCCTATTCCCATATTTCTTCAAAATCTGTTCCACATCTCCCTTAAATTGCTCATCTGATTTCCTCTCTGTAAAGGCCCTGGATGTGTTTTAACTCATTAATGGACTGAACATATGGGGTTTTCTATTTTGAAGAGATTCACTCATATCATCAGAAGATTGGAAGGTGATGGGTGTTGTCCAGGTAGGGCAAGTCAATCCAGGTCAAGACCATGTCAATGGGCATGGGGTATCCTACTACATAGAACTGACCTTCCGATGCCCAGAGGTATAACAGCCCAAAGCACATTTAGGGGCCTAATTGTACTGTTCCTGATTTTAGTCCAGCTAATTTAACCTTGGCTTCATTTAAATGGACTGACCAGAACACTGGACAGCTGCCTATTACAGTGGCCTTGGGTAGCCTTCACTTCTTGCCCAATTTGGCCTACAGTCCTTTGCTGCAGAGCTTAGAACCTAATAGCAGGACCAGCAGAATACCTGGCCACCCAGCATGCTACTTGCTTTTCCCATGGGCCATCCAGAAATTCTCCAGGGTTCCTCTGAAACAAGGAAGGGCTGTGGCTTCTGACACTTGGTCCAGAGGCATCTGTTGAACTTCCGTAGTCTGATCACCTATTTCTCTCAAGTATCTTCTTAGAGCCAGATACTTACCTTGAAAAGTAATTAAGTGACCCCAATTTAACACCCAATTTAACAAAGAATCAGCAGCTAATTAGCTTAAGAGATGGGTACTTAATTCACTAGGCTACATGAAATTTCCTTACAGTTTGTGACAAATTCTTTATCTTCTTTAGAGCTGCTGCCAGTATTTCATTCTTCATTTCAGTAGAAGGCAAGAGCGCCAATCAGGTGGCATCTTAGAAGCATGTTGCTGAGAACGTACGTTGCTACATAGTGGGCATCATTTGTACCTCCCTGGTTTTCCCTTTCATCACTGGCATGGAAATCATGGTACCTTCCAAAGAGGCAGAGGCTGAGTCAGATTCCTACTATAACAAAATAAAACTTGGTTTCCTGAGGAATACAGTCGAACTGACTCACAGGCTGATGATCTAACAATCAGAAGAGGAAAAACAAACCAAATTTCAGTCCTCTTGGTCCTGTACCATCTAAGGGCTGCCTTCCAGGGAACAGAGGTGATGTGATCAAAAGTAACCTGTGGTCTCCTCTTCATAGAGTGTGGCTCTGAGAAGCTAAGGCCCATGTTTGGGGGAACAGACTTGCTCTAGCACAGCGTGCCACATCCAGAAGAAGACCTCTTGGGGGAAACGGACTGCCCACTCTTCTTCTCTGTCTGCAGGGGTTATCCAGGTGGTCTGAGGAGGATAAGGGTGCAGACAGCAGTATATGTTGTTCATCTTCTCTAGACGTTTCTTTTCTCTGTTACCAAATCAGTCTCTCTGTTAGCATCTGTAACCATTTCTAGTTAACATCCATATTCCCTTAAGCAACTGGAAAGCCAACCAAATAAATGTAGAATGTCTAAGCAAAGGAGAGTTTGATTTAAAAATGAAACAAGACAAAACACTGCCATCTCACCTAGCTAACCCTAACATGTGAGAAAAGGCTGCAGAATGAAGGCAGACTGCCTGGGCTGCTGAGTCAACGGTAAGAAAGAGCTTCTTATGCTGAAAAAGGCAACCAACAGCCCTATTAAAGTCATGCTTTTCTCACCTACCCACTATAACTTCCCTACTGCTGAAGCAGAATAACTATTCCCAGTGAAGCCTCACTCTTTGGCTTGAACATTCATTCATTCATTCATTTGTTCTGATAACAAATATTTATTTAGCATCCACTTATATTCTAGTGGTTTTCAATTTCATGCATCCATCCATTCATTCATTCAGAAATTACTTATTGTTGAACCCCTACTTATGGACCAAGTACTGTCTTTGGTACTAAATGTATGAGGCACAGTTCATAATATGAAAAGTTTATAGTCTAGTTAGTAATTCATACTCTAGTCACTCGTCTAGTTACTCATCCATTCACTCATTCCTTTGATGGATATTTGCTGGAGACCGACTGTGTGCCAGGTACTGCATTAGGAACTGGGACAAACACATTCATCCTCATCTTATTCTCGACCTTCTTTTTAACTCATTGTATCACACATATGCCACCACCACCACCACTGCGAAGCACAGAAGCAAAAACATACCCAACGGTTTTGGGGGTTTTACATGTGCGTATTTGTGTGTGTGGTTATTTTAGGGGGAGAGCTGAGAGGGTTTCAGGTGGGTGGGCAGTGGAATCAAGTTACACAGGGCTCATGCAAGGAGACATTGGTTCCATTCAGGGTGGAATCTAAGAAGGCAGATAACGGATTCAGTACAGTACAAAGTGAACCTTTGAGCCGTGATTGCTGTGGAGCAATGGGATGAGCTGCCTCACAACGTGGCGAGCTTCCCACCCCAGTATGTGGTCAGAGGTCAGGTGATGATCTGCCAAGGACAGCACAGAAGAGATGCTGCTACCCAGGAGACTTCTGATCTCTGATCTAGAGTCTCTTTCTACTCTGAGATCTCAGTACCAAAACAATCTCCCAGGCACATTCTAAGTATTCAATAAATACTTGTCAAATGAATGATTAAATAAGCATTCAGCCATTTATTGGACCTTGAGGTCCCTGAAAATAAGAGCTGGGCCTTATCCATCCCTTGCAGTCCCAGGGCTCCAGCCCTCTCCAGGGCTCCACGGAACAGTCTGCAGTCTCCTTCGTACTGGAGGACACCCAAGCTCCCTTTTCAAATTTCTAGGCAGAAACGTCTTCTGCTTGTGGTTTAGCTACCTGGCAGATTCTCTCAGCAAGGAGAGCATCCTTTACAGGCATACTCAGTCGTCTTTTCCTTAAACTCCAAGCTTTGTTTTCTTCCCAATTAGCAAATTGCTGGTCCACCTCCCCCACCATGAGGCCTTATGTACTCAGGGAACAAAAATTTGTTTTGCTATCAGCTAGAAAGGCAAAATAGCTATATAAAGAAACTGAATAACGCCTTCCCAAAGCAAACAGTAGAACTGGCTTCTGGGTTAGCTCTCTTTGGGGTTATCTGTGGCTGTTACCCTCCCTCCGGTGGCACCCGTAATCATAAAGAGAATACATGATTGCCACTGGAAACCGAGTGATTGATCTACAGCACTGTGGGCCAGACACCACTGCCTGAAGAGAGGCAAGAAGCAGGGGAAGCCAGAGCTGACTTCAAGATTCTTGGGCCGCAGGCCACACCGTAATTCAGGTCGTCTCACTTTGCCAAGGAAGTTTATCAAAGAAGAAAACAGACCGACGCTTTCTGGCCCTCTGGTCTGCTCTCAGAATTTGAGGTTGGAAGTCAGCCTGGCTTTCTCCATCCCGGGGAGAGATAGCAGAAATTTGAGAATTTTATTCTTTGATAGCGCTGAATGTGTGGCCTGGTACAGCATTGTCTATGCCGTTCTACTTTAGCAAAACAGCTCAAGACACAAAGAATTTCAAACTGGAGCAAGGACCTGACCTGCTTGTTCATGGCTGTGTCATTCAGGGACACCCAAATCTGGCAGAAATAGCTGAAGTTCTCTGCCACAGAACTCAACCCGTTAATTTAGATGAAAATATTACTGAGTGAACACTGATTCTAAACTCCCTCTACTCCAATATATGCCAAGAAACTTCCGGAAGCAATGTACACAGGACAAGACCTGAGCTATCAGGGAGCTGGGGAACATTTCACAGGGCATTTTGACAGGCAAATCTGAGAAATCAATCACACTTGTAGCAAGGGAGCATGATCTTTCCAGCAGCAGGAGGAACATTCAGTTCCTAGGACAGCTACAGAAAATGAATAAGCTTGTTTGCAAACATCTCTAAAATTACATCAAGTAACAAAGGAGTCAATATCTTTCCCCATTATTGATGTAGAGGAGACAATCAAAAAACACTGGCCTTCTCTGGCTTTTATCTGTTAACGACCACCCTTGGGACTTCAAGTGTCACAGCTGTTCCTTGGGAAACCCCCTGTGTCATGACATGGAAGACTCAGTATGAAGTGGGCCCGATTCTCCAGGTGATTGTGCTCCCCGGTCGAATACACCAATCCATCATTTCAGCAGACAGACAACGTGGCACGGAATTCAAGAAAGAAAGTTAGTTTCCTTTAAGATATTGTGACACTAAAGCTAGGGTGTGGATAAAGGGTGGCCCAATGCCCCCACAGACCACAGACCAAGCCACCGCCTCCAGGTCCTCTTGCCCATAAAAAAATAATACAATGAAATAAAATATTGTGGCAAACACTTCTTTCCCTGTAGGGTAAAGCTTTGGCAGATCCCCGGCCCCTCTACTCAGACCAGCAATATCAGCATCACCTGGAACTTGTCAGAAAGGCAGATTCTTGGGTCCTTCCCAGATATCCTGACTCAGAAACTCTGCGGGAGGGGCCCAACAGTCTGTGGTTTCACAACCCTCCAGGTGATTCCAGTGCATGCTGATGTTTGAAAACCACTACTCGACATATTTACGTAACTGAGTATGTATAGAACCAAGTGTATATATGCATGTGTGTATGTATACTTAGGGCCGCCATATATATACACACATACAATCATGCATATATGTAAGTACCAAAATTATGGATTTTTTAAAAAATCAGTTTATTTTAATACGATAGTAACTTTTATTCACACCTCAGGCTAATTGCTGTGGTAACTGAGTCCTCTGTAGACTATCTTCACATGCTTCCTGTGGTCTGAGTGCCCCAGAGGGTAAACCAATAACCCAGGAAATCAGAAGACTTTCTTTGGCTGATTTAAAATAGGCTATTAGGAATCTGATCTACCATTTAAGATTCTCTAAAAAAGCAAAATGCTTGGCCTTCTTGGGCACTTAGATGAGTCTGGTGAACAGAAAGTTAAACAAATATTAGATATCTTCTTAAAAGAAGCAGATCAGAACAGTGGTAAAGAACATGGGCTTTGGAGTCGGGTAGATCTGGGTTTAAGTCCATCTCCATCACTTGCCAGCTGAGTGAAATTGGGCAAGTGGCTTAACCTCTCTGGTCTTCCATTTATTTCTTCATTGGTAAAATGGGAAGAAGAATAATACTGAGCTCTTAGGGCTAATGTGAGGATTAAGTTGGATAATACACATCTGTAGTATGCTTGATAAATAACACCATTCAAACAACAGTTGGTCTCATTGGTACTAATTTACTGAGTTCACCCACAGCAAGTAGTATCAAAGTGTCCAGAGATTCCTCACTGTGAAATGCAGCTTCATTGGCTCTCCTTGGAATTCTTCGGGGACAGTGTGAGACCATCCGATGAATGAGGGAGAGAACACTAGGTTTTTGTGAAAGTCTAGGAAAAGGTAGGGTATGAGAAGCAAGGCGCAGGCGTGGGGTGAGGGGAATTCATTGGTAGGGTGGAGGCTACTGTGTGTCTTTGGCCCCTGAAGCTCTGTGGTGGCCACAGTTTTCCTTTCTCATTGTTAATGGCGTCTGGGCAGAGAGGCGCTTTGGAGCCAGGCCTCTGAGGCTGTGTGTGGTGAGCCTGCATGGGCTGGCCGTCGCTAAGGGCGGAAACCACTGTTTGGGAGCTGCTGGTAGTTTAACTGTTTCTGGTGCTCATTGCTGAGGATGAGAAAAAGGCAGAAGGGCCAAAGCACTCCACACTGGGATTCTGTTCGTGGTGAGAGCCTGCTCACCAAGAGTGCCAAAGGTTTCTTTGGGGCCATAAGCTTATCAAGCAACTTCTGGAAGAAGATTTTTAGGTGGTTGCATGTCATAACATCAGTCTCCTAGACTGTTATCTTGATTCTCTTTTTCTACATATTTCAAAAGAACCACTTGGCCCATTTCAGAAGTCAGTGATAACTGCTTTGTGAGAGATACAGCTTCTGGAGGCTTACGAGGTCCTTGCTACGCAGCTAAAATGATTTATCAGGACCATTCCTATCCGGGATGTGATCATGACGATCCAAACTGCAAAGTAACCGTTAAGTGTAAATGTTTCCTCTTATCTCACAGCCTTAGGTGTGTGTGCTTCTGTCTTAAGGCTTGAGGTACATCTTAGTGTTGTTTTCTTAAGTAGGACATCCTCCAATTAATGGGTATGGAAAAACAATAGGAGCAGGGTTAACAAATCGTGTAATACTATGCAGGCATGAGAAAAGATATTTTCAAATAGCTTTAATACTCTTGATGCAATGTGAAGTGAAAATAGCAAGAATGAAGGCCTTATAGAACAGTGGATCTCAGGGTATGGTCCCTGGAACAGAAGCAGCAGCAGTGCCTATATACTTAATAGAAATGCACATTCCCAGGTCCCACCCACACCTGCTGAATCAGAGACTCAGGGAGTGAGCCCACAGCAATGTGTCTTCACAGCCAGGTGAATCCGATGTATGTTACAGTTTGAGAACCACCCATAGAGAGCATGAATCAATGTAACTATGTAAAATATATGCATGTAGAAGAATACACAAAAAAAAGATAAAGTGGTTCTCTCTGTCTGTGATAGGATTATGGATGATTTTTGCTTTTCTCTGTTTATCTTTTGTAGGTTTTATATATCCTACTTTTTCTAAAATGAGCACATATAGCTTTTATATTTAGAGAAAAGTAGGAGTAAAGTTATCAGATATTTCTTTTACATGTATATTATGTCAACTCATACCATATTAACATTTTCTTGAAGACTTAGCTATTCATGCACCTTCAGTGTTCTTCCATTTCTTACTCTTACAATTCAACCTCCTTATATTTTCTTTAATAAATTTTCTCAGCCCTGCTGCCTTTTTACTGATTTTTCTCACCCTCAAGTCTTGAAGTCCTTGCTATTAATAACAAATAGCATTTTGGAGACTGTCAAAAGTCCGTATGCTTGGTTTGTCACAAACAGGTGAATAGTTGGGTTTTTTTTAATAGTTGGGTTTCCTTTTGTATATATTTAGAGGTTAATATATTTTCATGCATTAGTAACAATTTTTAGCTTCTTCATATATTTTCATGCACAATTTACATTTTGTTTGGATTGATTTTTTTTCTACTACATCAACTCAAAGCATTTTTAACAACTTGACCTTCTAATTTCAAGAGTTCATTTACAAGGTGAGCAGCTATTGTGGATTTGCACTTATAAAAGGGGGTTTAAGTTCTAAAATGAGCAAATAAGGTAAATATCACATACAGTCAAAATTATTCCATCTCAGTAATAGACTGTTATTCCTCAAGCCCTGGAACAGACTTCACCTGAGTACTAGCTAACACGATTAGGGACCATGTTACGCAAAAATGTACACCTTTCATCTCTAGAATCACTAAGTGCTGTGAGATGCTCACATCATGAGAGGCTCTCAGAGTTGGACCCGAATTAGAAAATAACAGACTGCTCCTCCTATCTTACACTCATTTTCTAGGAAATGGCAGATTAAATTGCCTGAGCTATTTAAATTATTTTGGAGAGTTTGTTTTCTTTTGTTTTGGCTGATGATACATAATTGCATTTGCCTAAGTAAAATGTACATTCAGTGTGATTTCCCTGCATTTCTGCAGTATCTCCTGTTGTGCTCTAGGCTTCCTCCTCTCATCCCCCTCGTGGGTGTTCTCCAGGCAGAAATGACTCTGACCTCTCCCCTGGTATTCTGATGTTACTCATCCTTCAAAATCTTTTGCAAAAACTTCTTCCTACACAAAGCCTTCCTAATCTCAGTAGAAAGTGATCCCTCCATGCTCTGAACATCTCTGGGACATTCATCACTCTTTATTGTATTTGCATTTGAGTGTGGCTTAGCTTGGCCAGGAGACTCTAGGGTCCTTGAAGGCAGCATCCAAGTGTCTTTAACACCAATCTTGGTTTTGAATCCTAGATCTTCCCTTTCTAGTCAATCTTAAGTCAATTACTAAATCCCTCTCTACCTCCCTCCTCCTCTATAAAATGGAGATAGTCAACAGTACCAACCTCTGAAAGTTCAAGCGGGCATTCAATGAGATACTGCACAGTGATGGGTCGGCACAATATCCAGAATATAGTAACCCCCAATCAATGTTAGCTGCTTTTATTTCTATTCTCCACTGTGATATCAATAGTACCTTTTTGCTCCATAAGCATTTGCTTATTGAATATATGAATGAATGAATACTATAGTTAAGTTCATACATACCCCTCTGAATCCTCAGTGCTCAATGGGGAGTTTATACTTGCCATTTGTCTATGAATCCATTATAGAACTTAATGAACCAAAGATTCTCTTTTATTCTCAAGGCAGGTGTGGGGCACATATGGGTAAATTTTCTGTCTTGAAGAAGCTGCCCCCAGCCATCTAGCTTATACCTCATCAAGCTCTGTGTTTTCATCCATGAAATGGGAATTAGAACGCTGGTCTGTGATTCTGCCTAGACACAATGAGAACCTGAGGAGGACCAGGCCTTTAGGGAGAAATTTTATAAACAGAGACTGTTTGAGGTAATCTGAAGAATCAGAGCATGAGTTTGTAAATTAGCATATTTCAGTTAGAGAGCTTCCAATCACATGGGACTCTAAATGTCGCTCAATGAGGGCACAGGGCAAAACCAGCTGCTTTTTGGGTTTGTCAAGCATCTCAAGTTATTTCTCAGGAGCTGGGGTTTGGCAAAGCCTGAAACCCACATTGCCAAGTCCTTCTTTCCCCCTTAATTTTTAAGCCCATGTGTATTTTAAGGGAAATTTAATCCGTATGTTTCTGTTTCCTTTACACTTAACTCATAAAAATGGTTTGTCAGAGCAATTTGATGTCCCAAAAATCCTTGGAGCCTTTATAATGATATTTTTTAACCTTTCCTCCCTCCCTTAGACACAGGAAATTGCGTTTTTTAAAAGAAAATGAATCAAACTGAAAGTCTCAAGGTCAGTATTGATGGGTCAGACACACAAGCTCAAGGAACTGAGCATTTGCAAATATGGCATCTTCCACTGCTGCTCCTGCAGGGCTCTGGGGGTGAGAGAAAGATCAATTTCACATGCAGGCAGATGGCAGTAATTGGCAGTGTGTTGTGATAGAGTACTCAAATATTTGATTGTTTGCCCATCAAGCTGAGAGTCCCTCTCCCATCTGTACTTCTGGATTGAGAGATCTGCTCCTTAGAATTTGGGTCCCTCCACCCTTGTCATACCCTGAAGTTCAGTATCAGAAGTTCATGCACAGAAGTAGTCTAAGAGAAGTGAGACCACTAATTCTACAACACAGTAACTGTCTTCTAATCTAGTTTTCCACATCATCATCCCTAGAGAAAGAAAACAGGAGTCAGCATGCTTGTATTAATAGCCAGAGGAAGTGTTCGCACAAAGTTTTGTAAAGATAGCACTCCCCTAGAGTTAGTGAGTCTGCTGTCACAGGAAAGATTCACATAATCCCCAGACATCCATAGGCCAGGCAGAAATACGCCATGCATTGCTACTGCATCTCAGCCATATGAGGGATTATCTGGGGTTGTTTGACCTGCATCAGATCCAGGTTCGTAGCGATGCCACATCTTCTACCATCAGCTGGAGTTAAACTCCAGTCAGGCTTCTTTCTGGCAGCATGTTCACTGCTGGATTGGATCGGGTCCTTCTGGATGCTAAGGATCACAGAGTCTCACAGTGCATGGCATGTAATAGCTTAGGACAGATCAACCACAGTGGCTCAGTTTTTTGTTTTCGTTTTTTAACTTATTTATTTTATTTATTTATTTTTGGCTGTGTTGGGTCTTCATTGCAGTGTGTGGGCTTTCTCTACTTGTGGCGAGTGGGGGCTAATCTTTATTGTGGTATGCAGGCTTCTCATTGCAGTGACTTCTCTTGTTATGGAGCACGGGGCTCTAGGTGCACGGGCTTCAGTAGTTGTGGCACGTGGGCTCAGTAGTTGTGGCTCGTGGGCTCCAGAATGCTGGCTCAGTAGCTGTAGCGCACAGGCTTAGTTGCTCCACGTCATGTGGGATCTTCCTGGACCAGGGCTTGAACCCATGTCCCCTGCATTGGCAGGCGGATTCTTAACTACTGTGCCATCAGGGAAGCCCATGGTGGCTCGGTTTAATCGAAAATGCCCTAAAATCATATGGCTGGCTTATCCTATCCCACTTTCACTATATGGTATTAGAACTCTGTAACACAGTGGCCCAAGCTGAGACTCTCTGCCCTATGGACCAAAAAGCCACGTGGACATTCAACTCCCAAAACAAAGTTGCAAATAGGAAGCCCAATCAAAGAATGTCCTGGTGGCTCTGTCATTTTCAAATGGGGTTAAGCGCAGAAGTGTTCAACTCATTGAATGATAAGGATTCTGAGCTTAGAGGTATTTCTCTCTATCACTAAGTTAGCTTCTGATACAGATGGAACAGTGAAATTCTGGACCTGGATGGCTGACTGAAGGGTAAAAGATGGGCAAGTCCAAGGAACATGAACACCAAACCAGTGTATTGACACTGCTTGTAGCTTTTATTTTGGATCTTGGATAAGAACTGACATAAAGTGGCCAGTTTTGGAAATTCAATGAGTCCATGGGGCCTGGTGGGTATCAAGGTTTTACGTGATTGATAAGGCTTAGGCAAGTGAGCTAGTCAGAAATCTACCATTCTTCAATAGTCTAGGGAGTGGCAAACATATACAAGTGCTCTTTATAAATTAACTGCTTTAAGCCAGACTCTGGATCAAATGTTTATTTTACTTCACTGAATTCACATAACTTTATAAGCTAAGTATCATTATCCCCATTTTACAGATAAGGAAACTGGGGATCCTAAATTTACTTATTGGGGAGATTAACTAACTTGTCCAAATTAGCAAATGAAAGTGCTGAAACTTAAAAACAAGTCAGTCAAACTCCAAAGCCCATGCTCCTTCTTTAAAACACCTTTGACTGAATACAAAAGTTAATAAATACACTATCAGCAAAAGGTCTGAAAGAGAAATTGAAACAATCCCATTTACCATCACATCAAAAAGAATAAAATACCTAGGAATAAACCCACCTAAGGAGCTAAAAGACCTGTACTCCAAAAACTGTAAGATGCTGATGAAAGAAACCAAATGCTACACAAACAGATGGAACAATATACTGTGTTGATGGACTGAAGAACTGATATTGTCAAAATGACTATACTACCTAAGGCAATCTACAGATTCAATGCAATCCCTATCAAATTACCAATGGTTTTTCACAGAACTACAACAAAAAACTTTTTAACTTATATGGAAACACAATAGACCTCACCCACATAGCCAAAACAATCTTGAGAGAGAAAAACGGAGCGGGAGGAATCAGGCTCTATGACTTCAGACTATACTACAAAGCTACAGAAATCAAAACGGTATGGCACTGGCACAAAAGCAGAAATATAAATCAATGGAACAGGATAGAAAGCCCAGAAATAAACCCACGCACCTATGGTCAATCTACAACAAAGGAGGCAAGAATATACAATGGAGAAAAGACAGTCTCTTCAATAAGTGCTGCTGGGAAAACTGGACAGCTACATGTAAAAGAATGAAATTAGAACATTCTCTAACACCATAGATAAAAATAAACTCAAAATGAATTAAAGACCTGAATGAAAAACTGGATACTATAAAACTCCTAGAGGAAAACATAGGCAGAACACTCTCAGACATAAATCGCAGCAATATCTTTTTGGATGCATCTCCTAGAGTAATGGGATTAAAAACAAAAATAAACAAGTGGGACCTACTTAACCTTAAAAGCTTTTGTACAGCAAAGGAAACCATAAACAAAACAAAAAGACAACCTACAGGATGGGAGAAAATATTTGCAAACAATGCAACCAACAAGGGATTAATTTCCAAAATATAAAAAGAGCTCATACAACTCAATATCACAAAAAAAACCCAATCAAAAAATGGGCAGAAGATCTAAATAGACATTTCTCCAAAGAAGACATACAGATGGCCAAAAGGCACATGAAAAGATGTTCAACATCACTAATTATTAGAGAAATGCAAATCAAAACTGCAATGAGATATCACCTCACACAGGTCAGAATGGCCATCATCAGAATGTCTACAGATAATAAATACTGGAGAGGGTGTGGAGAAAAAGGAACCGTCCTAAACTGTTGCTGGGAATGTAAATTAGTACAGCCACTATGGAGAACAGTGTGGAGGTTCCTTAAAAGACTAAAAATAGAGCTACCGGGCTTCCCTGGTGGCACAGTGGTTGAGAGTCCACCTGCCGATGCAGGGGACACAGGCTCGTGCCCCGGTTCAGGAAGATCCCACAAGCTGTGGAGCGGTTGGGCCCGTGAGCCATGGCCACTGAGCCTGCGCATCCAGAGCCTATGCTCCGTGACGGGAGAGGCCACAACAGTGAGAGGCCCGCACACCACAAAAAAATAAATAAATAAAATAAAAAATAAAATAAAAATAGAGCTACCATATGATCCTGCAATCCCACTCCTGGGCATATATCCAGAGAAAACCATAATTCAAAACGATACATGCACCCCAATGTTCACTGTTTATAATAGCCAAGTCATAGAAGCAACATAAATGATGTCCATCAACAAATGAGTAAAGAAGATGTGGTATGTGTGTGTGTGTGTGTGTGTGTGTGTGTGTGTGTATAATGGAATATTACTTAACCATACAAAAGAATGAAATAATGCCATTTGCAGCAACACAGAGGGACCTAGGAATTATCATACTAAGGGAAGTAAGCCAGACAGAGAAAGACAAATATCATGATATTTCTTATATGTGGAATCTAACAAAAATGATACAAATAAACTTATATACAAAACAGAAATAGACCCACAGACATAGAAAACAAACTTATGGTTACCAAAGGGGAAAGGTGGGGGATAAATTAGGAGTTTGGGATTAACATATACACACTACTATATATAAAATAGATAACCATCAAGGGCCTACTTTATAGCACAGAGAACTATACACAGTATTTTGTAACAACCTATGAGAGAAAAGAATCTGAAAAGTATATATGTATATATTGATATGTATAACTGAATCACTTTGCTATACACCTGAAACTAACACAACATTGTAAATCAACTATAGTTAACTTTTTTTAAAGTTAATGACATTAATAGAAACCTATTTGAACATACAGAAATAGAGTACTGAGTTAAAGTCCCTCATAATTCTACCCCCTCCCAAGATAACCTTAATAGCATATATATTTCTAGTTTTTCTATGTATATACTACCAAACCTAAAGACATACATACCCATTTTTTACACAAAAATTAGAATAATACATATCTATCAGGTCTTTTTAATAGCTACATGGTACTCCCTTATAAATATGGTTTATTTAAATCTATCAAGTATTTTGATTCCAGTTTTTGGCAACTAGAAGCACTACTGCAATGAAATGTGCATTGTTTGTTTATATGTTATTGCACATTTATGGAATGGTAACTACAGAATAATTTCCTAGAAATGAATTTGTTGGGTGAAATAATATACAACCTATTGTATATAGGTTGTATTGTATACCTATCGTATAATCTGTCTACTATACAAGGCCACTTCCTTTGGCTTTATAATTCCTTTGATCTCTGAGTAAGTTGTTTTCCAGAGTGACTGTACCATTTTACATTCCTACAAGCAATATATGTGATCCATGTTCTTTGTATCCTTACCAGCATTTGGTTTTGTCAACTATTTTTTAATTTCAACCATTCTGATAAGTTTGTAATGATATCTCATTGTGGTTTTAATCTGCATTCCCCTAACGGCTAGTGATGTTGGATATAATTTCATGTGTTTATTGCTTATTGGCTATCTGTATATCCTCTTTGTTGACATGTCTCTTTATATCTTTTGCTCATTTTCTAATTGAAATGTTTGGGTTTTAATCATTGAGTTTTGAGAATTCTTTATATATTCCAGACATCAGGTCTACTGTCAGACATGTGGTTTGAAAATATTTTTTCCCACCCTGCAGCTTGTCTTTTCATCCTCTTAACAGGATCTTTCACAAAATAAAAGTTCATGTTGGTGAAGTCCAGTTTATCAATTTTTCCTTTTTTGGATTGTGCTTTTGGCATCAAGTCTAAGAACTCTTTGCCTAGTCCTAGATCCTGAAGACCTTCCCCTATATTTTTTCTAGAAGTGGTATATTTTTTCATTTAAGTTCATGATCCATTGGAGTTAATTTTTGCATAAGGTGTGAGGCTTAGGTTGAGGAAAATTGACATCTTTACTATGTTGAATCTTCTAACCTATGAACACATTATGTCTCTCCATTTATCAAGATCTTTGATTTTCTTAAATCAATGTTCTGT
Organism: Phocoena phocoena; assembly: GCF_963924675.1. NCBI lineage: Eukaryota > Metazoa > Chordata > Mammalia > Artiodactyla > Phocoenidae > Phocoena > Phocoena phocoena. The sequence continues at coordinate 32,109,179 of NC_089237.1, read as the reverse complement.
AGTTATCATCATAGAAATTTTGTACCTCTTTTGTTAGATTTACACCTAAGATTTCTTTTTTGGAGCAACTGCAAATGGTATTGTATTTTTTAATTCATGTCATATATTCATTGCTAATATGCAGAAATACAATTGAGTTTTGCACGTTCATTTTGTATCCTGTGACCCTGTTGAATTTGCGTATTAGATCTAGGAATCTTTTTGAAGATTCTTTGGGATTTTCTGTGCAATCATTTTGTCCACAAATAAGGACAGTTTAAGTTCTTTCTCATCTGTATGCCTCTCATTTCCTTTTCTTTACTACACTGCAAAATCTCCCATTGCTATGATGAATAAAATGGTGAGAGTTGACTTACTTGGCTTACTCCTGATCATAGGGGGAAAGCATTCAGTCTTTCAGCATTTACTATAATGTTAGCAATAGATTCCTTGGGAGATGTTTTTTATCAAGCTGAGGATGACCCCTCTATACCTATATTTTTCTAAGAAGTGTCATCATGAATGAGTGTTGAATTTTGTCTAATACATTTTCTGCATCAATTTATGTGATCATGTGAATTTTCTTCTTTAGTCTCTTAATATGATGAATTGCACTGATTGATTTTCAAATCTTCTTTAGTCTCTTAATATGATGAATTACATTGATTGATTTTCAATTATTGAACCAGCCTTGCATGCCTTGAATAAATGCCACTTGGTCATGGTATTTAATTCTTTTTATACATTGCTTGATTTGAATGCTAATATTTGGTGTATGATTTTTGCATCAGCATTTATGAGGAATATTGTTGTATGATTTTATTTTTTGGTACTGTCTTTGGTTTTATCAGGGTAATATTAGGTTCATAAAGTGAATTGGGGTGTGTTCTCTCCTTTTCTGTGTTCTGAAAGAGACTGTGTCAAATTGGCATTAATTCTTCTTTAATTATTTGGTAAAATTCTCCAGTGAAACTAGCTGGGACTGGAGATTTCAATTTTTGGTGTTTTTAAATTATGAACTTAATTTCCTTAGTAGATAAAAGACTATTCAGATGATCTATATCATATTGGCTGAACTGTGGTAGTCATTGTTTTTTAAGAAAGCAATCTATTTCATCTAAGGTATCAAATTTATGTTTGTAGAATATTCATTGTATTTCCTTATTATCCTTTTAATATCAATAATGTTCCCCATTTAATTCTGATGTTGATAATTTGTGTCTTCTCTTTTTCTATTTCAGTCTTAATAGAGGTATCGATTTATTTATATTACCAAAGAAGCATCTCTTTGTTTCATTGATTTTTCTCTAATGTTTTTCTATTTTCAGTTTCATGGACTTATGCTTTTATCGTTATTATCTCCTCACTTCTGCTTAGTTTATTTTGCTCTTCTTTTGCTAGAAATAGAAATTAAATTCAAAGATCATTGCACTGAACATGAGAACATTATTTCCATATGAAAAATGAACCACTTGTTAATGAGGAACATAAGTTTAAAATTTTTTTCATAATTAAAAATACACTGATAGATGAATCATGAAGCCACTTCTAGTTTCTTATATGACCTCCATAAGTTACAGGAAATACTAGAGGAAACATTACAATGTCATTGTATACAATTATGTACATTTAAAATTGAATACAGACAAAATCAATTTGTATAAAGAATTACATCTTTTCAGAAAAATTTATCTGCAAGAATCATCACCTGTAGATATACTAATATGTATACTTCAAAATGAGTTATCAAAAATTTATCCAAGAGGGCACACAGCAGAAGCAAGAAGAATTACAATCCTGCAGCCTGTGGAACGAAAACCACATTCACAAAAAGACAGACACAATGAAAAGGCAGAGGACTATGTACCAGATAAAGGAACAAGAAAAAACCCCAGAGAAACAACTAAATGAAGTGGAGATAGGCAACCTTCCAGAAAAATAATTCAGAATAATGTTAGTGAAGATGATCCAGGACCTCAGAAAAAGAATGCAGGCAAAGAACGAGAAGATGCAAGAAATGTTTAACAAAGACCTAGAAGAATTAAAGAACGAACACCTAGTAAAGAACAAACAAACAGACATGAAAAATAAAATAACTAAAATGAAAAATACACTAGAAGAAATCAATGGCAGAATAACTGAGGCAGAAGAACAGATAAGTGACCTGGAAGACAGAATGGTATAATTCACTGCCAAGGAACAGAATAAAGAAAAAAGAATGAAAAGAAATGAAGACAGCCTAAGAGACCTCTGGGATGACACTGAACACATCAAACATTCACATTATAGGGGACCCAGAAGGAGAAGAGAGAGAGAAAGGACCTGAGAAAATATTAGAAGAGATTATAGTCGAAAACTTCCCTCATATGGGAAAGGGAATAGCCACCCTAGTCCAAGAAGCTCAGAGAGTCCCAGGCAGGAGAAACAGACTGAGACACATAGTAATCAAACTGACAAAATTAAAGACAAAGAAAAAATATTAAAACAACAAGGGAAAAATGACAAATAACATACAAGGGAACTCCCATAAGGTTAACAGCTGACTTTTCAGCAGAAACTCTACAAGCCAGAAGGGAGTGGCACAATATAATTAAAGTGATGAAAGGGAATAACACATAACCAAGATTGCTCTACGCAACAAGGATCTCATTCAGATTTGACAGAGAAGTCAAAAGCTTTACAGACAAGCAAAAGCTAAGAGAATCAGCATCACCAAACCAGCTCTACAACAAATGCTAAAGGAGCTTCTCTAAGTGGGAAACACAAGAGAAGAAAAAGACCTACAAAAACAAACCCAAAACAATTAAGAAAATGGTAACAGGAACATACATATCAATACTTACCATAAATGTGAATGGATTAAATGCTCCAACCAAAAGACACAGGCTTGCTGAATGGATATAAAAACAAGACCAATATATATATACTATCTACAAGAGACCCACTTCAGACTGAGGGACACATACAGACTGAAAGTGAGGGGATGGAAAAAGATATTCCATGCAAATGGAAATCAAAAGAAAGCTGGAGTAGCAATTCTCATACCAGACAAAATAGACTTTAAAATAAAGACTATTACAAGAGACAAAGAAGGACACTACATAATGATCAAGGGATCAATCCAAAAAGAATATATAACAATTGTAAACATTTATGTACCCAACATGGGAACACCTCAGTACATAAGGCAAATGCTAAGAGCTATAAAAGAAGAAATTGACAGTAACACAAAAATGGTGGGGGACCTTAACAACTCACTTAACACCAATGGACAGATCAACCAAACAGAAAATTAATAAGGAAACACAAGCTTTAAATGACACAATAGACCAGATAGAATTAATTGATATTTATAGAACATTCCATCCGAAAACAGCAGATTACAGTTTCTTCACAAGTGCACAGGGAACATTCTCCAGGATAGATCACATCTTGGTTCAACAAATCAAGCCTTGGTAAATTTAAGAAAATTGAAATTATATCAAGCATCTTTTCTGACCACAACGCTATGAGATTAGAAATAAATTACGGGGAAAATAACATAAAAACCACAAACACATGGAGTCTAAATAATATTTTACTAAATAACCAAGAGATCACTGAAAAAATCAAAGAGGAAATCAAAAAATACATAGAGACAAATGACAATGAACACACGATGATCCAAAACATATGGGATGCAGCAAAAGCAGTTCTAAGAGGGAAGTTTATAGCAATACAATCTTACCTCAAGAAACAAGAAAAATCTCAAATAAATAATATAACCTTACATCTAAAGGAACTACAGAAATAAGAAAAAACAAAACCCAAAGTTAGTAGAAGGAAAGACATCATAAAGATCAGAGCAGAAATAAATGAAATAAAAACAAAGAAAACAATAGCAAAGATCAATAAAACTAAAAGCTGGTTCTTTGAGAAAATAAACAAAATTGATAAACCTTTAGCCAGATTCATCCAGAAAAAGAGGGAGAGGACTCAAATCAATAAAATTAGAAATGATAAAGGAGAACTTGAAATGGGCATCGCAGAAACACAAAGCATCATAAGAGACTACTACAAGCAACTCTATGCCAATAAAATGGACAACCTGAAAGAAATGGACAAATTTTCAGAAACGTATAACCTTCCACGACTGAAGAAAGAAATAGAAGAAATACAAAATATGAACAGACTAATCAAGTAATAAAATTGAAACTTTGATTAAAAATCTTCAAACAAATAAAAAAAGTCCAGGACCAGATGGCCTCACAGGTGAATTCTATCAAACATTTAGAGAAAAGCTAACACCCGTCCTTCTCAAACTCTTCCAAAGAATTGCAGAGGAAGGAACACTCCCAACCTCATTCTACAAGACCACCATCACCCTGATACTGAAACCAGACAAAGATACTACAAAAAAGAAAATTACAGACAAATATCACTGATGAATATAGCCAAAAAAATCCTCAACAAAATACTAGCAAACAGAATCCAACATGTTAAAAAGATCATACACCATGATCAAGGGGGATTTATCCCAAGGATGCAAGGGTCCTTCAATATATGCAAATCAATCAATGTGATACACCATATTAACAAATTGAAGATTAAAAACCATGTGATCATCTCAATAGATGCAGAAAAAGCTTTTGACAAAATTCAGTACCCATTTATGATAAAAACTCTCCAGAAAGTGGGCATAGAGGAAACCTAACTCATCATAATAAAGGCTGTATATGAAAAACCCACAACAAACTTCATTCTCAATGGTGAAAAACTGAAAGCATTTCTTCTAAGATCAGGAACAAGACAAGGATGTCCACTCTCACCACTCTTATTCAACATAGTTTTGGAAGTCCTACCCATGGCAATCAGAGAAGAAAAAGAAATACAAGGAATACAAATTGGAAAAGAAGTAAAACTGTCACTGTTTGCAGATGACATGATACTATACATAGAGAATCCTAAAGATGCTACCAGAAAACTACTAGAGTTAATCAATGAATTTGGTAAAGTTGCAGGATACAAAATTAATGAACAGAAATCTGTTGCATTCCTATATGCTAACAATGAAAGATCAGAAAGAGAAATTAAGGAAACAATCCCATTCACCATTGCAACAAAAAGAATAAAATACCTAGGAATAAACCTACCTAAGGAGGTAAAAGACCTGTACTCAGAAAGCTATAAGACACAGATGAAAGAAATCAAAGATGACACAAACAGATGGAGCGATGTACCATGTTCTTGGATGGGAAGAATCAATATTATGAAAATCACTATACTACCCAAAGTAATCTACAGATTCAATGCAATCCCTATGAAATTGCCAATGGCATTTTTTACAGAACTAGAGCAAAAAAAAATCTTAAATTTTTATGGTGACACAAAAGACCCCAAACAGCCAAAGCAATCTTCAGGGAAAAAAACGGAGCTGGAGGAATCAGACCCCCCTGACTTCAGACTATACTACAAAGCTACAGTAATCAAGACAACATGGTACTGGCACAAAAAAAGAAATATAGATCAATGGAACAGGATAGAAAGCCCAGAGATAAACCCACACACCTATGGGCAACTAATGTATGACAAAGGAGGCAAGAATATATAATGGAGAAATGGTGCTAGGGAAACTGGGCAGCCACATGTAAAAGAATGAAATTAGAACACTCCCCAACACCATACACAAAAATAAACTCAAAATGGATTAGAGACCTAAATGTAAGACTGGACACCATAAAACTCTTAGAGGAAAACATAGGAATAACACTCTTTGACATAAATCAGAGCAAGATCTTTTTTGACCCACCTTCTAGCGTAATGGAAATAAAAACAAAAATAAACAAATGGGACCTAATGAAACTTCAAAGCTTTTGCACAGTAAAGGAAACTATAAACAAGATGAAAAGACAACCCTCAGAACAGGAGAAAATATTTGCAAATGAATCAATGGACAAAGGATTAATCACCAAAATATATAAACAGCTCATGCAGCTCAATATTAAAAAAACAAACAACCCAATCCAAAAAAAATGGGCAAAAGACCTAAATAGACATTTCTCCATCGAAGACATACAGATGGCCAAGAGGCACATGAAAAGCTGCTCAACATCACTAATTATTAGAGAAATGCAAATCAAAACTACAATCAGGTATCACCTCAAACCAGTTAGAATGGGCATCATCAGAAAATCTACAAATACTGGAGAGGGTGTGGAGTAAAGGGAACACTTTTGCACTGTTGGTGGGAATATAAAGTGATACAGCCCTATGGAGAACAGTATGGAGGTTCCTTAAAAAACTAAAAATAGAATTACCATATGACCCAGCAATCCCACTACTGGGCATATACCCAAAGAAAACTGTAATTTAAAAAGACATGTGCACCCCAATGTTCATTGCAGCACTATTTACAATAGCCAGGTCATGGAAGCATCCTAAATGCTCAATGACAGACAAATGGATAAAGAAGAAGTGGTACATATATGCAATGGAATATTACTCAGCCATAATATTACTCAGGAACGAAATTGGGTCATTTGTAGAGACATGGACGGACCTAGAGACTGTCATACGGAGTGAAGTAAGTCAGAAAGAGAAAAACAAATATTATATATTAACGCATATAGGTTGAATCTAGAAAAATGGTACAGATGAACCAATTTATAAGGCAGAAATAGAGACACAGATGTAGAGAACAAATGTATGGACACCAAGGGGAGAAAGCAGGGTGGGGTGGTGGTGGGATGAACTGGGAGAATGGGATTGACATATATACACTAATATGTATAAAATAGATAACTAATAAGAACCTGCTGTATAAAAAAATAAAATTCAAAAAAAATTCTAAACATACAAAAAAATGTATCCAAATATTACAACTTGTAAAATACATTTAACAGGTCAGTAATAATTGCATCAGCAATAGATCCTCTCGAAATTAAAAAATATTTTTGAGATTCACTTATATTGTCAAGTAATATTCCTCAGAATGACTAATAACAAACCACAATTTGTTGATCTGTTATCCTATTGATGACATTTGGTCTGTTTCCAGATTGGCCATTTTGACCAAAGCTACTATACGAACTCTCATACAATTCTTTTTGTAGATATTTATTTTCCTCTCTTTTGAGTAAAACCCAAGGTAGAATTGCAGTCATAAGGTATATTATATTTAACTTTATAAGAAACTGCCTAACCGTTCTCCAAAGTTATTATACCATTTTATACTCCCTTTAACAATCTACGTGCATTCAGCCAGTTCTCACCAACCTCCCTAACATTTGATGTTAGCCATTGTAGTAGGTGTAAACTGGTATCTCATTGCGGTTTTATTTTGCAATTCTCTGTTGACTAATCAAGTTGAGCGCCCTTCCATGTGCTTAGTGGCCATTTGTATATCTTCTGCTGTGATGTGTCTATTCAAGCATTTTACAGGGTAACTACTATTAATTCCAATTTATAGATAAGAAAATTGAGTCTCCCAAAGTCAAGTGACTTACCAAAGATTCACAGCTAAAAAGTAGCAAACTCAAAATCCTTTAGTCACATTTCCTTACTCTAGCTGGTATTTCCTTTCCCAAGTACTGTACTTTTCAACGGATCCCTGACCTCAGCTTCCCTCATCTGTAACAGTCTACAGTGCCTGAGGGCCTGTTAGACAAGGGTGTTGTAGAAGAAGATATAGATGTGGGGAAAGGAAAGCAGTAATGATGTTGGGTTAAATGAAAGCAACCGTGGTCCATTTTCAAACAAAACTCTAAACCATTTCGTTCTAACTCTGGGGTCCTTGTGTGATGCCTGATGCCATCTCAGAAAGGAATCTACTCTCAGTCTCAACTGCTCAGTGCTACCAAGCTCAAAATAAATTCTTCTTGTTCAAGGGCAAGTACGTTTCACTGGGCTACATGTAGCTCTCTTCAGCCTATGTAGTCTTAATTTAATCAGTTAAAATATAGCCACAATCCCACCCATATGTTGCATTGCACTAAATTAATATTTGGTTTATGAAGTATAAATGCTCCTAAGTGCTTGATTTTCTCACTTATATATCTAGAGGAGATGGTGAATCTGTAGTGTGGTGTGTGTTAGTGTTTGTATGTGTGTGTGTGTTTTAATTTAAGAAGTAAATGCTTTTTGGAGGTGGACTATAAGGAAAATCCCTACTTTTCTTTGATGCTGAAGGTAAATTACTGAACGAGCCGTAAGAATGAATAACTAGCTTTGGTTGTGTTTGACATGCTGAGTTTAAGTGTTGAGGATCTGAGAAATAAGTGGAACTTTGTGACCTCCTTTTCAAACCAAGCAGAGACTATCCTAGCTAGATTGGCAGCGCAGACGGAAGATGCCTGTTGCAGTCCTTTTAATCCTCTCTGAGCAAAGTCTTGGATTTTCCCCCCAAATAATGAATGAAGTGAATAAGCCATTGAGCCTCTAATTCCATTCAGTTCCTTTGCTCTCTTGCGAGGTGCATCCGGTAGGTCTGACAATGCCATAGAAGAATTACATTGAGTATTTGGCGTATGTAGTCCTTGAAAAAGCTCTGCTGAGCAAACTTACAAAGTGGCCAGGGCACCCCATTTGGCCCCTCCTGTGTCTGCTCTCATGGGATTTCAGAGTCTGGGATGGAGTAAAGAAAGGGAAGTGGGACAGAAGTCTGAAGACAGAACTAGGCCAGGAATAAAAGGGCTGTGCCAACATCTGTAAGGGGAAGATGGGAATAATAGAGATGAAGCTAAATTTTAACAGGATGAATCTATAAAGCCTTCTTTAAAAGTATTAATACAACTTCTTTAACTTTATTTTTATTTCTTCCTGTTTTTCTTTCTTCTTCAATTCGTTAAGTACTTCTTTGGTGCTGTGTGCTTTGGGTCAGATGCTACTGACATTTGCACAGCAAACTTGATCTGGCATTTTTAGGAGAAAGGGAAAGAAGTTTTTCTCCTCTGCTGAGAGTAATTTTAATGGGTAAAGTGGCATTTACGGTCCAGTGTTTAAGTGACAGTGTATACTACCTTTATAATTGCTGGGTCCTGTCCCATAGCTATAGGTCTTCATTATTATGTTTGAATGAGCAAATACAATTAACGTCTTCACTTCTCCTTTACCTTAGTATTTTGAATTCTCAACTCTTTGTGATTATTTACAAAGACTTATGTCTTCTCTACTAAGATTCCGATGTCGTGAAATTATGGAAATAAACCGTTTGTCAAACTGGTGAGGTATTCCTTGTGGGGACAGGCAGGTAAGCAATATGGTGAGGGCTGGATCCCAGGCCATCCACACAGCTATCATCTAAGAAACTCTTGGGCTGCAAAGTAAATGGAGAAAGCAACCTGGAAAAGACGGCAGTCCTCTTCAGAGATTTATTTATTTATCAGTTAACCAAGGACAAGAGGACCTGTTGTGAAATTTGGTCTTAGGTACCAAGAATTCAACTTAAACCTGGACTTAAACTCCAAACAGAAATATTCCTGGAAGAGTTTATGAAAATCCAGTTTTGGCTGGCACTCAGGAGAAAAAAATAAATGAGGGTGGGAGGAGGAGAATTTTCTCTATGGCTTGACTGACCACCAAAACTGCCCAGAGTATGACTCATGCAAATCACTCTTCACTGAGTGAAGACCTAGGGTAATCAAAGGATCAAATGCTCCCATGCAATATGATAAGCGTATACAAAAGCATCAGTCCTACCAATAGAAACATCTTGTTGTCTTTATCCAAAGAAAACATGAATAGATATAGGGTTCTATTAATGAGGGAGGCACATCTACATTATTTATTTTTTTAAAAAGAAAACATTCCTGATAAATAACACATGTGTTATAAGCAGATTTCAATGCACTCTAGGGAATGAAAGTTCACCTATATTGGTTCTGAAGTATCAGATCATACAGTGGACCCTCCATATCTGTGGGTCCCACATCTGTGGATTCAACCAACCGCCAATGAAAAACATTCAGGAAAAAAATTTCCAAAGGTTCCAAAAAAGCAAACAAATTTGTCATGAACCAGCAACTATTTACATAGCATTTACATTGTATTAGATATTATTAAATATCTAGAGATGATATAAGATATACAGGAGGATGTGCATAGGTTATATGCAAATAGTACACCATGTTTTATAAGGGACTGGAGCATGGAGGGGGCGGGAGGGTCCTGGAACCAATCCCCTGTGAACACAGAGAGACAACTGTATTTCCAGTACAAACCAAGAGCAGCTGTTTAGAAATAAAGCAATTTGTCTTTGCGGCAGAGATACTCTTTTATGTGCTAAGTGCTCTTAGTAGCCTTTTGATATCATAGCATGCTAGAGCCAGAAGTGCCCTTCAAGATCTTCTAGTCTGACCCCTTCAACTAATAGAGGAGAAAGCTAAAAGTGTTCTTTTTTCCAAAAAAAAAAAAGGTGGGGGGGGGGCGAGAAAATCTTTCAGAAGATTCTAGTTGATGTCAAGACACTACATATCAACCTACTCAGACACTTCTGCAGAAAGGGACAACTCAACATGCCTTCATCTTTGACTCATAAGAAAGGTGTAAATTCCAACCATGTCATTGGCTTTCCTGCTGGACTGTGGCTGATTTTGAAGTTAACAGAGTTAAAGAAGCCCATTGTGAAGTGTTTGTTTGGAAGGTTAGAATCTAAACTTATACTCCCTTGTCATGGTTATTTTTTTTTTAAGAAGATGACAGATTGGAGCTGCAGGAGGAGAGAGAATCCACCCATACTAGGAATAAGAGGATGCTCTTTCTGGTTTGTTATTGTTACTGTTGTTTTCCATGTGCTTCTGGGGATATCAGGTCGAGTCTGGGAATGTGGTGGATAATATGACAACAATTTCCTTCCTGGGATGTCCCTGAATGGCCAGCACAGTCAACATGTACTCAGACAATCTACAGCTGCACTGTTGCTGCTGACAACTTCATTATGCCTGTGATATTCCGCTGGGTAATTCATTTCCCAAGCATGGCTACATCTCCTGATATGTCCAATGAGTTGAATGTAATTTTGTAAGCTTTTGAAGAGGAACGTCTACCCTCGTGCTTAGCTTTGTCCTAATATGGGAAACAATGATAGCTACCATTAGGAAACAGCATTGTAGCATTCTGCTTTTTAGTGCAGGTTGGGTCTCCAAACCACAAAGGCAGGAAATATTAGTGACTGGAATGATACACTAGATGTGGGTCACTTAATATCCTTTGTAATGGCTTTTTTGCCTGCCTCTGCATTTAACCTTCCTATGGCCAGGGCATTCTACAAAATACAGTGGCCTTGCCAAGGATATAAAATTAGCTAATTAACGGTTCCAGGGATGTGGTGGGCTTTGGCAGTCACTTGCCAATGCTGTCCTGAAATGGAAGAACTAGATGAGAAATGAGAAATGTGACTGATGTTGTAGTATCCAACACCCAAGCTGCAATTTTTCTTTAAACTAGGAACAAAGTATAAAATGCATTCCTCTGAGTTCTCTTTAATTCAGTTGAATTAAACATATATGCATTGAATAACATCAATGATCATCAGTGATGATGCACAGGGCACCCATCCTTGAGCTGAGAGGCAAATCCAATGGTCAGTGAGGTCTGACTCCTGTCCTCCTAGAGATCTCAATCCAGTAAGGAAAGGAGAGCACCAAGTAACTCTAACAATGTTAGTCTGTGCTGAGAGCACTAAAGCAGTTACACATACCACAGTGAAACAAGAGAAAGACACTCCATTTGGGGAACATAAAAGAGAAAGTTAACATGCAGTCTCCAAAGCCTTCTCCCTTCCAATCTGAATCCTTTTGAGAGACGCTGCTCTCCTGAGAATCTTACTTAAGTCAACTTCTTAGCTCTGAGAGTTAGGACTCTTCCTCTTATCTGATTTCTAAGTGCTTTTCAGTTGTCATTGATGATGATCAGTTCCAAGTATCCCAAACGAAAATGGAGAAGTCAACATAAAGATAGGTCTAAGCATCTTTCAGCTTGCCCTCTTTTCTACCACCACACCTGTTTTCTTGACTTTATAAAAGTAAATCCTACTAGGCAGACTCTTATTGGCAGCTAGAAAATAGAGATAGATTCTGTGCTAATACTTTTAACTACATATTATTTATATTAAGATTTTCTTTCAAAAAAATAAAATAAAAAGGAGGAGGAGGAGAAAGAGAAGACATAGGAGTAGGAAGAAGTGGAGGAAGAATACACCTAAAATTCAGAAGTCATTTATCCTTCAGTATTCTGGCTCATCAGCTTGACTACTTTGACTTGCATATTGAACCCTTATAAAAGTCCTTATGGACTCCAGTTTCCATGCTTCCTGGTGAAGATTCATATGATTTGATGGGTAGGTGTATATGTACGTAAGGTTTTGAAACCATGTGGTCTGCCAGTTGCTTTACTGTCCCGATCTAAGCAAACTCTTTCTCTGAATGATGAACACATGAACTATCAAATTCTAGGGCATTAACAATTTCATTTTTAAATTATTTTAGGATTCTACACAACATTCTTAAAGAAAGTAAAGACACAAAAGTCCCTTTGATTTTGAGTTGCAAACAAAAGACCTCCCCAGAGAAATAGCCAAAATGAATGCTGTGAATGGAGTGGAGTCCCAGGGTCTCCGGGAGGGTTCACTGTCCTCCCCTACAGCCTCAGCACAGTCCAAATTTCACTATACAGAGGCATGATCACGATCCATTTAGCAACCCATTGACTGTAAATGCTCTTCCTTATGATAGAATGTAGACGGCCTTGGGGGTGGTTGCGAGGAGAAGTAACCTGTGCTAATTCCTCTTGGAGAGATTTAGGTGAATGCTGCCACCTATTGATAGGTGAAGTATATGTCGCAAATTCCTACTCTGACATGGTATTGTGCTAATCAATGTTCATCAGAGCAAATCTCATTACTCAGTTGGCCAAAACATTTTAACAGCCCTAAGTTCATAATTCTTCATGTATTTGTCATTAAAAAATAAGCATGTTATACTAGTTTAAAACAACCCACAAACTGTATTTCTGGGAAGAGGCAAAGGAGTGAGGTACAAATGCCATGAGTTTTGCAAACAGAGATCTGGGTTTGAGTCCCAGCTCAGCCCCTTAGTGCACATAAACACGTTAACTAATCTCTCTGAACCTTAGTTTCCTCATCAGTAAAAGCGGATAATCCTTTGTGTGAGGATTCAGTGGTACTGCTGCACGACACACAGGAGGTATTTGATAAATGGTAGCATTTATTATTATTTTTTTCACTGAGTTATTAAAAGTAACTATTTCTCATGCAATGATTGGTAATATGACAAACCACATCATGTTTCAGACTCTGGTGAACTCTTCTGCGTGGTTCAGTTATCCTTCGGCAATGCTACTTGTCTAGCATAGTATCTTTGACATTCAAAATTAGGACAGTGTGAACATAAATATTAGAACTTTAAGTGTGCCAATTGAGAAAATGAGGATAAATGAGCTTCATTACCAAACGTCTCCGGACTGCCCTAGAGGATATATGGGGCTGAGCAGATAAAGAATTATGATAAAACTTTAGAGCTGCGTATAAATGGGGCTTTGTGACCTGCTGGATAAGGTTGAGACTTAGAGCCAGACCTAGGAGGTTCACATTCCTTCCTCTGCATGGTGTGGGGATCCCGGGCTCACACAGACAATAGGGGATTCATAGCTTGAGAATTCTAATGATGACTGAAAGGAGGGTGGCAGCCAGAACAAGAAGACTTTTCAGAAGCAGGACCCTGATTATCACATCGGTGCTACAGCCCAGCGAGAGGCTGCAGAGAGGCCGAATGAAGCCGTTCTTGGAAAGCTTTCAGTGAAGTGTTTGTAACCTCCTTAAGAGAATCCCATTTCTCAAAAATGCAACTCTGGAAAATCTCACATGATTAGTTCAGATAAACACCCTGTCATCAAATCATACTAGAAGTCATACGGACCATCTATTTTTGAAGAGTCTTTTTGAATGTCATCAGTCTAAGTTTCCAAGACTTAGAGAAAAAAATCCAAAGGAGGGTTTCTCAGGATATTTGAGGACCTTTACTTTTAGTCTGAAAGGTCAACTGGCGCTTAAAACAAAATAATCAAGAAATACCATGCCTATGAACAGTCTGCACCTTTTGAAAAGGTCTGCTTGGGACTGAATAGCCAATGCCCTCCCCCACCCCTTTTTCTTTTTTCTTTGGGGCTTAGAAATCGAGAGGGAGGAGGAGGAAGAGTTTCACATTCATTACTAACAACTTCACACATAATAAGCATGTTCAGATACACCCTGGGGTGTTAGTTTTCTTTTCCTATTTTTTTGTCTCCTTTTTAGCAGCTTTCGATAAGTAGCACATTTTAATTTTGAAAAAAGAATCAGAGCCGTTACTGAGCAGCCTCGCCCTAAGGAAGGTCAGGAGATTAGGGAGCGGAAGTAGGCTGGCCAAACTCTTTACCGACCACAGTAAGGGACTGCCGCTTTCTTCCCATAACTTAATTTTGGGACTCTGATGAAAAGGCACCCCCTTAAAAAAAATCTTCACTGAAAAAAAAGAGTGAAAAATTGTTAGAAAATGGTCATCAGAAAGTGATCAATTTAAATGTGCCTTACAAACAAACCACATGGAACTAACCGCAGGGCAGACATGCGTTTGCAGTGGACATTCTCAAAACATGGGCATGTTCTTGCAGGAGACAGTGGACATTAGTAGCTTCTGATGCTGGTGGATTTTGGCCTAATTTCACAAGTGTTCTGAAATTCTAAACGTTGCACTTCACAAATCAGAGAACAGTACAGTACTAAAAGGAATCTTTGAATTTAACTGGCCCAAGTCCCAGTTTTCAAGTGGGAAAACTGAGACCTCATGATAGAAAGTAACTCGCCCAAGGTCACACAGCTGGTGAGGAGAGCTCCAGAACTCAAGCTCAAAGTCCCCACCCCAAACCAGGGTTCTTTCCACTGAGCTAAACAACTCCAAGATGGGAAACTGCAAACCCTCACATTTAATCGGGAAATCTTCTTTCAAGGGAAGTTCTACACCCTTCCCCTTGCAAATGGCCCTATGTGTTGCCAGAGGTAGTCCATCTGCCACAGCCTCTACTGACTTCTTTAGTTGCTGCTGAATGGCTTCTTCAAAGCAGTCTAGGAACATTCACCTGGCTCCAAGGACTCGGTCTCCTGCTCTCTTCTCTGCCTTCACAAGGTGCTCACAGCACTACACGAATGCCTAAATTATCTCTATGTTTGTGTACAGGGATCGATATCACCGTCATTTGCCATCATGCAAGTTAAAACTCAGCTTCTTTCTCCATTTCACTTCCTCCACCTGACCTGCTGACAAATCCTTTAAGTTCTACCTCCAAAGAATGTCCCATGTTCATTTCCTAATCTACACACTCACAGACCCTCACCATCAATGTCCTCCTACTTCCAGGTTCTTACCACTTCAGTTCATGGTCTATGATGGCTAGACTTAGAGGGATCTTTAATCAGCTACACTGACATTCTCCTGCTGAAATCTCTGTCACCTATACAATAAAGCCCAAACTCTTTAATGCAGTGTTTGAGTGCTCTCCATTCTAGCCCCTGTCTACTTTTGGAACCTAAGTTCCATTAGGTCCTCCCATCACCATTTACTCCAGCCGAACAGGACTACTTGTCAATCGCCAAATATTCTAGGAATCCTGTGCATTGTCTCCATTCCCTTCTCTTCTTTTCAACCTCCAGAGGTCTTCATTCCTCCAGATCCAGTTTAAAAGCAACCTTCTCTGTAAATCTTTCCTAAGCATCTCGGAAGGAAGTGGTAATTCTTTTGTGCTCCCTTAGCACATTGCTCATACTTTTTTATGACACATTTACTTCTGCCCTGTATTATAATAAGTTTCACCTCTCTCACTAAATAGATCTCTTTTATCTTTCAAAAGATGTCTCATTCAACTTTGTACCCCTCCTCACCGTACTGTTTTATCCAATGCTCTGCATATAATAAATGCTTTTCTTTCTTAATATTTATTGAGCATTTCCTATCTGCAAGACACTAGGCCAGGCGGTGTAAAGGCTGGAGGAAGAAAATTTGAAAAATAAGTAAAATGCAATCCCTGTCTTCAAAGGAACTTTAATCAGTGAGACATGTTCACGAATAACCTAAGCAAGTGAACTAACCATGGGGGTGGAGCTGGGTGGAGGGGAAGTGCTGAGCATGGAACAAACATTCTCAATGTTCCAAATGAGAACACTGATATTATGACTGTGGAGGGTGGGGCGATGGTGGAGGGGCAGAGGGAAAGAAAGGGCAAGGCTGCTTTTAAACGCCATCTCTGAGCTGTGGTCATTATTCGAGTCCTGTCTAGGTCTGGCTGATCCAACCCATCTTTCCCCCAATACCAGAGTAATCTTCCTAAAGCAAGACTCTGATCATTTAATTCCCTGTTCAGATGTTTGTTGTTGAATGAAACAGCATCAAATAATTGCAGGCTTATGTTAAGTGTTATGGAGAATACCAGTTTGTAGAAATGAGACAAACTCCAGGAAACAGCTGGAAAAAAAAAAAAGCAAGAACATGCTGTGAAAGTGCTGGGGGGTATGGGACAAAGTAAATGTGTGATCAGTATGGGCTGAGATTAATCGAGAAGGAATAATCAGAGGAGACAAGCATTCAGTGATGGCCACTTGGCAAGAAAAATTAGATGTACTAAGTGAACTTTAGGGTTCCTTTCAATTCTCAGACCCCTGTTATTCTTTGAGATGGTTTATTCATCATTCAGTAAATTCACGCTAAGCCCTTCAACAAAACACTCACTAAATATTTTTTGAGCACCTTCTATGTGCCAGGAACCGTGCTAGACACTGGAGATAGAGCAGGGAATAAAAGACTTTGCACTTAAACTCTTACAGTAAAATGGGTATGATTGATGTTAAACAAGTAAATGCAAGAAAATGTGATGGATATAATGATGGGAGGGTATAAGGTCCTAGGAGGACCACAGAGTGGGGACCCTAATAGCCCAGGGACTAGAAAAATATCCCTGAGAGATGATGTTTGAGTCAAGACTCTAAGACCGTACATGCGTTAGCCAGACAAAAGGGACTGAGCATTCAGACGGAAGAAAATCATATGCAGAATTCTGGGGTTAAGAGACAGTATGGCATGTCCAAGGAACTGAAAGACATTCAAAAAGGCTACAGCATGGAAGGCAAGTAGGAAGGTGGTAAGAAATTAGGCTAAAGGGATAGGCAGAGCCAGATTATGGAGAATTTTGCTAAAGTATGTTTGGGAGTTTATACTTATTGGCAGGCTTTTCATAACATTAAAGTATTTGGCACAGTGTATCTAGCCTACTAAGTAATAATAAATGTCTGTTGAGGGGTGGATTAATAAATGAACGGATGAATGAATGGATCTCCTTTGCAATAGACACGGGCTCATGAAATGACTCGGTCTTGAGCATTTGCTCCAGAAAGCAATGCCACTATTACAGGCGGCATCATCCCCTTAGGTTTGCATAGCAGATTAAACTAATGACCCCTGTGAGGCAGCCCCTAACCTTAGTAGAATTACTCAGAGTCACCTGGCTTACCCCAGCAGATGGAATTTAAGTCAATCTGCATTAAAGTCAAAGCTTTCCTAGAGATAAGGGTAAAGTTTTACCTGGCAATCATTTAGGCTTAAGCTGTGAAAGGGTAGCCTGACTCTTTCTTAATCCTTGATGAAAAAATAGCCTTCTCAACCTCAAGGGCATGCATATTCCCAAATTAGATTATTTCTAGCAATGCTTCCATGGACGAATAAATTCAATGGGAGAAAGAGAGAAAAAATGTTCCAGAGAGAGAATTAACCTTTCGAATGAGAAAAGAAAAAGTAAAACAATTGTGGAAAACTTAACGGAACTCCTCCTTTGGGTACCCAGGTTTTATGTCACTGAACCTTACCTCGGATCCCAGCTCTAGAAGAGCCACTTGTTAGGGATGGGTAAGATGCTGTCTCTAGAAAGGGGGAGATTTTCAGGAATACAAGATACCATTCCCAGGATCCTAATGAATTACCAGGCCAAATATTAACACTCCACCCTCTGGTTTATAACCAAAAGATTTTCTCCTGATTTGCTACAGGGTCACATTCAACATAGGGGAGTTGATTCAGCTCCAGGTGTAAATCACAGACCAGCATCAGTGCCTAGTAAAAGGGTCCAAAATTATTTCTGAAGGCATCACAGAAGCTAAGCTTTCATCTGGCAGAAAGAGAATCTGAACAGAGCTTTAGAAAAGATTCTCAATGCTGTGGCTAGGGACGTGTGTGTATCTATGTGTGTATGTGTGTGCATGCACGTGTGGTATTCCTATATGCTCTCAATCAGCAATGCCTCCCTAAATTTAATAAGCAGCTGTGAAGGTCATTTGCCATTTTATTTCAGAGAGAAACATGAAAAGTGCCTACATAAGTGGCTTTCTAGGAAATCCATTCTGTGTGTCTTATTAGTCATATAAAGCATAACGATGTGAAAGGAGCCAGGTGCATCCAGATGAAGCTGGAATGGAAGCACTGGAATCTTTTTTCCTAAGACTGAGCCTTTTGATGTCCTAAGTCCCAAGTCTGCTGACTACTTTCTCAGAACCTGCTCAGGCTAAAACTCTAGCATTGGCTGAGCAGCCCCGACTGGATTGGGAGCTTTCTAAAGATGCCCCTAGTTCCTGCTGGGAGCTTGTAAAGGATTGCACTTGTGCCACAAGGTGAGAGGATGTGGCTGCCACCTGTGTGCTTCTGGTCCCAAGCAGCTGTGGGAGTAAGGGAGTGCCTGGCCCCGGGAGAGCTGTGGACCATTTGCAGTTACAGGTTGCTGGATGGGCTCCTGGACACCAGACGATATCTCTTCCCCGGCAGTTAACATAGTGCAAAGCTAACTGGCTGCCTCATTGCCCCTTTGCTCATCCTTGAGTAACAATCCATTTCGATTCAGTCGTGTTTGCCATGTAGCTTGTTGTCCAGGCCAGCCTTTCCTGATGGGCCTCACAGTTACAATTTTACTAGATGCACAAGGTCTTGAGAAATCAAGCCTTCCCAGGGCTGCAGTGCCGAGCACACCTAGATTCTGAGCCAGGCTGTCTCCTTCCCCTACTGTCTCCCCGTGCATCATTTTCTCTTTTGTTTTGCATTAAGAGTAGCTTAGTGATCTTGGACTTCAGCTCTTGCCTGCAATGATCCTCCTCGCATTTTATTCTTTACACAGAATAGGAAGGAGGTTTGCTTGCTTTGCGCAGAGGCTGAGCCACAGGAGAAAGCAAAGCCAATGTGATTTATTGAATGAAATCACTGGACAATTACCAACAACTTGTTCCTCTGCTGCCTCAGACAACCTAAACTGGTAAGTCCCATTTATTGTTGTCTTTCTTCGTGTGAATGTGGGGCTTTCTTAGTTACCGATTATTTTTTAAATGTGTATGTATTGCTGCGGTTTAAATGATTTTAAAAATCTGCATCTTCCAAAGTTAGCTGCAGGCAGTCTGTGAAGAATGCACACAAGACATACTGAGTGGTTCTGCAATAGCACATACACGTTTATGTGGATAGGTATGGATGGGGGTAGAGAAGCCCCATTTCTGATAATTGGTCATTGTGTTTGCAGCAAGCTTAAGGACATTTTGTGCTTGCATAACTGATTAGCATTAGCTATGAAAAATACATTATGCTTTTGTTGTGTAAGATCATTTTCCACTCGGGTTCCTGAGTGCCTACCAAATACTTGTTGGATCAGGTAAAGATGGATCCCGTCATGCTGATAATCCCGAATACAAATCCAGGCATATTGCGGTCTTTAATCCAGTCTGCAGGGTGGACATCCAGAAAGGAATGCCAGCATTTCGTCCATCCTGGGTGGGCATGCTCGTCAATAACGTCATGATAGTGATGCTGAGGGTACCTGCCAAGGGGACACAACAGACATGCATGCAAACCCTTGCCTGATCCACTGCCACTTTTACCCCCATGTTTCTTAAGTCCTTTACTCCATGAAGATATATGGTTGGGAGGATGCCCTAGGTTTGAAAGTGGGATATTTTGAGTTCCCTGTTACCCATGCTGGTTGTTGGCCCAGCCAAGGCTGCTGGAAATACCATTGATAATCAAGGCTAAGTTTGCTTCTATGCTGGGCCCCCCCAAAAATCCCTGTACTCTCATTTAATTTTCTCATTTCCTAAATAAGATGTAAGCCAGTTTCTGCAGAGGGGGAAGGTGAATGGAGAAAGCTGTTGCTTTTCCTACCACCACCACCACGTCTCCTTAGTCTTTTGTTTGCCTGGCTACTGCAAGACTTTATGGCAGCATCAATCCATCTCTGGTGGGCTCAGGGTCCACATAAATGTTATATAGAATTTAATGTCTTTGGTGCACTCTATCTGCAGTATATCATTGGCTATTCAGATGAAGTTGTAGCCTTGGGTGCTGACAAGGATGGATGATGTTGGAACAGTGAGCAGCATGCTTCTTTAAATAAAAACCAAAGTTAAGAAATCTGAGAGATGGGTGGCGTTTTGCCTAGTAGAAAGTATCCCCAGGCCTCTCAATCACAAGAGCAGGGTCATTCTCCCACATGATTTGGCTGCTTCACAAATGATGGCATCCTAACAGAAAGGAGACAGCATTGCTTCGTGGTTAGAGATGTCAGGAAAGCAAGTCCCTTTTGCTGCTTCTGAGACTAAGTGTGTGTCTTTGAGAAATTCACTTACTCTCCCTGAATCTCCATTCCTCCACTCCTTCCATTCCTGATTGTTTCAAAGAAGATATGCTAAGCTCGATTAATGTATCCATGAGATACTACTTAAATCTTTCTTGTTAAAGGATGTAATAGGTAATTAAGATCATTGTTCATACATTTTAATCCAGAGATCATGCATCAGAAACCCACAAATGAGATTTTATGTGGGGATGAGGAGATGCCTGCCCCTTCCCCCATCTATTGGATATGGAGTAGTCTGAAGGGACCATGATTACCCTTAGGGAATTAGAAGGGGAGAATAGAGGTGAAAAATGTCATTTTTTAAAAAACTTAAAATTCTGGGCTTCCCTGGTGGCGCAGTGGTTGAGAGTCCGCCTGCCGATGCAGGGGACACGGGTTCGTGCCCCGGCCCGGGAGGATCCCACATGCCGCGCGCGGAGCGCCTGGGCCCATGAGCCATGGCCACTGAGCCTGCGCATCCGGAGCCTGTGCTCTGCAACGGGAGAAGGCACAGCGGTGAGAGGCCCGCGTACCGCAAAAAAAAAAAAAAACAAAAAAAAAAAAACTTAAAATTCAAATAAATAGGTCATGTAAATAATTTTTTTCACTATTGGTCAATAATAACTGATTTTCTATACCTAGGATGACAAGATACTGAAGGTCTTAAATGTCTGAAATAAACAAACGTGGAAATATTTGGGTGGAGTTAACTCAGGGATGAGAGAAACCTATGTATTGAATTTATGACAACTTTCAGATGTTCAAATTACCCCCATACCCATGTACATGGAATTAGCAGCTGTAAATGTACTGTGATTTCGTTCTAGAAGGCTCATTTATGAAAAAATCACACACAAAAAAAGTTCCATCTCTAGGATTGAGGTACCTGAAATTCTTTTATCAGGAATTCAGTTAAGTATTGCTGTCTTTTATTAAATACAGATATTTCTTAGGAGGAGTAATAAATTAAGCCACCAATACTTTATCATAAATGAATGTATTAAATGTTTTCTACCTCAGGGGAAACCCAAAGAATGCTGCATTAATATTATATTAATTATCCTGCTTTCTTTTGATTTCATACATGTCTCCAAGAACTTCCCTCATAATTAGTATTTCACTCTTGATCAGAAAACTAAGCAGTCTTTAGGACAAGCCAAGTCCTTTTTGTGTGGAATGCTTGGCTTAGACAATATCATCTAGATTTCTTCTAGGCCCTTGAGAGTCACACTGTGGAAAGCTGAACTTACCATCTTTCTCCTTTAAATCCACTCTTCTTCCTGTGTTCTTTTGTTTTGTTTTTTAAATTATTGGTGGAACCATTATTTGGCTAGTTAGCCAAGCAAAGCTCATAGAAGTTACCTTCATATTTCCTGATTCCTTTAGCCCTTCCACCCAATCACTAACAAAGCTTGGTCCATTTTACTTTCTTCATCTTTTTAATCTGTCCAGCCCTCTCCATCCCTACTGTCACATACTGTAGTTGAAGTCACCAGCTCTCACAGGGACTTCTTCAAGACCTTCAGACTTGGTTGTCACTTGTCACTGGTCCCACCACAACCCTCTCCCTTTCAAATCACCCTCTGGATGCCTCCAGAGTAATTCTATAAAAATGCAAATATCAGATTTTTCTTAAAGTCCTCTAGTGATTCCCTGTTGTGAACAGGTTGAAATCTATGCTTCTTAGAATGGTACGCGAAGTCCTTGATAGCCTGGCCCTGCTACCTCTCCAGGCTCCTTTCCGAAGTTCCTGGCATGGCGGATGAAATGTACCAGTGAACGTGTCAGAGCCCAGAAAAATACCATTAGGGCTCCTGTGGACATTGACTTACCAGCAGCACCATGACAGTTCACATTTCCATGTCCCAACCTGAGCTCTTCTACCTAGAATAACTTTTTATTTCCTTCCTGAATTCCTGCTCGGGCATCACCTTCTCTAATCCATTTCGCCACACCCCGTTCTCCCATGACCACCTCCTGTTACCCACGAAGTTATTCAATTATCCCTTTTGCTAATTCTTTGCTTTAGGCATTTGAGAGCAGTGTCTAGAGGTTAATTTATCAGATATAGACCCATATTACCTGGGCTTGAATCCCAGATCTGCACCTTAGAAGTGTCCCAGTTTCTTCCTGCGTAAAGTGGGGATGATAATAGTCCCTACTTCACAGGGCTGTTAAGGGATTCTGTGAACTGATATATATAAAGGCATTATTTTGAACAGTGTCTGGCTCACAGAAGGTGCCATAGAAGTAAAAGATATTATTATTCCATAATTTCACATATCACACTGTTTCATAGCCACATGCACTTGCATATCTGCCCTCCTTTTTAGCCTATGAGCCCCTTGGGGTACAGGGAGGGTAATCGGCTTATTCAATTTGCCTAGGATTTTCCCAGCTTTAGAACTGTAAGTCCTGCAACCAGGGAAACCCCTCAGTCCCAGGCTAACCAGGAGAGCTGGTCACCCTATGAGGACCCTATCTTATTCACCTTTGAATCACCAGGGTCTATCACAGGATACATAGGTTACAGAGTAGGCTATCCATAAGGGTTTACTGAACTACAGAACCAATATTAATTGCCTTTTCACTTTCTACCTCATAAAGATGCTGTTAAACTTTAAAAATCAGTCTTCTTCTTGCTGTGAAGTCACAGCTGACTTTTCAAAACTTGTCACTGAATAACTGAATATGTTTTTTTTTAATGCACAGGAACTAGAAAGGATGATTCCACCCTGTTATATATCATCAGTGTAATAGAATTGGCCACCCTTTAGCAATCGAAGACATAACTGTCGTGTTAACAGCAGGGGAGAATGGGGGTGTCGTACTTTCTTTTCTATCTCGTGACAGGCAGGTTGAAGTCTGAAGGTCCCTAGTTCACATCACAGCCTGAAGAGTAACCTGTCCCAGTCAGAAACATTCCCTTCACTAAATGTATCTGTCTACCCAGTTGTCAAGAATGGCTAGAGCTCCTGTTTCTAATATGCTTTGTCTTACAACCGCTCCTCACCCAAACTGGCTCAGATCATTTTTCACAGTACAAATACAGTAAGAAAGCCCCACAACCAAGGTCCTGTGAGACAGGGACTCTGGACATGCCGGAACTCATAATGAGGGCAAGATCTTGTCTTCAGAATCATGGTCTAGGAAGAAGCTGACAGGCAGCCAGACCAAGATCCCTCAGGCAGAATAATAGCAGAGTTGCTAAGAGCACGAGCTTTGGAGTCAGAGTTCAAATGCTACCTCCTCCATTTACTGACTGTAGAATCTTGTACAAATTAATCACCTCTCTGGGCCTCAGTTTCCTTGTTTGTAAAATGAAGATGTAATAACAGTACTGACTTTCTCATAGGATTGTTATTACATTTTGCCTTAGCCTGAGGCAGAGTCAATTGCAAATATTCTATTAGGTATTGGGAGATATAACCTCAGGGCATCAAGAGTGAAGGAAAAAAGGGAAATGAGTCAAGGAAGGAGGGAAAACAAATACAGATGGTTTGTAACTGAACTAGCCAAGGCATCATAAGAAAACACATATGGCTGTTTGTTTGCCTGCGACTGCTTCCAAGAAGCCTTCAAAACAGTCCACAGGGAAGGAATGGAGAGGAAATTATCTGCTGGCTACTTCCAGTCTCCTGTCTCTCATTGGTCCAGTTTTTTCCATTTCCAGATAGTATTACCCAGTCCTTCCAGGTAGACATGAGTGAAGCTGAAGCCTCCCTCCATGGGTCTGGTTGGGTCAGAGCTGTTGCAGCTCTGTCACAGCAAGCATGATGGACCCACCCTTCACTTGAGACAGCTGGTGGCATTCAGAGACAGGGTGATGGCAACAGCCAAAGCTCTCTATTTGAGCAAGTGGCCAAAGCCCAGGGAACAGGTAGTTTTGAAATAAATCTGAAGAGACTCCACTCTCCACAGGTTATTCTCGCCATTTTGTACCTGGATTGATCAGGCTACTGTCACTCTTTCTTTACAGCTTGGCTCCAGGTATATTCACAGGTCCTCCAAAAGTGTAACTGAGATCAGGCCATAATATGTCAAAGAGCAGAAGTCTTTAATTTTCATGAAGTTCAATTTATCAATTTATTTTATGGTTTGTGCTTTTTGTGCCTCCTCTAAGAAATCATTGTCTTATTTAAGTTCACAAAGACTTTCTCCTATGTTTTCTTCTAAAAGTTTTACAGTTTTAGCTTTTGTAGTTAGTTCTATGATCTACTTCATTTTAAGTTAATTTTTACATATTATATGAAGTAGGAGTTGAGGTTCTTTTCTTTCTGGCGTATGTATACCCCATTGTTCCAGCACTATTTGTTGAAAAAATTCTTTTTCTCTATTGAATTACCTTGACACTTTTGTCAAAAATCAATTGATAATATATGTGCAGGCTATTTCTGGGCTCTCTACTCTGTTTCATTCACTTATATGTCTATCCTTATGCCACTTTCTTTATCTATATAGCTATCCTTACACCAGTACCATGTCTTGATTTTTGTAGCTTTATAAGTCTTGAAATCAGGTCATGTAAGCAACTTTGTTCTTTTTCAAAGTTGTTTTGACTATTTTAGATTCTTTCCATTTTCATACAGCTTGTCAATCAATTTCTAGAAAGAAAGAAAGAAAGAAAGAAAGAAAGAAAGAAAGAAAGAAAGAAAGAAAGAAAGAAAGAAAGAAAGAAAAGAAAAGAAAAAAGAAAGGAGGGAGGGAGGGAGGAAGGAAGAAAGGAATGGGAGGGAGGGAGGGAGGAAGGGGGAGGAAGGGAAGGAGAAAGAGAGAAAGAGAGAGAGAGAAATAGAGAAAGGGAGAAAAAGGAAGAGAGAGAGAGAAAGAAAAAGAAAGAGAAAGAAAGAAAGGCTGCTAGAATTTTGATTGAGACTGAATTGAATCTATAGCTCAATTTGGAAGAACTGGCACCTTAACAATACTAATTCTTCTGATCTGATCATGAAGAAGGTATATCTCTATTTATTTAGGCCTTCTTTAATTCACTCATTAATGTCATGTAGTTTTAAATGTATAGGTCTTGCATATATTTTGCTGCATTTAGTTCTATGTAGATTTTTGAGGATTTATTAGATTATTCTACAAAACTTTCATGTCATCTGCAAATGAAGACTGTCTTGCTTCTTTCTTTCCAATCTATATGCCTTTATCTTTCTTGTCTTACTTCACTGGCAAGAACGCCTAGAACACTAGAAAAGGTAGGAGTGGACATTCTTGCATTGTTTCTGATCCTAGGAGGAAGCACTTGGTCTTTAATCATTAAATATAATGTTGGCTATAGGTTTTTGCAGATTCTCTTTATCAGGTTGAAGAAGTTCCCTTATATTCCTGAAACTGTTTTTAATCATAAAGGGATGTTGAATATTGTCAAATGCTGCTTTATCTGCATTTATTAAGAGGACCATATGGTTTTTTCCCCTTTATTCTGTTAATGTAATAAATTATGCTTGAACGTTACACTAACTTGCTTTCCTGCAATAAACCATGCTTGATCATGATGTATTATCCTTTTTGTATATTGCTGAAGTTTATATGCTAACATTTTGTTGACATTTTTTGCCTCTATGTGCATGAGAGACATCGGGCAATAGCTTTCTTTTCTTGTGATGCCTTTTTTTCTGGTTTTGGTACCAGGGCTTCAAAAATGAACCCAAATTTTAAAGAGGTTTATATAGGATTGGTATAATTTCTTTCCTAAAGGTTTGACAGACCATAACATTTAACATGACTTTTATTAAAGATTTGGGGATAAAAAAATTATTAGGATGCAAAAAAAAAATCATAAAACTAGAAATTAGCTTTCCCATAGAGAATCTCTGCCTGGTTAACTATCTCCTAAAGTCTAGTCCTGTATCCATGTTGCAGAGACCAGCACACCTTCAATCTGTGTCCCCTGCTCTTTGTAACTCAGGTCTCCTAATCGTCTTTCATGGAAGAATATATATATTTTCTTTCTTTAGAGCAAATCCCGAGTCTTATTAAAGTTTTATTATTACTAAAATAATACCTTAAAATTGATTAATAGTGGTACACCCATACAATGGAATACTATTCAGCAATAAAAAGTGAAGAACTACTAATAGACATGACAATATGGATGACTCTCAAAATAATAAAGCTGAGTTAAAGAAGCCAGGTAAAAATATAGGTGGCCAACAGGCACATGAAGAGATGCTCAGCATCGCTAATTATTAGAGAAATGCAAATCTAAACTACAGTAAAGTATCACCTCACACCAGTCAGAATGGCCATCATCAAAAAGTCTACAAATAATAAATGTTGGATAGGGTGTGGAGAAAAAGGAACCCTCCTACACTGTTGGTGGGAATGTAAACTGGTACACCCACTATGGAGAACAGTATGGAGGCTCCTTAAAAAACTAAAACTAGAGTTCACATACAATCCCACTCCTGGGCATATATCCAGAGAAAACCATAATCCAAAAAGATATATGCACCCCAATGTTCACAGCAGCATTATTTACAATAGCCAAGACATGGAAGCAACCTAAATGCCCATCAAAAGATGAATGGATAAAGATGTGATTTATACACACACACACACACACACACACACACACACACACACACACACACACACAGTGGAATATTACTCAACCATAAAAAAGAGTAAAATAATGCCATTTGCAGCAACATGGATGGACCTAGACATTATCATATTAAGTGAAGTAAGTCAGAGAAAGACAAATATCATATGATATCACTTATGGGGATTATTAAATAATCATACAAATGAACTTATTTACAAAACAGAAATAGACTCACAGACATAGAAAACAAACTTATGGTTACCAAAGGGAAAAGGAGGGGGAGGGATAAATTAGGAGTTTGGGATTAACACATACACACTACTGTACAGTAAGTCCCCTACATGCGAACCTTCAAGTTGCAAACTTTCAAAGATGCAAACGTGCATTAGTATGTCCAACCACATAAGTTAGTTCATGTGTCTGGCGTACGTTGTCATGTTCATGCACCCTCTACAAGTGGTGGCGCTTTTGTGTACTTTCCTGTACAGTACTGTATAGAGTACAGTAGTACAGTACCTTTATTTCAAGCTAGAGCTGCAAGAGGACAATTTCATTGAACTCTTTGCTGTGCAACACAAGGAGTTTACTAATGAAGACCTGATGGAGTTGGAGGCCCAGAGAAAGGACAAAGAGAGACAAGAGGAAGAAGAAATAACTGAAGAACCGAAGAGATTCACAATGTAGGAAATGGCAAGGGGATTTTCTTTATGTAAGAAGGCACTGTTAGTTTTTGAGGCACAGGACCCAAACGTAGAATGGTACACAAAGGTTGCAGCAGCCGGTCAGAATGCAATCCAGTGCTACCATATTATCTATGATGAGAAAAAAAGAGCTACTACCCAGACATCACCGGATCGTTTTTTCAAGAGGGTAGATAGAATTGAATCCAGCAAGGAACCAGAACCTATGCCATCAATGTCACGTGTGAGCAAAACTGCAGCTTACCCTCCATTCCCTATTGCTGATGATCCTTCAGCTCTACCATCTCCCACCTCCTCTCCCTCCTCCGGTCAGTAACTCTTCTGCCTGTTCACACGATGCCAGCCACTCGATGCCAGCTGTTGTACTGGACTACTGTACCTTTCAAGGTACTGTACAGTAAGATTAAAAATGTTTTGTTTTTTGTGTTTGTTTTTTATGTATTATTTGTGTGAAAAGTATTATAAACCTACTACAGTACAGTACTATATGGCCGATTGTGTTAGTTGGGTACCTAGGCTAACTTTGTTGGACTTATAAACAAATTGGACTTATGAACGCACTCTTGGAATGGAACTTGTTTGTATGTAGGGGACTTACTTGTATATAAAATAGATAAACAACAAGGACCTACTGTATAGCACAGGGAACTATATTCAATACCTTGTAATAACCTGTAACAGAAAAAAATCTGAAAAAGAATATACATATTCTTATGTATAACTGAATCACTTTGTTGTGCACCTGAAACTAACACAACATTGTAAATCAACTATACTTCAATTTTAAAAAATTAAAATTAAAAAAAAAGAAATGCTACCATTAAAAAAAAAATTGACCCTCGGGACTCCCCTAGTGGCACAGTGGTTAAGAATCCACCTTGCCAGTGCAGGGGACACGGGTTCAATACCTAATCCGGGAAGATCCCACATGCCGTGGAGAAACTAAGCCTCTGCACCGCAACTATTGAGCCTGTGCTCTAGAGCCCACAAGCCACAACTACTGAGCCCACGAGCCACAATTACTGAGCTGGCGCGCCACCACTACTGAAGCCCAGGTGCCTAGAGCCCATGCTCCGCAACAAGGGAATCCACTGAAACGAGAAGCCCATGCACCGAAATGAAGGGTAGCTCCCACTTGCCCCGACTAGAGAAAGCCCGTGCATGGCAAGACCCAATGCAGCCCAAAAAAATTAATTTATTTTTAAAAATTGACCCTCAAATAAAGAAGAAGAATCCAGGTTAAAAAAAAAAAAAAGTGAATGATGATGATTCCACTTGTATGAAATTCCATAAAATGAAACCTAATCTATAGTATCAAAAAGCAGACCAGTAGCTGCCTGGAAACAGCAGGCTTAAAATAAATAGATGTTCAAAAAATATTTATTGAACATCTGTTTATTTCAGGCACTCTGTTAAACAATTGGTATGTATTATCTAAAACTTTAATATCCCTTTAGACATGACTATTAAAATTGAGATGGGACCACTGTTAAGATGAGGAAATTGAAGCTAATATTTTGCTAAATATCATACAGCTAATTATATCTAATAAAATTATTTGAATAATTTTCTAATAAGTAGAAAAAACAAAACCTAAAAGTAGATCAGCCTTGTATCAAAGTCCTTACTTTTGTATCAGAGTCCTTACTTTTGACACTGTGCTTAAAACCACTTCCTTCAGGCCTCTATCATTTTCTGGTGAAAAACCAGCTGTAAATCATTTTGAGGATTCCTTGTACATAATGAGTTATTTCTTGCTTGTTGTTTTCAAGATTTTCTCTTTGTCTTTAGCTTTTGACAGTTTAATTATGATGTATCTAGGTGTGAATCTCTTTGACTTTATCCAACTAGGTGTTCACTGAGATTCTAGGATGTGTAGGTTAATGTTTTTCATCAATTTGGGGATGTTTTTGGCCATTATTTTTTCAATATGCTTTCTCCTCCTCCTTCTCCTTCTGGAATGCCTATTATATATATGTTGGTACATTTGATGGTGTCACACAGATCTCTAAGACTCTGGTTCTCTTCATTATTTTTTTCCATTTTGCTCCTAAAACTGATTTCAATTGACCTATCTTCAAGTTTGCTGATTCTTTCTTCTGCCTGCTCAAATATGATACTGAGTTCCTCCAGTCAATTTTTCATTTCAGTTATTGTACTTTTCAACTCCAGAATTTCTACTTGATTCTGGCTTTTTTTTTTTTTTATAAATTCTACCCTGTATTTATATTCTCTATTTGGTGAGACATCATTCTCATAATTTCCTTTATTTCTTTAGACATGAATTCCATTAGTTCTTTGAACATATTTAAGATATACAATTTAAAGTCTTTGTCTAAATGGAATATTACTCAGCCACAAAAAGGAACAAAATTGGGTCATCTGTAGAGATATGGATGGACATAGAGACTGTCATACACAGTGAAGTAAGTCAGAAAGAGAAAAACAAATAACATATATTAACGCATATATGAGGAATCTAGAAAAATGGTACAGATGAACTGGTTTGCAAGGCAGAAATAGAGACACAGATGTAGAGGACAAACGTATGGACACCAAGGGGGCAAAGGGGGTAAGTGGGATGAACTGGGAGATTGGGATTGACGTATATAAACTAACATGTATAAAATAACTAATGAGAACCTGCTGTATAGCACAGGGAACTCTACTGCACAGTAGAAAGTAACTGAACATTGTAAAACAACTGTACCCAAAATAAATAAATAAATAGATAGATAGATATTAAAAAAAATAAAGTCTTTGTCTAATAAGCCCAACATGTGGACTTCTTCAAGGGCAATGTTAATATACTGCATTATTTCCTGTGAATGGAAAAATTTTTTGTTGTTTCTTTACATGTCTCATATTTTTTTCTGTTGAAAGCTAGGCATCTTAAATAATGTAATGTGGCAACTCTAGAAATCAGATTGTCCTCTAACTGAATTTGTAAAGTACAGAACTATATCTGTAAAGTCTGTATTCTTGTCATATGTGGCCACTGAAGTCTTTGCTTGGTTAGCTCAGTGGTCAGCTAATGACTGAACACAAATTTCCTTAAAGGCCTAGAACTGATCTTGGCAAAGAGGTTCTATGTATATGTTGGGGCACACCTTCAAGACTCATCAGGCAGTTGACAGCTCTGCCTTAGCCTTCACATCCTGCTGGCACAGAGCCTCAAAGTCAGACAGAGATGAGAGCTTAGGACCTTCTCAGGTACTTTATGAGAATGCTCTCAGCTCTGGGCATGCCTGTGACCTGCTAGATCCCCAGGAATGTGTCAGAACTTTTCAAAGCCCTCTATGGACATCTAATTCCTCAACTTTTCCTTTTACGCTTTTTGGTTATCTACTGTTTGCTACCATTCTTATCCACCACCTCAGGCAGCTGTGATATTAAGCCATTGCTGATGTTTGTTTTCAATAGATGCCCCAGAGGAAAAGGTTATGTGCACTTGGTGAACTCAGAGTCAAATAAATTAAAAAAAAAAAAAAAAAAAAAAAGTCTTGTGAGTGAGTTCTTCCAGGGAACCACCAGAAGTGTCAAATAATGATGATTCTCTCAAAATGGGGTTTTAAAGACGCTCCATTACTATTCTGCACCATCCAGTGGCTGCCAGGCTACTGGTTTTTACTATGAATGTAGGCTGTTTAGTCTTCAAGGCTACCACAGAGCTGAGGAATATGGGAATGAAGCAAGTTAAAAATGCCACAAAGCTTACTATTCTTACCAAATTCAGTTACTTTTCTTGAATAAACACTTCCTGGATTGCTTCAAACGTTTGGTTAATTTCCAGGGTTCTGAAAAATTAATTCTGACAATTTTTGCTGATGTTCTCATTGCTTTTATGTAGAAGAGGATTTTCAGAGGTCCTTATTTTGCCATTCCCACTGTCATACTTTTCTTTTGTTTTTAATATTTCTGTGAAATGTTTAATTAGGTGTACCACTTGTAAATGGCCATTTAAAAATCTCAGTTGGAGAGTTTTGCCTTTTATTAGGAACAGTAAACCATCTGAATGTATTGTGCTCACATATTCAGTCTTAATCCTACTCCTTCATTTTATATTTCTATTTATTATGTTTCCTAATTTTGTTTCTTTTTATTTCCCAAGTATTTTTAGACATCTTTATTCCTCTCTTCCCTCTAACAGTCTGAAGCTCTACTTGGTACTTCTGTTTTACCATAACTTACTGTAAACATACACACTAAAATATCTAAACGTATTTTTATCAAAATAAAAATGAAGTACAGTAAATACATAAAATCAGATTCAAAACAATGTTTACAACAAACAAAACTATTTAAATTATTACAGTGTACTTTGGTGTTTCTGGTTTGGGAAGAAGACTTGAAGTAACCTTAATAATTGCTGCCAGTTACTGAGTGGCTACTATGTACCCAACAGGATGCATACCTTTTGTTAATTCATTTAATCTTCACAACTCTGTAATAAACCTTTTTATATACTACACAGACTCAGAGAATTTTATTAAAGTGCCCAAAGTTACACAGATTACAGATAAAAATATCATGGTTCAAGCTTGGGTCTGCCAAATTCCAGAGCCAAAGCTCCTCTGCTTCTCAAACGCTTTTCCCTTTCCATGGTAAAAATGTAAGAGCACATTTAGCTGGGAAGGGTGTGCATGTTTATGAGAACAGATAATAGAAAGTTGTCTTTCTCAGTATCTCTCATCAGACAAAATTTTAAATATAGAGAAGGAAAAGAAAATATAATGATAGATGAAATCTAGAAAAACAGAAACGTGCTAAAGGATGACCTGGAAGGAAGGGACAGCTGGGGTACTATGAGAAGGAAGTCAAAGAGACAGAGAAAGTCAACCTATTTTGAGTGAAGGGAACAGACAGGAGATGAGCAAAGACAAAAGTGACCGTGTGGGTAGGTGTCATCAGTTAGAGGGCAAGTCACTGGAATTTGATCAATCGACAAGAATTTATTTACTGGACTCCAGGGCACTGTGGGAGATACTAAAGAATGTAGTTATTTGGGGAATGATAATGATGTAGACAAGACAGATGGCTTAATGCTGAAGGAAAAGGCTAGAGACAGGAGGCAGAAGTAAATAAGTAAAGGCAATCCCCATGTAAGCTAGCTTGCATATCAATCTGGAATTTCTGTGGGAATGGTTAAGACATAGAGGAAGTGCTATGGCTGCTATTGAATTATAGGTAAAAGATTTGTAGGCAGAAAGAGGAAGATGCCAAATCACCTACTGCTTTTGTGTAAATTAAAAGATTATTAAAAATTAATGAAAATATACCCACATGTACATACACACTACAGACAGTGCTTTACATCCTCCTTCCAAATGTAAATGTGGCCGTTTGGCTGAGAATGGGTAGGGCCTGATGAATATGACTAATAGTGAATAGGTCTGACCTCCTCAGAAGGCACCAGGAAGTCTGTGTTGGAGAAAATTACAAGCAAGACTTAAAAGGTGCCTAAAGACATTCAACAATGTAATGAAGATGGATCTCCATTTGTTAAAGTGCAAGGAAGTCAAGGTTAGTTGGTGCTAGTGGACATGGAACCCAGTTCAGAAGCATGAGAGGAAATGAGCTTTCTGGGTAGACCCTTACTATATTATATGTAATAGACTCTCAAATGTGCATTCATTTACTCTGAAGTATCTGCTGCGTATCTTCTACAATAAATATGATAGCTGCCAGAAGTCTGCCTACATTCTAAGCTACTTACATTCATTATCTCAACAAATCCTCACAACCATAATATGTAGTTGTTGTTATTTTCTCTATTTCAAAAATTAGAAAAATGAGATGCAGACATGTTACGTAACTTGCCCAAGATCCCATATTCAGTAGGTGGAAGAGGAGATTCACATCTTA
The DNA here is from genome assembly GCF_963924675.1 of Phocoena phocoena. Classification (NCBI taxonomy): domain Eukaryota; kingdom Metazoa; phylum Chordata; class Mammalia; order Artiodactyla; family Phocoenidae; genus Phocoena; species Phocoena phocoena. Next base: position 32,075,420 of record NC_089237.1, on the reverse strand, counting down.
ATCTCTGTTATATTTCTTTTACCCTGAGACAGGCACATTTTAGGTACTGGGGATATAAAAAGTAATATTTAGCAGTCCTTGCTCTTGTGAAGCATATAGACCAGCTGGGAGACAGAAAGCCGAGCAAACAGTTGTAACGTGATAAAGTATTTACTGTAACAAGCACATACTGAGTGAATGAGTAAAGAAATATCCAAATTTGCCCTGGGGTGTCAGAAACTACTTGAGCATAGACTTTAAGGATCAACAATTGTTTCCTAGGGGATGCAGGCACAGATGGAATTTTAATACATACAGAGCAGTGCATACAAAGACCCAGAGGTAGCAAAGAGTTTGAACCACTTAGGAAACTCTAAGGAGATCAGAAAGACTGAAACCTATAATGTAGAAGTACAGTACCAGATGAAGCTAGAGAGGCAAGCACTTGTATGTAAAGCTAAAGAATATGGTTATATCCTGTAGGAGTTGGAGAATCACTGAAGTCAGTGCTGTGAAGAGTTTGGTCAATAAAAGAGATTCTACGTGGTATTATATCAGAGTCCATAAAGCTATAAAAATTCAAGGACTGAAGATGTCCTAAGGGTCACGGCTAAGTGGCAATGGCAGCATTACCAATGGAAGACTCCACTGGATATTTGAGGGCAGGTGGTGGGAAGGCAGCTGCATGCTCCAGAGGCCTGGGTCCAATGCACCAGAGGCTGCACCAGGGGTGGAGACACCTTGCACATAACTGCCTTAGCCAATTATTTCATTCATACATTTGTTCATCCAATACACACATGCTAGGCAGCAACAGCCTTGGTAGCATCGATATTTCAATAGCAATACCCAACATAATGATGGACAGCCTTTGAAATCCATAGCTAACCTCCTGGAAATTGACCTCAGGTATGACGTTGGTGAGGACCCGTTTAGAGATTTGTGGAACAGCAGTCAAATACTACTTGGAGAATGCCAGTACTAAGTGTCCTGGAGGACACTATCTGAAGTATCTGGGGTGAGCAGGGATGAGCCTATCGGTACAAATTCCCCAAAGCTCTGGGCACTGCGATAGTCCAACAAATCTTGGACAACAGGCACAGTTTAACACTTTTGAGAGAAGGGGGATCTGCAGGAAACAACCACACTCTTTTATACACCCAACAGAAGACAGCATCTAGAGTATAAGTAGCAAAATTCCAATTATATATAGCCAAGAATAATTGAACAGACTCCCTGGGTTATAGAATTGAGATACTTCCTCCCAGTGGGACAGAGATCAAAAGATTTTTCATAGAGGCTCAAGTCATATATGTTTGTATGTAAATGCACATGTTTATATAGTAAATGGATGTTGTCATTTCATTCTTGCCACCAATTCGCTATGTGGCCATAAACAAGCTGCTTCCCTTCCCTGGGTTTCAGCTTCCTCATCTATAACATGAAAAAGCTGGATCTGATGATCTCTAAGGTCCCTTCCAGCTATAATATTTTATTAGGATTCCAGATGGTTACTGGGGATGATAAAATTTTTTGTCAACTTATAATTATGTTGTGTAAATTATTACGACATTAGATTTTTCTCCTCTTAGGAATTGCCGTGTGAAAATGACCCAACAAATGCAGAATTTACATCTTTCTCAGTCAAAAAAACATAGCGCCCCATCATCTCCCAGTGCTGCCAAACGCCTGTACCGGAACCTCTCTGAGAAACTGAAAGGGAGCCACTCTTCGTTTGATGAAGCCTCTTTTAGAACAAGAACTGACCGGCTGAGTCTCAGAAAGACTTCGGTGGTAATAAAACTCTTTATTTTCATCTTGGTTTGATTAGTGCAGTTGTGTTTGGATTTAAGGAGATACTACGATGATCCACGTTTACTCCAGAACCTGATGTTTGCAAGTTTATAAATGTTGAAAGTCAGGTAAGGTAGGAACTGCACATATATATGTTAGTCGAAGTTTAAGTGACTGTGAGATTTTCCCTTTCTTTTTCTTAATTTCTTTTCCTTTATTTCCCTTAGTTTTTCTTTCTCTAATAGACCAAAGAGCCCACAAAATAGCAGCTTGACAAATATGGAGTTTGAGATTAAATAGGCTTTCTGAGAGATCCAGTGTTCATTCAAATCCAGTGTTCATTCAAATATTGAATGAACAATGAACAATATTTTATTTACTTATTTGTAATGTATACCCCATATGCTTTCCAAAGGCATTCAAGACAGAATCCAGGCAAAAACAAAAAAAAATGCAAATGTATTATACAATGGTAAATAAATCAATAGCGATGGTGATTGTGGGGGACAGCAAGGGAGCAAGAAAGGGAAAAAGAAAGAAAGAAGGAAGGGGAGGAGGGTGGGAGGGAGGAAGGAAGGAAAAAAACTGGAAAAAGAAAATAGTGGGGATGGAAATAGAAATAGATATACCAAAAACCTAGGCAAATACAGTACCTAAAATTTATCATTACATTTACCTCTGAGTTCCTAGTCAGTCAAAGCAGAAGGGAAAGGACAATTGGTAATAGCATTCCATTAGCTAATAACTGCAAGTATACCAAATGAATATCTTCCTGTTGCTAAGTCCTCTGGCTTCTATAAGATGTCACAGTGAATTATGTAATGGAGAATAAAGAGTAGTACTGGGGATGTTATAAACATTCTCACATAGCAGTTTCTTATACTGCCCCTCAGTAGAAGCTGAGGGCATAATATTATCATGCTCAGCAAGGGTATTTCTGCAGGGGGTAATGGCACCATTTGTTTGAGCTTAAAACAGAAATGAGCCCTAGCCTTTCCAGATAGAAGCATACTAGAGTTTGCCAACAAAAGCATGGCGAAGGAAATGACTTAAGAGTGAGAGCAAGTATGGCACAGGAGAAATTAGACATACTAAGAATCACAAACAAATACACAACTGTGTTGTTTGGACAGGGCAGCATTTTAACTTTGCACTCATTTGTTTTCTAGTTTGTTTTCTCATTTCAAACTCATCTTCTGGGAGGGCTTGGATGTGGCTGAGTTACGGCCTAAGCATCAGAGGCTGTTCAGCTTAGCAGATTGTCGACAAAACACTTTTCGGTTCAGCAGACTGCCATGTAGCAAAGAGAGCTGCATATCAAACAGTTCTATCCCCTGGGTCCCCTCTGTCAAAACAAGCATTTGCATAATAGCTTTGTGTTTTCCTCCAATTTCATTCATGTGTTACGCACTCAGCTATGTCGACCTGTAGCCTTTGAATGGGAGAATTGATTTTTGATGAGACTAAAAATAAAACCTGCCTACCTAAACATGTGGTTACTGAAGACCTTCCACATTTTAACCAGGCAACCACTATGCTAGCTCAGGACCATTGGTATTTCAACATGTTTAAACACCTGGCAACTCTTGAAGAAGATACCAGATAAATGTATGAATAGTATATGTGTTGCTCTTATCCCATGAGCTACAGAAATATGTATTTGAGAGAATTCTAAAGCTTTTCTCCTTTGCTTACTATTAATCCCCTGAAAGAACTTTTCAAAGGAAAGATACTGTCTTTAGCTATTCTCTTCTATAGGTGATTTGTATCCTATGAATATTCAACTTTTGGCCCTCTCAGGCCCTAAAAGCAATTGCCACCCATTCACTGAAACCTTCCCTGGACACCACCTCTTGAGCCCCTCACCTGAGGTCTCAGAAATGCCAGGTATTCAGTGGCTGGGGCTCAGGGTTGAGAAAGTGTAGAGGTTAGTATAAAGGAGTCTAGGAGTTAGGGAGTCAGGCAGTGTGGACCTACTAGAGATTTGTAAATAAGGAAGGGACATGTAGCAGTGTAAATTTTAGAAAGACTACTCGTATCAATATGGAGTAGGGATGGAGGAGACTAAGACTAGCAACAGGTAGGTCAGTGCCATGATCTGGTAACAGTCTGAGAAACAGTCAAAACACGGGGACGGAAAGGGAGGGTATGAGTTTGAGAAACAGAGAAAGTGTATTCCAAGCTAGTCATAATTTAAATTACCTGTGCTGTGTTATCTATGCCAGCGTTTTCCAAACTGTGTTTGGTAGAACCTTATTCCAGGACAGTTAAAACAAATATAATGAAAAATATGTTCTGTGAAAAAATATTTGAAACAGGTCATATTTCTCACCTATTAGAGAGTCATAATTGCATGTTAAAATTACTAAAGGGCTTGAGGGGTCTTACAATAAAATAATGCAGTAACTTGGTTTAATCTAATGTTTACCAAATTCATTTGACCACATGCTACTTTCTTCATAGAACACCTTATGACGGCCTACTGAACAGTATTCCACAGAAGACTGGTTTGAGAAAAACTGATGTTTGCTCTTATCTATAGACTGTATTCTATATTGTCTCAATGCATCTAAACGTACAGATCTTTTCAATGTTCATTAAAAAAGATGGAGGGAGGGTCCAACAGTGTTTACTTTGGAGACCTTGGAATAAATAGCAGTTATACCACTTATAAGTGGGAATGCAGTCACTGAAGCAGTCCCTAAAATTCAAAACAGCTAGGCCATGAAGACAAGCTGGTCTATGAAATTGTGCGAACCTGCTTCATGCTTTTCCAGAACTTCCAGGGCAATGAAGCCATGTTTGAAGCAGTTGAACAGCAAGACATGGATGCTGTGCAGATCCTCCTGTATCAGTACACGTCGGAAGAACTAGATCTCAACACACCTAACAGTGAGGGACTGACACCTCTGGATATTGCCATCATGACCAACAATGTGCCCATTGCTAGGATTCTTCTGAGAACAGGGGCCCAAGAAAGTCCACACTGTAAGTAAACTCAAGAATAAAACATGTACTGTTAAGGCCAGACCGCAGCTTTATGCCACCGAAATAGCCATTGCTGGCCCTTAGAATGAATGGTTGACTAAGCATAGGCTCTGAAATCCTTTACGTGTTTTCATGAACTTTCATGCAAACAGTGATAGTGTTTATCAGTCTAGGCATCAAGTTACGTTCTAAATAGAATACACAGAATGTTATTGAAAAGGAACCTCAAAGGAACTTCCTCGTAAGAATTGAATGCAAGTTTTAAGATATGTGAAAGACTCCAAGTGAGGCTATAGCACAGGGCATATACATAGAAAAAAGAATGAGATAGAAAAGAGAATGAGTATGTGTGTGTTAATGTCTTTCTGTCCATAGTCAATATGGTGGTTCCATTCATTCATTCAACAAACAGTGAGGAAAGGGCATGTTCTAAGTACTAGGAATGCAGTGGTGAACAAGACAAAAATCTCTACGCTCAAAGAACTTACGTACTAGGGGAGTAGATTTCCAACAATCAAGTAAACAGATAAATTAATATATAAATTCAAATAGTGATATATAAATTCAAATAGTGATAAATACTATGAAGAAAATAAAGTGAATGAATGGGTGGAGATTGATGGAGTGGGGACTATTTTAATAGAGTTGGGCAAGAAAAGCCTCTCTAATGCAGTGACATTTGAGCCTAGTCCTAGGCAATATCAAGGAATGAGCTATGAGAAGATATGGGGTCAAATTTTAGGCAGAGTGAATGGCAAACAGAAAGGTTCTGGGGCAAGTAGGAAAGAGACTGCCATATCTGAAGAACAAGAAGGCCGGTGTGGCTAAAGCAAAATGAACATAGGGGAGAGTGATGGCTGAGGCACAAGTCACAGGGACCAGATCATACAGGAGCAGATTAGCCAAGGTGAGAAGTTTCACTTTGAGTTTAAGTGTGATGGGGAGACAGTGAAACAGTTTAAGCAGATGAAAGACATATTCTGGGGACTTCCCTGGCAGTCCAGTGGTTAGGACTCGGTGCCGTAACTGCTGGGGCCCAGGTTCAATCCTTGGTCAGGGAACTAAGATCCTACAAGCTGCGTGGCATGGGAAAGAAAGAAGGAGGGAGGGAGGGAGGGAGGAAGACATATTCTGCTTTATATTTTAAAAGATCACTACAGGGCTTCCCTGGTGGCGCAGTGGTTGAGAGTCAGCCTGCCGACGCAGGGGACCCGGGTTCGTGCCCCGGTCCGGGAAGATCCCACATGCCGCAGAGCAGCTGGGCCTGTGAGCCATGGCCGCTGGGCCTGTGCGTCCGGAGCCTGTGCTCCGCAGCAGGAGAGGCCACAGCAGTGAGAGGCCCGCGCACCACAAAAAAAAATAAATAAATAAAAATTAAAAAATAAAAGATCACTACAGCCGTCTGTGGAGAATACACAGTGGTTAGGGCAACTGTGAAACTGTGAAAACCAATTAAGAGGCTATTCTAATGGTCCAGGAGACAGATGCCAGTTGCTTGGACTAGCACCGTAGTGACATTGGTGGTGACATTGATGGTGAGCAGCGGTGGAATTCTGAATGTACTTTTTAACGGCTTTATTGAGATATAATTCACATGCCATACAATTCACTCACTTATCGTGTACAATTCAATGGTTCTTAGTATATGCACAGACTTGTGCAACCATCACCACAGTCAATTTTAGACCGTTTTCATCACCCCAAAAGAAACCCCATACCCTTCGGCTATCTCACCCCAACCTCTCCACTCCTCCCAGCCTTGGGCAACCACGAATCTACTTTCTGTTTCTATAGATATGCCTCTTCTGGAGATTTCATATAATCAGAATCCCATCGTATGTGGTCTTTTGTGAATGGCTTCTTTCTGGATGTATTTTGAAGTAGAGCTGATAGTACTTACCACAGGGAACTGCTCTCAGGTCATAGACCCCGCCCAGGAGTGGATGGGATAAAATCATATAGCCCTTGCCCTGTGCCAGGCACTATTCTGAGCACTTTACATGTATTGACTCCTTTAATCCTCACACAACGTTCTGAGGGAGGCACTCATGTTCCCTTAGGTGCAAACTCTCTGACCCAATGACCACAATGGCTCTGAGCCACAGTTTTTATGTTTCCTGAAAGAAAAAAGTAAACTCATCAAATTGTTAGTTTCACTAATACTGATTCACTCACTTCCAAGTGGTGAGACCCAGAAGGCTGACAGAGAAGCGAGCAAATATATAATTAGAGGTCACATCTCTGCTCCTAAATTTCATAAACCCCTGCCACCCAAAAACTAGGTACAGAGGCAGAACCTTGTATCATAAAACTCTTTATTTTAAAAATGCTAAACTCACCACGTCCATGTCAAAAAGAATGAGGACTTGGGTTCAGTAGCATTGGGGCTCTTCAATAAGAGCTCCAGCATCAAAGTGCTGCTTCTTTTTAGTGGAACTGGAGGATTTGGAGGGATGGGCAAATAAGGATGGAAGAAATCACAAAGGTTTATTTGCTGCCTTCCAATTTATGTTGCAATAACGTCTGTCCTAAAGATGCAGTGAGAGAGCGGCGGAGAGAGAATCAAGGGGTCTGAACATAGAGAATGCAGACTGAGCCCCATTCTATAGGAACAAGGAGACCATTCATCCAGATGTTGCCTGCACTGAGCTGGATGAAACATTAGTCTTACTTACCTGAGACGCTGCAAAGAATTTCTGCATTTTCCATGAAACCAGTAATACTCCCAATCTCCCCAATCCCCCTTGTGCATAATTAAATCTCCATAAAATAACCCAAGTACTAAATATTTAGTTAAACGGAAAGCAAATTCATTCAAAAGATCCCTGGTTTTTCTCAATCCCTGTGGGATGGTAACCACATTACCATCACAAACTTGTAAAGGACAGTGAGAGAGAAACCCAGGTTTTAGCTTCTAGGAAATATGACACCTAAGTCACCTTGGCCACCCAAAAAGTTAAAGAGATAGGATCACGTAGAGACTCCCACATGTGTAAAAATGGCAAAGGACTATTGATTGAGAACCTGTGAAATCTCCACATACATTATCTCCAGTTTTCACACTAGCCCTTCAGGATGATGTTATTAACTCCATCTTGACGAAGAGGAATTCGTGACTCTGAGGGGTTTAGTGACTGACCAAAGGTCACACATCTAGCGAATGAATAGGGATGTCAAGGATTCAAGTCCAAGTGTGTGAGATACCACGCCTGGAATCCTGCTGTGTGAACTCACTGTCTTTCCAAATAACTAATAAAGAAGGCTGTGGCCACCGGGCCCCTGTACCTTTCCCTTTGTGCCTTTGCTAAAACCCTGTGGTGTATTTCTTTGTGCTGTCCTATGAGCTGAGATGCCATTCCTGTTGAAAAGAGGCAGGATAGAAGAACACAGTCTGTTTTTAAGGAATTTTTAATTCACTTTATGTATCAAGTACCAGAGAAATCAAATTGTTTCTGTGCATGAGTATGAGCCAGCCCATGAGAAAAACCAGAGTCTCCCAGCTAGAACCAGATAAGCAAGCACCCACTGCAAACTGATCCCCAGAAGCTGCAGAGGCAGGATAGGAGAATGAGGTCTTAAGTTCTTAGAGTATTTTACACATTGCAAAAATGCTTTTGCTTGCGTCATCTCACTTGATCCTGACCACTGGCTTGTGAGATGAGAGTCAGTTTGCTCGTTTTGATCAACGAGGAAACTGAAATAAAGACAAATAATTCATCCAGTGCTCCAAAGCTAATAAGTGGTGGACCCATGATTTGAACCCAGATCTTCTGTATTGTTTTGGTATTTGTGGGAAAGCATTAGCACACTCACTGTCACACTGCAGATGTTCAATCCCTTCCTTCCCTGACTCCATCTGTCCTCTTCTAATGCCTGTTAAATATTTCAGGATTTCTAATAGGGTAAATTTTCTGTCTTCCCTTCCCCTGTGTGTTCCCTTCTGAAAACAGCCCAATACTCTTTTCAGTATGCCAACCAAAGATCCTGACGTAACTCAGAAGAAAGTCCTCTGTAATTCTCTCCTTTCGTAACAGGAATCACAAAGACACAGATACGTTTAGGGATTTACCTTCTAAGCCACTGGTCAGGCATGTCTTCTGGGCTTTAGCCCCTGAAATCATAGAGCTATATGAAGGTGTTCTGAATAAACATGGCTTGAAATTCAACCATGTACATTTCCTTATTCATAAGGAAAGTTCCAGAAGTGGCCACCCAAATTTGCACACTGCCTCAAATTTAAATATACACAGAGGGCTTCCCTGGTGGCGCAGTGGTTGAGAGTCCACCTGCCGATGCAGGGGACACGGGATCGTGCCCCGGTCCGGGAAGATCCCACATGCCGCGGAGCAGCTGGGCCCGTGAGCCATGGCCGCTGAGCCTGCGCGTCCGGAGCCTGTGCTCCGCAACGGGAGAGGCCACAACAGTGAGAGGCCCGCGTACCGCAAAAAAAAATAAAAATAAAAATAAATTAAATATACACAGAACCTCAGCCTGCTCATTAGATGAATCTACTATCTTTATTCGGCAACTTTTTTCTGTTCCTCCCACCTTTAGGTAAGCAGCACAAAGTAATATTCATTCCTTCTAGGAGAAAACATTAGCCATTGTTGAAGTAGAATCCCACATACGTGTGCCAAGCTCAGGAAACAGGCCCAGAATCTAAAAGGACTAGCGCTAGGAAAGTTAATGTACAAAGGTACTACAGGATACCTGGGGGCTATACTTTTGATTTTTTTCATCCATTCGGTATCCCATTTGCCATAACTCATACTCAGTTGAACAACAGCTGAGAAAGACTTGCTCCATAACTGAAAGTCCCTCGTCATAAACCCCTCCCTTATTCTAACTCACATCCTGCCTCCACCCTCGAATCACACTTCAACAGTCTCCAGGACGAATACACCAAATCATCAATGAGGTCCTTGCCTTTCTGAGGCTGCTATCTATTTGGCATCATTTCGGCTCTATAAACAGTAACCGTAAAGAAACTAGTTCTTTTTGGATACCTACCGCGTGCAAATCTGGTCACTCACACGGATGTTATCTCATCTTTTGACCCCAAAACCTGGCACATATGTAGGTGCTGATAAATTTTCCGTTGAAATTTCAGTTGAATTTTAAGTCCTGCCTAATACTGCTGGGAACTGCAGGTACTGAATTTTAGCACACACACACACACACACACACACACACACACGTGTACAGTGCACTTGCACACACAATGTATGAAGAAAACTTTGTCTTCAAGTAAGTTACACTGTGGGGAACCTGCTGTTGTTGCCGTTATTGAGTTTTCCAGGCATTGTTTTGAACTTTGGTTGCAGACGTAGCCTGACTGTTTTTATTTCTACACCGATTAATAATATGGCAGAACGCTCCTCATTTTTAGTCTTTCTGCCCTTTCCTATAGCTGCATTCTCCCTTCTCTCTAGACCCTTTCCTCTCTCTCTCTCTGCAATCCTTTGTGAACCCCTCTCTCTCACTTTCCCTTGGATACTGCCTGTGGAACTAAGAAATGTCTCCCAGAATTAATTATGTTCGGTTACTTCATAAAATATGATCGCAGAGTAGCTGTCAGCCGAGTGTGGTGCAGACACCAATGTTACAATTTTGGCAGACTGGTCAGGATGCACCACTATTTCTGCAGTAGTCAAGGGTCCGTGTTGGCGCTGGGACTGGTTCAGGGCACGTCTAAGAGGTGTGACTATAAACTAATGAGGCTGGCTTTATGTAAACAAACACACCAGAAAGTCTACAATCCACTCGAATGTTATCCTTTAAGAGGGTCCACATGGGAGACCCCACACTTGCTCCAACAGTGCTGCCATTGCTCTAAACGCTTTTGGGTTTGTCCTCAGAGCCAGTTTATGAGAAAATCTGACTCATTGCTTAGAGTCACATCTGATTTTTGTTCCAAAACAGCATTGCTCAGCGTCATCACCCTCCATGTTCACCAGTCGTGGTTTCCGATGATTTAGAGAGGTTTCCTGAAATCAAATCCACCTTCAAAAGACAAAGATTTGCAAGCATTAAGACTACGTAAAGAACAAGCCTTAGGCGGGTTGCTAGAATGCATCCCCAGATGTTTTTATCTGCTTCATGAAAATAGGTGTAAAAATCCTCACCCTGACTTACAAACTTGCTCCTTCTCAAACCTCATCTCAGACTGCTCACCCCTCACCCGTGATGCCCCAGCCTCCATTCCATTCCTTGAACACTCCTCACTATCTTATTAGAAGGCCTTTGGACTGCTATTCCCTATGCTTGAAATGATCAAGTGCTTTTAATCTCGATCATTACTCGGTCTAACTCCTTCTTAACATTTCACCTTAAATGTCACATCTTCAAGAGAGTCTTTCTTTGGCCACCAAATCCAAAGTCTAAAGTCACTTTCTAATCACATCACTTTTCGTTTTCTGCATAGCGCTGAAATCACTGTATGATATTCTTCTCCAGGTTTTGATTTCCTTATTTTCTCTCTCCCCTGTGTTAGAATGTAAACTCCACAAGAGCAAAATTTGCCTCACGTGTCCCTGTATCCCCAGCAAACAGAAGGCGCTCAAAAACTGTGTGTTTAATTGAACTGAATAAATGCCAAGCCTACTTTCACTTGTTTTGAAGGGTGTGAATATATTACTAATTTTGAAGGGAATGATTTTAGTAAATATCAAGTGAATTTATCTCTTTTTGTTTGTTTCCAAATAATTATTTAGACGTCAGGTGGCCATAGCCTAAGTTCCAGTCACTTGCTCTTCAAGAGCTGATAACTGTCTTTTCATTCTTTTATTTTTAAATTTTAAATATACGTGCAACACAGAATATATTCTCCTTGCCAAAAATTAAAACATATAAAGTTTAAAGATACCTTTGTTGGCCCACCCAACACATACATGTGCACATGCACCCACTCACCATGGAGGTTCCTGTCCCTCAATTCTGCCAACATAACCATTGCTATCCTCTAAAGGCATGATTGAGCCAGAGGATCCACTGCCAAGCCTACTCAGAGTGACTGCTGGTGAGACCTGTGTCCCTTCCTGCATGGGCCTCTCCATAGGGCTGTTCCTTAACATGGCAGTTGGCTTCCCAGAGCAAATGATTTAAGAAAGACACAGAGACCAACCAAGATGGAATCAACAGTCTCTTTTATAACCTAATATCAGAGGTGATATATTATCATTTTTGCTGAATCTTGTTATCTCGATGACCAACATAGATCAGCCCTGGCGCAGGGTGTGAAAACTAAGAGACAGAGATCACTAGGGGCCCTCTTGAAGGCTGGCTACTCCACTACCTATCTAAGATGGTTGAGAATTAAATGTAATAGGTTTAAAACATTTCCCTGGCACATTGTAAATGGTCAAAAAGATTGTTAGCCAATATAACTTGCAGAAACGAAATAAAACAAACCCAAGATTTTCTGGTGGAGAATTTAAATATTTTACCCATCTGTTGTATAGTGTTGTGGAAACACTGTCCAATATAGGCACTTTTTGAAGTTTGTAGGATTTTATGTTCTAAAACTATACTAACATAGACATATGACTGTTGGTACTTGAAATGTGTCCAGTCCAAATTAAAATGTGTTTTAAATGTAAAACTTACACTGAATTTTCAAGACTTAAGTACCAAAAAATATACAAAATATCTAATTAATAATTTTATACTGATTGCATGTTGAAATGATAATGTTTGGATCTGTTAATTAAAATATGTTACGCAAATTAATTTCACCTATTTCTTTTTGCTTTCTTAATGTCACTACTAGCCAATTTTAAGTGATGTGACTCACACTGTATTTCTATTGGACAGCATCGAAAAATCAGCAGAAGATACAGCTACCTTATTTCATATTTAAACTCCCTATGATGTCATTGGGTAATCTGCTTTGGATTTTCTAAATAATTTCTTCAAGTGTTTTGTGTGTTTGTTTCAGAGAAAATGTCCATTTGCCCCCCTGGAGCTGGGGGGACCTGGGCAGCAAGTCCCTTTCTATGTCAATGGCTCTGGCTTCTTAAAGAGCAACAATTACAACTTAAACTGTATAATATGGACTTCGTGAATCCACATTCTGCTGAAAATAGCAGAGAAAAACATTCCAGAGCCCTATGTCCAGGGTGTAATGAGTTCTAGGAGAAGAAAGTTCACAGTAATTAAAACGAAACACTTCATCTCCAAATCACTAAAACCTTTCGGAAACCACACTCTAAGTCCTTGGGAAAACCTGAAAATAAGACAACAGGTTGAGGCCCAGGTGAAACCAAAGTGAATTTTGAGCCTTGAACCTTATCAAGACAGGTAAACTGCGACTTACGCTTTGAGTTTTTGAATTAAAAAACATTTAATTATTAAAATACCTCCATATTATTTCTTTTGACATTCCTAGCTGAAAACAAGTCAGTTGTGAGGTTGTTAGGAGGTTGTCATTTATGATCGGCAAAGATAAATATTATTAACTGCTATTTTTGGTTGCCCAGAGGATGTTGGCTTATAATCAAGGGTTATACCTAAGTGACCTTGTTTTCTCCTTTGAAATAACAGGGTTGAAATTGACATGACTTCGTATATAATATATTTCTGGATGGTGGCTAGAACAGAAAATTTTTATCTGGGGCAAGAGATTTTTTTTTGTATGGAAGAACACAGAGCCATTTTATCAAAACAAGTATTTGATTTATTTTTGTGTGCCTCTTAAAAATATAACACAGACTAATAGGTTTAATAATAATAATACAAACCTCTACTAATTGATAGTCTTCTATGTAAGATTATCACAAGGCCGCCTTGGTGAACAGTGACTTCCCCTCATGAAGGAAATCATACAGGGCCAAAGGTACTATAGGAAGAGGCACTTAAGGCTGATTGTAAGGATCCTTCTAACACTGAGGTTAAATGATTGTCTTGGTGCCCCATATGTCTCATCAATGAAAACAAGGAAAGTGCCAATAACAATAGAAAAGTTGTTGCTACATTGCAAAATGGCATATCATTAGTAATGGGCAAAGGTATTTCTTTAAGCAAGTCAAATGAATTGCTCCCTAAAAGCCTCAGTTAAAAATTAAAATTAGTTTACATTTTACCCTCATTATATTTTTCAAGCTTTAAGCAATTATCAACTAGGGCCAAATTCACCAATTGCAGGGCAAAGGCAAAATACAGAAATGTAAGGATAGTAAGTAGTTGGCAATCAGTAGGTTAGATTTTTTTTTTAAGTTTTTTTTTTATGTGGACCATTTTTTAAAGTCTCCTGAATTTGTTACAATATTGCTTCTGTTTTATGTTTTTGGTTTTTTGGCCATGAGGCACGTGGGATCTTAGCTCTCTGTCCAGGCACTGAACCCGCACCCCCTGCCTTGTAAGGCGAAGTCAACCACTGGACCGCCAGGGAAGTCCAACAGGTTAGATTCTAATGGTGAAGAAAATCCACTTGGTCTGATTATTATTTATCTGAGGATTTAAACAGTAGCCATAATTGTATTCTTTGGACACCAAGTTGCTGCCCCTCCCCCCACTCCCACCCTGTAGTTAATTAGCTGGGCAGGTCTTCTAACAAATGCCCACTCAGAAACACTGGGTGGTAGAAATGCTGTTGATAATTAAACACCACAATAGCACGGAGCCTATTTCAGGAGCCGCCAAGTGGTCTTGCCCCAGCCGGACAGCTCACCACACACTCACAGACCCTCTATTGTGCTGCCTATGGCTGCCCAGAGGGATAGCTGCTTGCCTGGAGAAGGGATCAACTGCAGTAAGAGTGAAAAGACCAAACCTTGCAAACAGATACAGGAGTTCTGGACTCAAAATATCCAGAGGGTAGAAGTGAAAAGAGAATGGACCCAAGGAAAAGGGAAGTGGATGGACAGGAAAATTAATCACAAAATTGACATTAACCTTTCTAGTTTCTATATCCAAACAGCCAACCAAAATGAGTTCACCAATCGTGTGCCAAATAGATAGCAATTAGAACACTGCAATACATAAAGAATAGGTTAATTTGCGTTCCATTTAGGTTTAGAGGAAGTTCACTAAATTTAAGGTTTTTGAGGAAACCTTGGATCATCACCCCACTTCCCTGGGTATCAGTTTCTTTACCTTTAAAAATAAGGGGGTTGAAAAGGTTCTCATTCTGGGGTGGAAAAAATAGGAATGGGGCTCCCCAAACAATCTCCAAGGTGTCAAAAACTTAACCAACACATCATTACTCAAGATAAAATTACAAATTCTAATATGATTATCATATTTACTTGATTTTCCTTAAAACATTAATCCAGTTTGTTAGGTCTGATTATCTAATACTGAAGAGATGCTTCTATTGGTAGTTATATAGGTCACTATTAATAGGGAGAAAAATGATTACTTTAAGTCAGCTGATTTGGCAGTCAATAAAGAAAATCCTTCAAAAGAGAGTGTTCTATTAAACTATTTTAAAATCCATAGGATGAAAATAATAAAAGGTTTGCTTGGTGAAATGGTTTGAAACCATTGGCTCAGTTAGTGCCTCTCCAACTCGTGCATGGAATTACTTCTAACAGAAGCAAGTGAGTAGGTATACTCCCAGGGGCATCTGGGAACTTAGCCTGGGGGAAAAAAAAGAGAGGGAGAGATCTATAAACTTTCTTTTTTTATCTTCATTTTTTAGGAAAATGTTCCATTCTTCTCCATGATAGAAGTGTTTGTTTTAACTTCTAAATAATTTGCTTTCATCAAAATCTGCATTGAAAATTTGATGCTCCAGAAAGACACACATATTTATTCTGAGGCTTCAGAGATGCCCACTGCACCCCATCAACACCACTACCATGCTATGCTGCATGTTAGGTATCTCACTTTGAGAAGCACAGGGATCTAAATGATTGGAAAACTTACTTGGCTATAAAATTCTGTGTATCTTCCTTGTTATTCTATGAAGAGGAGAATGCTTTTCTTAAAGATACAGAATTCCTTTACCACTACAACGCAAATAGCATTAGGTCTACAGTCTAGAAGTAAAGGCAAAGTCTAGAAACAAAATGTTTTGTGCTAGGAAAAGCAGGAAAAATTTCCAGGGGGAGCCAAGCATAGCTCAAGAGAAGCTGTCCATCTGAAATGCCACCTGGAATTCACACCAGTAATAACTGTTGTGGATATAAAAATTAATAGGGGGGATTTCATAGTATTAGAAAAATTTATTTTTATAAATCATGTGTCTATCACCCGAGTGTTGACGCATGCATATGCAATTCAAACATCAGGCTTTCAATAAAAAGCTCACTGAATGGCTTAGCAAAGACAATTCCCCCATTTTCCCCATAATTTGTAGTGGAAGAAGGAGGGGGGGAGAGTGTAGAGGGTGCAGTTACTGGGTCAATTAATCAACCTGAAAACTGTGACACAAACTCTGACGCCTAACCTATGTCTAAAAATACACAAATGTATACGAATTTGTTTTAAACTGTCAATGCCTATATTTAGGACCTTCCCAGCAAGGCTATAATGAGACTGTGTTTGAGGGCTTCAGTCACAGCAGACTCTAGCATTAATCTGAAGTTAGTTAAATTAACAGCATTTAGTACTGACTTGTCAATCTCACTGCTCCAGGAAATTGCACCTTGAGGCTGCTAATATTGCCAATTTTTCCACAGGAGTATGCGCCCATGTGTGTGTATGTGTATTTCTTTTCTCCAGAACCTCTATGTTCATACACCATCATTGCTTCCCTACATCCACAGCACTTATATTATCATTTATTCTGGCCTCCTTTAGCCTTCCCAAGGGATTCTGCATAGTGTAGCTGCTCAGTGAAAGAGTTTTTTAGCTTTATATTTGTTTGTTTATTTTTCTGTCATGGCTCATGACTGAGGCTTAAAAAAAAAAGTGTGACAGTATTTAGAGTACATGATCGACTGCTATAGCAACATTCATTAACCGTGACAAATCTGCAGCAAAACACTGTCCTGAGTGTTCTAAACAGCAACTTTAAAAAGAAAGAAGAAAGAAAGAAAAAGACTCAACTAATTTTTCATTGACCTCATCTATAAATAAGTTTAGGCTGATGGTGAGCAGGGGCAATAATAAATTAGTATTCGTTTCCTATAATTAATGCAAACATGCCTATATAACCACTTAATTTCCATTTCAAAATATATCTAACAAACTTTCACTTGCATTATCTCCATAATATTTTCTCTCTGGATTAGAAGAGTGAAATGGTTGGATTTCTTTCCCACCCACCAGGGGGAAATATTGTTTTGGTCATACAGAATGTCAACCACATGTTGGTGACAGATCCGCAGAACTTGACTCTGATCTGTTTCATTATTTGTATGATCCTCTACCACATGCCCATGCTAAGGCTGTCTTCTTTCTCTGTCACCAACCAGGAAGGGCTCCACTGAAGTGACCAAGTGACCACCTAGGCAGGCCCTCACATGCATGAGTGCCGCGCGTAAACAGCAAGAAGCAGACTCCCAACCTGACCTAAGAATTTGAAATGTTCTATCATTGGCGTGAACGTTCACTCACACAAGGGAAGGTTGGGTAAACAATATGATGTGAATCAAATAAAGATTAGCACACACTGAATAAAACAGAAATATCAAGCCTGACAACCTCTCTCTGCAAGAGGAGCCAGTATAACTTGCTCTCTTGGGCATGGGCATCTCCAGAAACCGTTCCTCCAATCAGACCACAATCAAAGATCAAACTGATCAAGGATCAATGTCTGATCACACCCAAGTCACCCAACCATCAGAACTCACTAGCTCTACTGGGGCAGCAATAGTGGAACACTTTGTTAGCAATAAGTAAATTGATTAACAAGAACAAAATTACCACTAAGACACACATACAAAAATCTCTATGAACTGGGAAGAATATAACAAACAAAAAACACCAAAAACAAAAAAAACAAGCATATTCTTCAGCAGAATGCAACTTGCCTCATGGACTTTTCTTAAGGCCTTCCTAGTCCTACAAAGCTTTTGCCCCTTAGTGTTTGTCCCTCTGAAGATCACGGAAACAAACGTGTGCAATGTGAAACAGAAATGGGCCTCATACTAGTGGAATTCTAATTAACTCTGCTAGGCAGCTATTTGGGCCAGAGGGCAATGGGAATCTCTTAAGCTGATAGGTGTACTATCAACTAGTTGTGTCACCAATTAGACCTTATCAAAGTAAGATAGTTAATAATGAACATAGATTCCACTTTCCCCAGGCATTTTTAAAAATCCATAGTAGACTCTCAGATATCCTGCCAACGAAGTAGCATTTCCCCAGAAAGAAAAGGGAGTCACCCCACTTTTTTCCCTTCAGTTGTCAGCCTGGAAAGCCGAGCAACGCACCTCAACGCACTGGTGCAGGAAGCCCAGGAGAGGGTGAGTGAACTGTCTGCTCAGGTGGAGAATGAAAGATTCAGCCTGGACAACACAGAGAAAGAGAAACAACTGAAAGCTTGGGAGTGGAGGTACCGACTCTACAGACGCATGAAAACAGGCTTTGAACATGCCAGTGAGTATAAGCAGAGGACTTGTACATTTAACTAGACTGAACCCTGGTTTGAGACAGCCAGGCCTTCTTATACTGATTTTTTGCAGCTCTACAGGGTCATGGATGGCCGTTGTCAGCCTATGTGGAGCAAGGGCTCTGGGAGGCTGTAAAAGGATCTTTTGTCTTGCTTGATTTTCGGGCTCCTGATAGGTTCTCTGACAACAGCCATGAGGCTTTAGTGCTGCTGGCTTCCCTCCACCATGTCACACTCATCTAGCACTTTCCACCCGCTACACCCTAATGCCTAATGACTTGGATGGTCTGATGCCCTAAGTGCCTATATTTTGTGGATGTGGAGGTGGAAAACCATTTGTTTGCCTATTTGTCCAGTTTCTGCTTCAAGCTCCAGTTTAAGTTGTTTTCAACTCTCTACTATATACAGCTTATATAAACTGACCTTCGGTTAATACAGGCAACAGAGAAGGACAATCAACCCATGAATTACGCTGCTGTCTGCACTTCCATTCTCTTTACCAGTTCTTTCTGTTAGTTTAAGAAAAGCCTTGTTTCTGGATAATACTCATTAGCACTGGAAGGTACTGCTTAGTGCCGCCCTTATATAAAAATTCATATAAAATCCGAACACTTGTGAAACATTAAACTCTTATTCCAATAGGTGATCTTATTTAAACAATAAAAACTAAAAATTAGGCTTGAAAATTTAAACATAAGGGAAAGATGGGTTCATTAGGTTGGGGATTATCCACCTCTGCTTTGTGATATAAATAAACACCAAAGGCAGGGAAATTCTTGTTTTCTGTAGTATCATACACTAAATAGCAAATCTAGGCCGAATCCTTTCTCTTGAAGCAAATAGCTTAAGTAACATTAATGAAAGGCTGCTTTTAACATTAACAATCTCTAGCAATGCTGATACACGTTTTTTAAAAAAAGATATTCAGCAATTGTTTCAATAAATGTATTTACTATGGTACCTCATTTTAGGACAGATTAATACTAGAATCAGTCACATTTTTAGGCTTGATGCCATTTTTAAATTTTTTTCTAAATTACAAAACATCTTCTGGGTGTTAAAAAGTACCTAGAGTGATCAGAAGTCCTTTGAAACCTGAGGTTAGTGGACATGACATTTGCCCATGAAGTCTTTCTTAGAAAAATAGTACCTGATGTAATTGGAAGCAGCCTGAGAGCAAGGCAAGTTAGCATTCCATACTGGCAAGAGCCCAGAATTGGGCATCTGAAGCCATGGGCTTCCATCCTAGCTATGTCTTCACTGTGTCCTTGAACCAGTAATTTGGCCTCTTTGGGCTGCAGTTTCCCCCTCCTAAAAGTGGGGATGCTGTTACTCGTTCTTTTTACCCAACAGGCTTGCAAAAAGTCTCCAACGAAATGATTTACATGAAAGTACTTTATGAAATGTAACAGTCTCTGTCTACAATGTCAGTTCCTGCTAACACTTTCTGGCCTCCTCTCCACTGGTCCAGCCCAATCTCCTATTGTGTTTCTAAGATAATTTGAGAAGGCTTAACTGGTATTATTTACCCCTTCAGAAGATGTTCTAATGCTCAGATAAGACCACAATAGCAATGAATAAAGGCCATTGAGACTTCTAATGAAAATGTTGAAAAGCAAAATCTATTAGGCTCTACAAACAAACGTTTCCATAGTGTGTGTTTCGGGGTACCCTTTGAAGAGGCAGGAACATTGTTTGAAAAGGATTTGCTATATTAAGATCCTTGTGCTTCTCCTTCTGTCCCAGGAGCCCCTGAGGTGCCAACCAATGCTTGTCTCATGGTAACCAGCAGCACATCACTCACTGTCAGCTTTCATGAGCCTCTTAGTGTCAACGCAGCTGTAGTAACCAGATATAAAGGTACTGGATTCCAAATATTTTCGTGACTGCTCCTTCTTAAAACACAATCCATTGTTTGGGGATCAATTGTGCATTTTGTATGTTTGTTTTTCCTGCTGATGGTATTTTTTCATCTTATTTACTTTTTGGAGTTGAAATATTTCCATAGGCAGTCAAACACAGAGCAATAAAGTGACTAAGAATAAGTCACAGACCCAATTAATATTAGTATTAATATTTCATTCCTGTTTGCAGAGGGCCTGCTCTGTGCATAGCATATGGTTCAGGACAGGACTGAGTAGGACACACTAAAGAATCAGCCTTGATTTACAGGGCTTAGAGGCTAAGATATAGAACATACTAAATAGGGGGCATATAAATTAATAGCTGTAATAGCAGGTAACTAGGGTTGAGAACTAAAACAACAACAACATTGGAGGTCAGAAAAGAAAGAGGGATGGTTAAATGACAGAATCAGAAAGGCCTCAGGGTAGCAGTGGCAATCGGGCCTTGTTTTCAAGGACAGCTGGGAGGTGAAGCAGAAGATATTGGGAGGAAAGTGAACGCCAAGTGGAGAGAACAGTGAGCACAGGTATAAAAGCAAAAACATGCCAGAACAAGTAGAAGAGAGTAAGGGAGCTTGCAGTGGCTCCAGGGGAGGGTTCGTGAGAAGAAGCAGTGAAATGTAATTAGAAAGTGAAACTAGGGTTAGGACGAAGGGGTAGAATGAGGAATTTAGACTTTATGTGATGAACTCTGCAGACCACTGAATAAGATAGGGACAAGATCAGAAGTAGACTTTTCAAAGATTTAAGTGCAAACACTGTGTATGATGTATTGGAAGGCATATGGATTTAGAATAAGAAAATGAATTAGGAAGCTATTCAGGAGAGAGGTCACAACAGCCTGACCTGACTGCTATAGCAGCACTGGGAAAGGAGAGAGCCCACAGGAGAAAGATTTTATGGAGATGCTATGATGATAACAGCCAAGGCTTACATAGTGCCTACTATGCACCAGGCACTGTTTAAAGCCTATATATGTATTAAGTCTATTTATTCTTCACAACAACCCTATAAGGTAGGTACTGTATGGTTCCCATTTTGCAGATGAGAAAACTGAAGCAATGAAATTAAGGACTTGCCTAAAGACTTGCAGCAGAGCCATAAGTATCACATTATGCTGACTCTACATATGGAAATACCCTGAACGGTCCTAAAACCTGATAAGACTCTCCACACATATTCCAAGATGCCAGGCCATATTCCAAGAATTCCTGTGTTCAGGTCCCTACTACTCCCTTGGGCCACAAAAGTGTCCAAGTAGTATATGTGCTTCGTTCCTCCTTCTAGGGCCTGTTCCCAGGAGACACTCCTATGTCTACAAACATTAGTCTACCCACACCCTGTAGCTTTCTGAGTTACTTGGAATTTTCCAGATAACTCCACTCTGTAATATCTTAGGTAAAACAGCATTGAATTGGTTATCACTTTGGGTTTTCTGTATTAAGCTAAGAGAAGGCAACCTGAAGCTGCCTTCATGTATAGCAAATAAATGAAGCCACCAAGAGTGGCTGCCCACAGCCATCCTTCAATACAATTCTGATACTTTCTCTTGGTTGCCAAGACTTTCTGAAATTCAGAGCAAGGGCTTGCAGGCAATATTAGACATGGGTATTTTCCTTTCTTTCTACGAACTCTCTCCAGGGCTTTGCTAAAGGGTTTCATCAATGCTGCCTAACTTGACATTTTCTTACATTTGATTAGTGAGCTATCAGGAGCTAATTTATCCAGGCCATCAGGTATATAATACTTGACCATAATGCCAGCAAATTCTATCAACATTCACATATTAACACATATCATCTCAGGAGACTTGCATTTGGGGGAGGTTGAAATGAAAAGTCACAAATGGGTTTTGTTAGTGACTGGAGGGGCTTAATTAAGCATTATAAATAGAATTGTCTGTTGCATTATGGAGTAGGTTTCCCTCTGTTAATTTATAAGGTTATAAATTGAGTCCTTAACCTGACTGCTCTCAAGGGCTACTTAAATTTAAAACAGCTGCCAGACTACTGTACCTAGAGACAGCAGGACAGTTTTTAATTCAGGGTCGAAGTAATTATTTACTTATGAAAATATTAGCAAAATTACCTTGAGACAAGGCTATTTTGTTTGCATTAAAAGAGAAGAAACAATTAAGAAATATACAGAATGAAATGGCAATTATCTAATGGGTTAGAGGGAAGGTTTAACCCTGCAGTATTTAGGGTTTGGCAAAAACGTCTCATACTGTTCTCCAGAACTTCTGGGTTCAGCAAAACCTCAAGCCTATTTTGACACCTGGATGTTTTCCCCCTTCATGCTTAAGCCAGTTTTTGAAAGAAAATCTGTATCCTTCTGTTTCTTCTTATTTACACTCAACTCATCAACATGTCCGGTTTTGTTTTGGTTTGGTTTGGGTTTTCTTTTTTCAAAAAAAGTTTGTTGATATCCAGAAATATTTTAAAGAGCATCTCTTTATACACCTTCTTTAGGCCCCAAGGGCAATGCACCAGGCCAGCTGCCATCACAATTTGGAGATTAAAGGTGTAAATTTCAGCTAAAAACCCAGAAAACAGTTTTGAGTGAGACCCCCTGGACTTTTCTGCCTGCATCTTCCCTGAAAACAGAGAAATGAAGCTAAGAGAGCTAGTCTGTTTCTAGGTGTTTCCTCCTTGGACTCAAAGAATGCTTGCATCTTTTGGTCCCATCTCACCAGGTTTCATGGCTTACAGAGCAAAACTAGACTTATCTCAGATACACTGCTGCTTTGGACAATTGCCAGAACTTCATTACACACTTTCTCCTCGCTGCCTTGGGTGACCTACCTGGAGCTCTCATTTGCAGAGGATATGTCATTTCCCAGTAGTCCCAAAGCAGAAAACATTTTCAAGTGATTTTACTGCTCTTTGCAGGGTTAGGAGTGGATAGGAAGGTATCCTTTAACAGGTGCAGTGCAGCATCTATTTTCCATCTACTGGATGAATTATTTTCTAGCTTTTTTTCAAAAGCAGGCCTTGAAGTGGTCACACTGCTGTAGATGTTCCAGTGCATGTGGGCAGCACCCTGGTTTGGATGATGCCCTTCCCCACCTCTCTTCTCATCTTGTTCCCTCACAAATTA
The DNA here is from genome assembly GCF_963924675.1 of Phocoena phocoena. Classification (NCBI taxonomy): domain Eukaryota; kingdom Metazoa; phylum Chordata; class Mammalia; order Artiodactyla; family Phocoenidae; genus Phocoena; species Phocoena phocoena. The sequence goes on along the minus strand of NC_089237.1, from coordinate 32,052,158 downwards.
GAAACTGCCACCATAATTCCTCCCTACAAAGGCTTTAATAGAAAATTATTAAAACCTTTGTAGGGAAAAGTGGTGGGGAGGGATAAATTAGGAGTTTGGGACTAACATATACACACTACTATTTATAAAACAGATAATCAAACAAGGACCTACTGCATAGCAGAGGGAACTCTACTCAATATTCTGTAATAACCTAAATGGGAAAAGAATCTGAAAAAGAATAGATATATGTATAACTGAATCAGTTTGCTGTACACCTGAAACCAATGCAACACTGTAAATCAACTATACTCCAATGAAAAATAAAAAGTCAAGATTTACCCTTCCCCCAAGGTCACATCCCTATCACCAAGTTAATCTCTATTATGAGTTTAATGTATACCCTTACAAATCGTTTCTTGATGCACGTACACATATATGTATATACACACAGATGTATAGTTTTGTGTGCTCTAATATAAATATCATACTATTTGTCTAGTTACACAGCTAGATTTTTTTTCAGTTCAACAATATACATATGTCAGTGTGTTTGGATCTTCATTCTTTTAAATAGCTGTATAGTACTGCTATTCCATAGACAGAGATGCCATAATGTATTTAATCATTCTCCCACTGATGAACATAGGTGGTTTCAACTTTTTTCCTGTTACATAATGTTGCAATCCTAGTATGTGTCTCTTACCTGTGAGAATATTTTTTCTGGGATTGTAAACTGGAAGTGGAAATGTTTATGTATTCATATACTCTGTCTCACTGATCTGCCTATACTCATGCTAATGTCATATAATAACTTCATAGTATATTTTAACATCTGGTATAGCAAGTCCCTCCCTGTGGTAATATGTTCCCTTCAAAATGAATTTTAGAATTGGCTTGTCAACTTTAATTTTTTAAATCTTATTGAGATACTATCATATTCCTAAATTAATTTGGAAAGACTTCCCATCCATGACATATCTTCCTAATAAAGTTGAGTTTTACATATTCAGGAAAGTTTAATAATTTTATTTATTTTTTGGTCTTCTTTCCTGTAAAGTTTCATGCTGGATATATTTTACAGTTTTTGTGGCTATTATAAATGAACTCTCTTTTCAAGATATTCTCTAATGGGCTACTGTGGGACAGTAGAAGAGCTATTATAATTTTAAAACAATCTTTAGTTGACTGCTTTACTGAACTCTCTTAGTAACAGCCTTTTTTTCCCCAGTAGATTGTCCTGCACCTCATGAATATTTTTTGTCATTTCATCTTCAAGAAAGGATCATTTTGTCCCTTCCTTTCTAATACTTTGCATTCTTTTTCAGATCTCACTTCATTAACCAGAATCAATGTGAATTCTAGTTCCCATTATATTGTGTATAGTAACTGGGATAGTAGGTGCTCTCTCTTACCTGCTTTTGTCAACATGCATCTAATATTTTACTATTAAGTATGATGTCTACTGTAATCTTCTGGTAGATATCTTTTACCAAATTACAGACGTTTCATTTGGATTATGATTATTGATATACTGTTGAACACAATTTTTAAATCTCCCCTGTGGTTAGAGACACTTTAGAACCTCAAAAGTCATGTATTTGTGCCCTTTTTTTTAGAATTGTTGATCATTTGTCTATTTTATTGGTTTGTTTGAAGAATTAACTTTTCTGATTCATAAAATGTGTTTCTTGCTTATTTTCTATTTTATTAATGTTTGGCTTTAGCTTTGCCAATTCCTATTGCTTTCCGTGGGTTTACTTTATTACTTCTTTCCTAGTTTTTTTTTTTTGGAAAACTTAATTTACTTCTTTAGTTACTTTTGTTTCTAATTCATGGATTTTAAGGCTATAATTTTTCCCTGATTACTGTTTTGTCCATACCCAAAAAGTTTAAAATGCATTGCTATAATGATCACTTATTTATAAATAATTTACAATTTGTCTCATTTCCACTTTAACCAAAGTTTTTAGATGAGTTACCTTAAACTTCTAACTGGCCATATCTTTTGCCATACTTTTATTGTTAATTTCTAATTGTATTATATTACAATAAGAAAAATTTTAAATGTGGACTGTACCCTGTTGAGATTTTTTAAAATTCTTACCTGTGGCTAACCAATGAATCATGGATATGTACCATACTTAGTGTTTGAAAAGAATGTGTAAACCCCATTGGGTATAAAGCGGGAATGGAATGCATGTGTGTGTTATTTAAATCCCTGTTTTTTTCTAAAGTACTTGTCCCTTTAATCTTTGATCTCTGAGAAGCTGCTTTATTTGTCTTGCTTAATGCTGTTTGACTCAGTTTCTGTTTGTAAATAACATTGCTTTCTATGCTTCCATTTGCCTCCTGTCTTTTCTATCTTTTCATTTTCATCCTTTCCATGACACTTGAAATACATTTGTCTCTTGTAAAAAGTATAGAGTTAAATTTATTTACTCTGAGAGTCTCTTTCTGTACACTTTTAATTTTCTTTTTGTCCAAAGTGATATATCCTTATAAGAATAGTATTAAAAAGCAAATTTGTACTGAAAGGCTTATGTATAATGAAAAAACAACCCTTATTTGCTCCATTATTACCATCCTTCTTCCCCTCAGAGCCAGCCGCTTTTTAACTCCTCCACTTCTCATAGTTACTTGTCTACTTTAATCAATAAGCTTCTATGGCTATTTTTTGATTTAGAAATTGCAGGTCTTATGTATGCAATTAGAATTATAACAGAAAAGAATTTAACTCTCTCACAATACCACACTCATCTACACTTTCTTATTCTCTCAATATAATTATATTTCTATTTTTAGTTAAGGCAACAATGCTTATACTATTATGAGTGTAAGTTTTTGACATTGCAAACTCAAGTAGTATACTTTGATTACATTTCCTTTCCTACGTATTTTCCTCTAATCTCTAATTATATTTTTTCTTTCTTACCCTACTTACCATTATCTTATTCAAAATTCATTTCAAATGATCCTTTCAGCGTGGTACCTATTTTCCCAAGAGTAGTTTTTACTTTCCCTCTCAGAATACTCTCTGCTCATGTTCCACTGTATAATAATAACTCATTAGGTTTCCATTAGGGAAAGGCTCATTAAAACCACAAAGAAATATTACTACATGCATATCACAGTACCAAAAACTTTAGAATAGTGACAGCACCAAATGGCCAGAATGCAGAGGTATCGGATCACCCATACGTTGCTGGTGGGGATGTAAAATGATACAGGCGCTCTGAAAAACAGTTTGGCAATTTCTTAAAAAACGAAACATGAAAATACCATACATCTTACCAACTGCACTACTGGGCATTTATGCTATAAAAGTGAAAATTTTGTGTTCATATAAAAACCTGTACACAAATGTTTACAGCAGCTTTATTTGTAATAGTCCCAAACTGGTAACAAGTCCGATGTCCTTCAACAGGTGAATGGTTAAACAAACTGTGGTACCTTCATGCCATTGAATACTACTCAGCAATAAAGAGGAACAAAGTTACTGATATACTCAACATCCTGGATGAATCTCCAGAGAATTATGCTGAGTAAAAAAGCCAATCCTCAAAAGATACACAGTGTATTATTCCATTTATATAATACTCTTGAAATAACAAAATTATAAAAGTAAAGACCAGATTAGTGGTTGCTAGAAATTAAGGAGGAAATGAGGAGGAGAGAAATGGGTATGTATGGCTCACTTTTTTGTTTTCTAAATAATTGATATATTTTTACATACCTTGTTTATCTTTTAAGAGATTTGGAGAGAAAAAGGGTAGGCAGGCATGTGTCAGTTTGGCATCTTGATTCAATCTCCAGGTCAGTTCTCTTTCTTAGCCAGGCTGTATGCTCCGTAAACATGACCTAATACTAGCATTAGCCTAAGCCAACAACTTATGAAAGCATATCTGCTATTTCAAAAAATTATGTAAGCTAGGTAAGGACAAACATGAAACTGGGTTTTTATATCAGCTAGTGAAGGGTTATTCCTGACACTGATGTCTTCTTCCTATTATATTTGGAAAAGCATAGATCCATAGAGTAATAAGGAGTTTTTGGAATATTTTTCTCTAAGGTATGAGGAGTTCCTTGAAGGCAGAAATCTTGTCTTTTTCTTTTTTCCCTTCACCTCCTACATTCCAGTGGCACTGGCCTTCTTTCTGATCTTAAACCATTTCCCCCGCTGCATGTTCTTTGCACATGATGATCCCTTTGCCAAATACAATAGTAGTAGGAGACTTAAACACCCCACTCATATCAATGGACAGATCTTCCAGACAGAAAATCAATAAGGCAACAGATATCCTAAGTGATGTAACAGAACAGTTAAGATTTATGATATTTTCAGAACACTACACCCCAAAACACCAGAATATACATTCTTTTCAAGTGCACACGGAACATTCTCTAGTATTGACCATGTACTAGGACACAAAACACCCCTTCAACAAATTTAAGAGGGTAGAAGTGATTTCAAGCATCTTTTCTGATATAACAGTATGAAAATATAAATCAACCACAAAAAAAGAAATGAGAAACAAAGATTACATAGAGACTAAACAACATGCTACTAAAAAACCAATAGGTCAGTGATGAAATCAAAGGCAAAATTAAAAATACCTTGAGACAAATGACAATGAAAACACAACCATACAAAATCTATGGGATGAAGCAAAAGCAGTTCTTAGAGGAAAGTTCATAGCAATTCAGACCTTCCTCAACAAAACAGGAAAAATCTCAAACAAACAACCCAACCTACCACCTAAAAGAATTAGAAAAAGCAAAACTTAAAGTCAGCAGAAGGAAGGAAATAATAAAGATCAGAGAGGAAATAAATAAAATAGAGATTAAAAGAAATAGAAAAACAATCAATAAAATTAAGAGCTGGTCTTTGAAAGGGTAAACATAATCAACAAACCTCTGGCCAGTCTCATCAAGAAAAGAGAGAGAACTCAAATAAACAAAAAAAGAAATGAAAGAGGATAAATAGCAACTGATACTGCAGAAATACAAAAAAACATAAGAGAATACTATGAACAATTATATGCCTACTAATTGAACAATCTAGAAGAAATGGACAAGTTTCTACAAACATACAGTCCACCAAAACTGAATCAATATGAAACAGATAATTTGAACAGACCAATCACTAGAAGTGAAATAGAGTCTGTTTAAAAAAACAAAAACAACTCCCTGCAAACAAGTCTAGGACCAGATGGCTTCACTGGGGAATTCTACCAAACATACAAAGAAGAACTTGTACTGATCCTTCTCAAAGTCTTCCAAAAGATTGAGAAGGGGGGAACACCCCCAAAGTCATTCTATGAAGCCACTATCACCCTGATACCAAAACCAGAAAAAGAAAATACCAAAAAAGAAAATTACAGTCAATATCTTTGATGAACACAGATGCAAAAATTCTCAACAAAATATTAGCAAACTGAATCTAACAACACAATTAAAGATCATACACCACAGTCAAGTTGGATTCATCCCAGGGTTACAAGGATGGTTCCAAATATGCAAATCAATCAATGTGATAAACCACCCCAACAAAAGAAAAGACAAAAACCACATAATCATCTCAATAAATGCAGAAAAAGCATTTGATAAAATTCAACATCCGGGCTTCCCTGGTGGTGCAGTGGTTGAGAGTCCGCCTGCTGATGCAGAGGACACGGGTTCGTGCCCCAGTCCAGGAAGATCCCACATGCCACAGCGCGGCTCGGCCCGTGAGCCATCACCGCTGAGCCTGCACGTCCGGAGCCTGTGCTCCACAACGGTGAGAGGCCCGTGGGCTGCAAAAAAAAAAAAAATTCAACATCCATTCATGATAATAACTCTTATCAAAGTGGGTAAAGAGGGAACACATCTCAACATAATAAAAGTTACTCATGACAAACCCACAGCCAGCATAATACTCAATGGTGAAAAGCTGAAAGCTTTCCCATGAAAATCTGGAACAAAACAAGGATGCCCACTCTCACCACTTTTATTCAACATAATATTGGAAGTTCTAGCCACAGCAAGCAGACAAGAAAAAGAAATAAAGGTTTCCAAATTGGAAGAGAAGAGGTAAAACTGTCATTATATGAAGACGATATGATACTATATATAGAAAACCCTAAAGATTCCACACAAAAACTACTAGAACTGATAAATGAATTCAGCAAGGTAGCAGGATACAAGATTAACATACAGAACTCTGTTGCATTTCTTTACATTAACAATGAAATAACAGAAAGACAAAGTAAAATCACATTAAAAAATACTTAGAAATAAACCTTACCAAGGTGAAAGACTTATATGCTGAGAAATATAAAACACTGATAAAGCAATCTACAGATTTAATGCAATCTCTGTCAAATTACCCATGACATTTTGCACAGAACTAGAACAAATACTCCTAAAATTTATATGGAACCATAAAAGATCCAGAATTGCCAAAGCAATTCTGAGGAAAAAGAACAAAGCTGGAGGCATAACCCTCCCAGACTTCAGATAATACTACAAAGCTACAGTATTCAAAACAGGATAGTACTGGCACAAAAACAGACATATGGATCAATGGAACTGAATAGAGAGCCCAGAAATAAACCCACTCACTTACAGTTAATTAATCTTTGAAAAAGGAGGCAAAAATATACAATGGAGAAAACACAGTCTCTTCAGCAAGTGGTGTTGGGAAAGCTGGAGAGCCACATGTGAATCAATGAAGTTAGAGTACACCCACACACCATACACCTAAAAAAACTCAAAATGGCTCACAGACTTAAATATAAGACATGACACCATAAAACTCTGAGAAAACACAGGCAGAACATTCTCTGACATAAATCGTACCAATGTTTTCTTAGGTCAGTCTCCCAACGCAATAGAAATAAAAGCAAAAATAAACAAATGGGACCTAATCAAACTTATAAGCTTTTGCATGGCAAAGGAAACCCAAAACAAAATGAACGGACACCAAGAAGGGACACAGAAGCAGAGGAATACAAGCAGCCTCTAGAAGCTGGAGAAACCAAGGAATGAACTCTCTCCTCCAGCCTTCAGTAGGCTCATAAAGATTAACAGCATAGAAGAAGAGGCCAGAGGAGATTGGTTCAAGATGGCGGAGCAGAAGGACATGCGCTCACTCCCTCTTGCGAGAGCACCAGAATCACAACTAACTGCTGAACAATCATCGACAGGAAGACACTGGAATTCTCCAAAAAAGATACCCCATGTGCAAAGACAAAGGAGAACTGCAATGAGATGGTAGGAGGGGCGTAATCACTGTAAAATCAAATCCCATAACCGCTGGGTGGGCTACTCACAAACTGGAAAACAATTATACCACAGAAGTGCACCCACTGGAGTGAAGGTTCTGAGCCCCACATAAGGCTTCCCAACCTGGGGGGTCTCGCAACAGGAAGAGGAATTCCTAGAGAATCAGACTCTGAAGCCTAGCAGGATTTGACTGCAGGACTTTGACAGGTCTGGGGGAAACAGAGACTCCACTCTTGGAGGGCATACACAAAGTAGTGCATGTACCAGGTACCAGGGGAAGGAGCAGTGACCCTGTAGGAGACGGAACCAGACCTACCTGCTAGTGTGGGAGGGTCTCCTGCAGAGGTGGGGGTGGCTATGGCTCACTACAGGTACGAGGACACTGGCAGCAGAAGTTCTGGGAAGTACTCCTTGGCATGAGCCCTCCCAGAGTCCACCATTAGCCCCACCAAAGAGCCTGTAGGTTCCACTGCTGGGTCACCTCAAGCCAAACAACCAACAGGGAAGGAACTCAGCCCCACCCATCAGCAGACAAGCAGATTAAAGTTTTACTCAGCTCTGCCCACCAGAGCAAAACCCAGCTCTACCCACCACCAGTCCCTCCCATCAGGAAGCTTGCACAAGCCTCTCAGATAAGCCTCATCCACCAGAGAGCAGAGAGCGGAAGCAACAAGTACTACAACCCTGCAGCCTGTGGAACATTCATAGAAAGATAGACAAGATGAAAAGGCAGAGGACTATGTTCCAAATGAAGGAACAAGATAAAACCCCAGAAAAAAAGCTAAATGAAGTGGAGATAGGCAACCTTCCAGAAAAAGAAATCAGAATAATGATAGTGAAGGTGATCCAGGACGTTGGAAAAAGAATCGAGGCCAAGATCGAGAGAATGCAAGAAATGTTTAACAAAGACCTAGAAGAATTAAAGACCAAACACCTAGAAGAATTAAAGAACAAATAAACAGATGAACAATACAAAAACTGAAATGAAAAATACCTTAGAAGGAATCAATAGCAGAATACCTGAGGCAGAAGAACGGATAAGTAACCTGGAAGACAGAATGGTGGAATTTACTGTCACAGAACAGAATAAAGAAAAAAGAATGAAAAGAAATGAAGACAGCCTAAGAGACCTCTGAGACAATATTAAATGCACCAACATTCACATTATAGGGGTCCCAGAAGGAGAAGAGAGAGAGGAAGGACCTGAGAAAATATTTGAAAAGATTTTTATCAAAAATTTCCAGGAGGGCTTCCCTGGTGGCGCAGTGGTTGAGAGTCCGCCTGCCAATGCAGGGGACGCGGGTTCGTGCCCCGGTCCGGGAAGATCCCACATGCCGCGGAGCGGCTGGGCCCGTGAGCCATGGCCGCTGGGCCTGCGCGTCCGGAGCCTGTGCTCCGCGGCGGGAGAGGCCACAGCATTGAGAGGCCCGCGTAACGCAAAAAAAAAAAAAAAAAAAATTTCCAGGAAATATCCACCCAAGTCCAGGAAGCACAGAGAGTCTCAGGAAGGATAAACCCAAGGGGAAACACACCAAGACATTTAGTAATCAAACTGACAAAAATTAAAGACAAATTATTAAAAGCAACAGGGAAAAACGACAAATAACATTCAAGGGAACTCACATAAGGTTAACAGCTAACTTCTCAGCAGAAACTCTACAAGCCAGAAGGGAGTGGCATGATATATTTAAAGTGATGAAAGGGAAGAACCTGTAACCAATACTGCTCTACCCGGCAAGGATCTCATTCAGATTCGATGGAGAAATCAAAAGCTTTACAGACAAGCAAAAGCTAAGAGAATTCAGCACCACCAAAACCACACAACAAATGCTAAAGGAAATTCTCTAAGTGGGAAACACAAGAGAAGAAAAAGACCTACAGAAACAAACCCAAAACAATTAAGAAAATGGTAACAGGAACATACATATCGATAATTACCTTAAATGTGAAGGGATTAAATGCTCCAAGCAAAAGACACAGGCTTGCTGAATGGATACAAAAACAAGACCAATATATATGCAACCTACAAGAGACCCACTGCAGACCTAGGGACACATACAGACTGAAAGAGTGGGGATGGTAAAAGATATTCCATGCTAATGGGAAACAAAAGAAAGCTGGAGTAGCAATACTCATATCAGATAAAATGACTTTAAAATAAAGTATGTTACAAGAGACAAGGAAGGACAGTACATAATGATCAAGGGATCAATCCAAGAAGAAGGTATAACAATTATAAATATATATGCACCCAACATAGGAGCACCACAATACATAAGGCAAAAGCTAACAGCTATAAAATAGGAAATCGACAGTAACACAGTAACAGTGGGGGACTTTAACACCTCACTTACACAAATGTGCAGATCATCCAGACAGAAAATTAATAAGGAAACACAAGCCTTAAATGCCACAATAGACCAGATAGATTTAATTGATATTTATAGGACATTTCATCCAAAAACAGCAGATTACACTTTCTTCTCAAGTGCACATGGAACGTTCTCCAGGATAGATCACATCTTGGGTCACAAATCAAGCCTCGGTAAATTTAAGAAAACTGAAATCATATCAAGCACCTTTTCTGACCACAGCACTTTGAGATTAGAAACAAATTATAGGGAAAATACCTATAAAAAGCACAAACACAGGGAGTCTAAACAATACTTTACAAAATAACCAAGAAATCAAAGAGGAAAACAAAAAATACCTAGATACAAATGACAATGAAAACACGACGATCCAAAATGTATGGGATGCAGCAAAAGCAGTTCTAAGAGGGAAGTTTACAGCAATACAATCCTATCTCAAGAAACAAGAAAAATCTCAAATAAACAATCTAACCGTACACCTAAAGGAACTAGAGAAAGAAGAACAAACAAAACCCAAAGTTAGTAGAAGGAAAGAAATCATCAAGATCAGAGCAGAAATAAATGAAATAGAAACAAAGAAAACAATAGCATAGATCAATAAAACTAAAAGCTGGTTCTCTAAGAAGATAAATAAAATTGATTAACCTTTGGTTAGACTCATCAAGAAAAAGAGGGAGAGAACTCAAATCAATACAATTAGAAATGAAAAAGGAAAAGTTACAATGGACACCACAGAAGTACAAAGCATCCTAAGAGACTACTACAAGCAAGTGTATGCCAATAAAATGGACAACCTGGAGAAAAGGACAAATTCTTAGAAAGGTATAACCTTCCAAGACTGAACGAGGAATAGAAAATATGAACAGACCAATCACAGGTAATGAAATTGAAACTGTGATTAAAAATCTTCCAACAAACAAAATCCAGGACCAGATGGCTTCACAGGTGAATTATATCAAACATTTAGAGAAAAGCTAACACCCATCCCTCTCAAACTCTTCCAAAGAATTGCAGAGGAAGGAACACTCCCAACCTCATTCTTCAAGGCCATCATCACCCTGATACCAAAACCAGACAAAGATATTACAAAAAAAGGAAAATTATAGATCAAAATCACTGATGAACATATATGCAAAAATCCTCAACAAAATACTAGCAAACAGAATCCAACAACAAATTAAAAGGATCATACACCATGATCAAGTGGGATTTATACAAGGATGCAAGGATTCTTCAATATATGCAAATCAATCAATGTAATACACCATATTAACAAACTGAAGAATAAAAACCATATGATCATCTCAATAGATGCAGAAAAGGCTTTTGACAAAATTCAACGCCCATTTATGATTAAAAATCTCCAGAAAGTGGGCATAGAGAGAACCTACCTCAACATAATAAACGCCACATATGACAAACCCACAGTAAACATCATTCTCAATGGTGAAAAACTGAAAGCATTTCCCCTAAGATCAGGAACAAGACAAGGATGTCCACTCTTGCCACTGTGATTCAACATAGTTTTGGAAGTCCTACCCATGGCAATCAGAGAAGAAAAAGAAATAAAAGGAATACAAATTGGAAAAGAAGAAGTAAAACTGTCACTGTTTGCAGATGATATGATACTATACATAGATAATCCCAAAGATGTCACCAGAAAACTGCTAGAGCTCATCAATGAATTTGGTAAAGTTGCAGGATACAGAATTAATGCACAGAGATCTCTTGCATTCCTATACACTAACAACGAAAGGTCAGAAAGAGAAATTAAGGAAACAATCCCATTCACCACTGCAACAAAAAGAATAAAATACCTAGGAGTAAACCTACCTAAGGAGGTAAAATAGCTGTACTCAGAAAACTGTAAGACGCTGATGAAAGAAATCAAAGATGACACAAACAGATGGAGAGATATACCATGTTCTTGGATTGGAAGAATCAATACTGTGAAAATGAGTAAACTACCCAAAGCAATCTACAGATTCAATGCAATCCCTATCAAATTGCTAATGGCATCTTTTACAGAACTAGAACAAAAAACTCTTATAATTTGTATGGAGACACAAAAGACTCCGAATAGCCAAAGCAATCTTGAGGGAAAAAAAAAAACTGAGCTGGAGGAATCACACCCCCTGACTTCAGACTATACTACAAAGCTACAGTAATCAAGACAATATGGTACTGGCACAAAAACAGAAATATAGATCAATGGAACAGGATAGAAAGCCCAGAGATAAACCCATGCACCTATGGTCAACTAATCTATGACAAAGGAGGCAGGGATATACAATGGAGAAAAGACAATCTCTTCATTAAGTGGTGCTGGAAAACTGGGCAGCTACATGCAAAAGAATGAAATTAGAAAACTCCCTAACACCATACACAAAAATAAACTCAAAATGGATTAAAGACCTAAATTTTAAGACCAGACATTATAAAACTCTTAGAGGAAAACATAGGAAGAACACTCTTTGACATAAATCAGAGCAAGATCTTTTTTGACCCACATTCAAGAGTAATGGAAATAAAAATAAACAAATGGGACCTAATGAAACTTCACAGCAAAGGAAACTATAAACTAGATGAAAAGACAACCCTCAGAATGGAAGAAAATATTTGCAAATGAATCAATGGACAAAGGATTAATCTACAAAATATATAAATATTTATATATTTACATATATAAATATATATATTGAGCTCATGCAGCTCAATATTAAAAAAAATAACCAACAAAAAATGGGCAGAAGACCTAAATAGACATTTCTCCAAAGAAGACATATAGATGGCCAAGAGGCATATGAAAAGCTGCTCAACATCACTAATTATTAGAGAAATGCAAATCAAAACTACAATGAAGTATCATATCACACCTATTAGAATGGGCAACATCAGAAAATCTACAAACAACAAATGCTGGAGAGGGTGTGGAGTAAAGGGAACCCTCTTGCACTGCTGGTGGGAATGTAAATTGATACAGCCACTATGGAGAACAGTATGGAGATTCCTTAAAAAACTAAAAATAGAAATACCATATGACACAGCAATCCCACTACTGGGTATATATATACCCAGAGAAAACCATAATTCAAAAAGACACATGCACCCCAATGTTCACTGCAGCACTATTTACAACAGCCTGGTCATGGAAGCAACCTAAATGCCCATCAATAGACAAATGAATAAAGAAGATGTGGTAAATATATACAATGGAATATTACTCAGCCATAAAAAGGAACAAAACTGAGTTATTTGTAGAGACGTGGATGGACCTAGGGACTGTCACACAGAGTGAAGTAAATCATAAAGAGAAAAACCAATATTAACACATATATGTGGAATCTAGAAAAATGGTACAGAGGAACCAGTTTGCAAGGCAGAAATAGAGACACAGATGTAGAGGACAAACGTATGGACACCAAGGGGGGAAAGCAGGGGAGGTGGGGTGTGCAATGAATTGGGATATTGGGATTGACATATATACACTAATATGTATTAAATAGATAGCTAATATGAACGTGCTGTATAAAAAATAAAATTCAAAAAAAAAAAGAACAGATAACCTATGGACTGGGAGAAAATATTTGCAAACGATGCAACCAACAAGGAATTAATATCCATAATATACAAACAGCTCATACAACTCAATAACAAACAAAAAAAACCTACCCAATCAAAAAATGGGCAGAAGACCTAAATAGACATTTATCCAAAGAAGACATACAGATGGCCAACAGGCATATGAAAAGATGTTCAACATCACTAGTTATTACAGAAATGCAAATCTCATTGGTGTGAGCCCTCTCAGAGGCCGCCATTTTCTTAAGACCTGGCCCCACCCCTATTTGCACACTTTTTAATGATGGCCATTCTGACTGGTGTGAGATGTACAAATAGGGGTGGGGCCAGGTCTTAAGAAAATGGCGGCCTCTGAGAGGGCTCACACCAATGAGAACTTCCCAGGGCTGCCACTGCCTGTGTCTCTGTCCATACAATGAGCCACAGCTGCCCTCCACCTCTGCAGGAGACTCTCCAATATTAGCAGATCATTTCCTCTTTGCTTTCTATGCTGCTGGCTTCCTTTGTGATTTGAGGAGTTTTTGCAGTGGTTTTAATTCTAGAAGGAAGAATGTTTCCGCCAGGTAATATAACCATGATTCCACTGAACTGGAAGTTAAAGCTGCCACTCAAGAACGTTAGATTCCTCATGCCTCTGGAACAACAGGCAAAGGAGGGAATTATGGTGTTAGCTGGCATAATTGATCCTGACTACCAAGTGGAAATTGGTCTACTATTCCAAAATGGAGGAGGATTATCTGGCATATGAACACTTCCGCTACTCGAAATAAGTCACAAATTAAGTGAATGGCAGGACTCCACTTCCCATTAAAAAAAAAAAAACCAAAAAGAGGATGTCTTCTCTTTCCTTCTCCCTGGCTGTGGGAATGTTTTAAGTTTAGTCAACTGGATGCCCCCACCTAGGACTTGAAGCTTGACCTGGTGACACAAAGAACCTGAAACAGTTGGAGATTTTTATGGTGGTAGCAGGAGAGCCAAGTGGTTTCCCATTCATACTGCTCCTGGGGCCTGACCTCGGCTGTGCTTTCAGCTGCCTGACCTCTTCACTCTTGCACATTTTTCATGTCTGGTGCTTCAGCTTTCTTGTCAATTTTGTGAGGTCCCAGAAATCCTTCCAATAAATTTCTTTTTTGCTTAAAAAAAAAAAGTGTACAAAAAACAAATGCTGGAGAGGGTGTGCAGAAAAGGGAACCCTCCTACGCTGTTGGTGGGAATGTAAATTGGTGCAGCCACTATGGAAAACAGTATGGAGGTTCCTTAAAAAACTAAAACTCGAGTTGCCATATGATCCAGCAATACCACTCCTGGGCAAATATCTGGAGAAAACTAATTCGAAAGTATACATGCACCCCAATGTTCACAGCAGCACTATTTACAATAACCAAGACATGGAAGCAACCTAAATGTCCATCGACCCATCGACAGATGAATGGATAAAGAAGATGTAATATATATATAGATAGATATATATACACACACACACACACACATACATACATACACACACACACGTATATACATACAATGGAATATTACTCAACCATAAAAAACAAAATAATGCCATTTGCAGCAATATGGATTGTCCTAGAAATTATCATACGAAGTGAACTAAGAGAAAGACAAATACCATATATCACTTACATGTGGAATCTAAAATATGACACAATGAACTTATTTATGAAACAGAAACAGACTCACAGACATCAGACTTGTGGTTGCCAAGGGGGAGGGGGGTGGGGGAGGGATGGACTGGGAGTTTGGGGTTGGTAGATGCAAACTATTACGTTTAGAATAGGTCTAAATGTAACAAGGTCCTACCGTACAGCACAGGGAACTCTATCCAATCTCCTGGGATAAACCATAATGGAAAAGAATATGAAAAAGAATATATATACATATATATATAAATATATAACTGAATCACTTTGCTGTACACCAGAAACTAACAAAACATTGTAAATCAACTATACTTCAGTTAAAAAAACAATGATCCCTCTGCCTAGAACATTGCTCTCCCATTGCCCACTGATTGTTCATGGCTCTATTATAAGTAATTTCTTCAGGGAAGCATTTTCAAGTATTTAATATAAATCAGGCCTATTATAAGTTCTATCATGTCTTTCACCTTTCCTCCAAAGTAGTGGTCTCAGCTTGCAAACATCTTTACTTCTGTGATATATTTTTAAGTTTAGATAGGTTTCTTTACTATCTAACTTATTGGAGTCTTTAATATCTAATACATATAATAAATTATTTCCCAGATTCAACTTGAGCATCATTGGATGTTTCATGGGAATAATGTTACACGAAACCCCGAGAGTATTTAGAAGGAATTCTCAGACTAAGCCGAACAATAGAGTCATTTAGGATCCATACCAGGGTCGATTCCAAGACCAATCAAATCTGAGTCTTTGCAGGGTAGGAACCCAAGCATAGATATTTTTCAAGAGTCATGAGATGGCTCTAATATGCAGCTAGGTTGTTAATGTGTGGTCATGTCTTTTGATACCTATCCCTCCCTTCAGACGGTAAGCCTCATGTGAACAGGGACTTTTGTTTATCTCTGTGTTCCTAGAACTTGGCACAGGGCTCAACATTTTTATGGGGGGTAGTCAATTAATTCACTGTCACAATGAACACAATAAACACAGTCCCCTTGATAATGGGGCTTAGAGGTTAGTGTAGAAAATTAAGCTCACTCACCTAAGAATTCAGTTCGCAGTATAAGGAAAATAGGGCCTGCCACTGACCAAAGTGTTGAGGCTGGAGTTTTTAACTGGCTTTGTCTAACACCCTCTTTTATTGAGCCTCCCCCTTCGTCCCTGTCCTTTATAAGTAGTTTATAGTTCTCTTCTCAGAGCCCCTCCCCTTGCCTTCAGTTTCACTCTTCTGTACTATGCTGGCTCCCCTAAGCTCGCTGTCTTCAACACACTTGCCACTGGAAACTTTCTGCAAAGGTGAGCACATCACTGTTGAGTACAGAAGCTTATTGCTCCCTCCTCCCCATCGCACACCCCTCTGGAACTCTGGAGCCACGAAGCCTCTTGGCGGAGAGGGAGGCTCACCGGGCAGGCAGCTCTTTATTGCCCTGCAACTGTGAGATTCCTCCCCACACTTCCTCCTGAGGAAAAGTCAGCCTGTCAATCGAGATGTAACAGCGGAGCAGTGCGCTGTAACGTGCCGAGCCCCGCTTTCCCTGTCAGCCAGCCCCACCACCGCCTCATACCACCATACCCACCCCCGGACTGAACAAACTGTATCACTTACCCCCTAGGAGCCTGGCAGTTGCTGAGCCCAGAGGCCACAGGGGCTGGTGAGTTTCCAGTGGCCACAGAGGCAGGTCTCCACTCAAGGCACAGCTCTGTCCGTGACTGCCCAACTGGGCACACAGTTGGCACTACAGATGATGAGCCACTTTCCGAGCCACCTTCTCCCCACGGAGATTTTCTCTTGATTCCTTTCTGGCCAGAACCCTTTACAGCATTATAGTTTGTCAATAGCCCGCGACTGCTTTCTAGAATTTCTCTCCAGGAGAAAGTGTGTTTTTCTAAGAAATAGGTGTTCTAGCCTAAAGCCTAATTTCACGTGAGGGCTCAAAAATGAAACAAAAATAATCATCCTGAAGTCTGGAAACTGAGAGGCCTCTCCATGTCGTGAAGAGTGCTTCCTTTTGGGAGGTGGGAGGCGGGGGTGGTCCTTTGTACAAATTTTCCAATTATAAAAATTATGTATGCTCCTTGTACCATCCAGGGTCCCAGCAGAAAACACACTCAGCTTGAATTTTGAAGAAAGGGATTATTTACAGAGGATTGATCAGGGCTCATAAATGAACAAGAGATAGCAAAGCATGCAGGACCAGCAATATTGGGAAGCTGTTATCATCCCTACTCCTGAAGGGGTAAGGGGAAAAGCTGGAGTGGGGACACCAGTCAAGAGTTGCTGTGAGAAAGGGCACACCTACCACCAGATTGAGGCACTGGATGAGCCCAACTAGAAGTTGTGGGGCAAAAGGCCCTGGGGGATGTATGCACAAAGGTCAGCCCCCAGAGGAACACAGAGCAACACAGTAAAGGTAAAAAAAAACTTCTGGGGTGAAAAGAGGGTGGAAGGACAAAAGGAAAATCAAGCATAATAATTACAGAACATTGCAAAGAACAGAAATTTTAAACGAAGAAACAAATCACTCACCCTTAATCCTACATCCCAAAGAAATCTACTCCTTGAAGGAATGTCCAGTATTTCTTGACATATCCATTAAAACTGATATATTTAATAATAACGGTGAACATTTGTCAAGCCAGGTACCAGGCATTGGGTCAAGGCTTTACAAGCATTGCTTCTTCTAAACCTCATACAGCCCTACGGAATAGTATAATTATCATCCTCTCCTCATGAATGGGGAACCTAAGGCAAAGAGAGGAACTTGCTGAAGGTCCTATGGCCACGCCAGAGTTCAACTGAACCTCAGTCATCGAGCCCAGAGGCTCTACTCTTAACGACTATACTGTACTGCCTTCTCCTCTTCACATCCCCATGTTACAATTTCTGCTCTGAAGCACTGTTTTCATCCATATTTACCATTATATGGAATAAATCTATATTTTCTTGATTGTTGGCTATTCAACTTGCTTCCAACTATTTCACTATTATAAATGCTGCTGTCATGAACATCTCTGTATTTAGAGTCTTGCCTGCACTTTGGAATATTTCTTAAAAGGAGAATTCTACTAATTTTTCCTCCATTTTTAAAAAAATTATTGGATGTATTTAAGAGAAGGGTTTGCATATGTATAAAAATTCTCAAAACATCAAGTTATGTTCAAATACAGCCATGAAAGTTAGCAAACAAAAACACATCTACAAAAGAAATTTTGATTTTTCAAAATTAAAATCTAATACAGTAATCATTCTTTAACCCTTTATAAAAAGGGTAATTTTTCCTCCATTTTAAAATCAGTCCTGATTTTTCTATCACTTCTGAGTCACACAGTTCTAAATAGCTAAATGTGGATGTGGGAAATAATATTAAAACTCTCCTATTCTACCACTCTACCCCATCCCCAAAGAAAAGAAAAATAAAATTAAGAAAAGGAGGGGAGGCATAATGAGTGAAGGAGCTCTCATTTACAAGAAAGAGCATCTAAATAAATTGAGAATCCATCACCCCTGCCTAATCCCCCTGCCCCAGGTGGTGGTAAATGGAAGCACATCCATGAATGATGAGCACAGGGCACACACAGGAACCAAATCTAAATAAATGGAGTTAAATCTCTTCTATTCTGATCAACCATTTCTACTTCTGATTAAGTCTGTGCTAAGGACTACACTGATGGAGTGAAACAATTGGTCAGGAGAACTTAGGTCAAACTGCTGATTGCCAAAAAAGAGTTGTCCATTGACAAAGGAAGGGTTTAAGATATTCTACAAAGTGGTTTAAATTCTAAAAATGTGCATTTGGTTTAGGGATATTCATCCCACCCTTAAGTACAATAACTGATATCCCACTCAAGGAAAATGAGATAAACTACATTCTACAAACCACCTAGCCAGGAATTGCCTGGCAGTCCAGTGGTTAGGACTCTGCACTCTCACTGCTGAGGGCCTGGGTTCAATCCCTGGTCGGGGAACTAAAATCCCACAAGCCGTGTAACACAGCCAAAAAATAAATAAATAAAATAAACACTACCTAGCTTTATTGGCAAGTGTTTGTCAAATCTTGATTTGCCTATTCTCTACAGTGTGCTGATTATGGCATGGTATAACTTAAGTCAAAGTAACACAGTCTCCTGGGAGCCCATGATCCATGAAGGATGGTGTCATTGCAGATTTTGGTAGCAGAGCACCAGTCTGCACTAAGAGGTCATTCATTATACAGTAGGAGGGGTGCTAACCAAAAAGTCAGGAGGCTGCTGTTCTAGTCCTGGTTCTACTCGAACTAGCTAAGTGACATCCCTCGGTAAGTCATGTCTCCTCTTTCAGCCACAGTTCTCTCCTCTGAAGAAATGAGGGAATAAGATTAGCTCAGTGGTTTTCAAACTGATCCATGGAATCTTAGGTCTCCACAGAGGTGCCTCAGGACAACGTGGCAAGGCAGTTTTGGGGGTGGGGGGAACAGCAGCATGTTTTCCAGACTCTACAGTCTAAATAATTAAGTCTTCCTGTTGTATTCTTTCAGAGCACCATGTAAGTTTCCCTTATAGCCTTTTCCCAGTTTGTAATCACACCTTTATCCATTTATTATTTGCTTGATATCTGTTTCTCTTACTAGACTATATTCTCCATGAAGGCAAGGACTGTGCCTATTTTTAGTTCACCATTATCAACCCAATGACAAGCACAGTGCTTGGCAGGTGGTACATGATTATTTGTTGAATGAATGAACGAATGAATGAATGAATTCACACCTATTATTTCTGGTCCTGGAGGTGCTTAAAAACATGGAGATGATTAGTTTCAGTAAAGTACATACAATATTTTTGTCCTTCTCTTCATTAGTAAACCAAGTGAAAATGGCTATCTCTGAGTTCTGACTTGACCCTGACTTCTTAGAAACTGTATGACCTTGGGCACAGAGATCACAGCTTCTCTGAGCTTCAGTTTCCTCTTTTTATAAAATGACCAGGATAGTCTATGATCTCTCAGGTCTCCTCCTGCTCTAACATTCTACGATTTTCATGATTTTGTCCCTTTTTCAATCCAAAGAAGTTTAGATAAAGCTGATGATCTGCAAGACTTAGAACTCTATAGCACAGAGTTAATCTAGGGGAATGAACAGCCTCTCTGGTGTAGAGAAATCTTTAGGGAATACGTGAAATATTCTGAGAGGTGTACTATGGATTGGCAGAGACAACACTTAAGAAAAGTCATCACTCTTCCACCTACTAGCTTTGCTTGTGACCTTGGGAAAACAGTTCATCTCCTCTGGGCTTCAAAATAAGGACAGAAGTACCTGTCTCAGCTGCCCTGTGTGATGTTATAAGAATCAAAACAAATGAAGTAATATAAGCAAAAATGCTTTGTAAATGATACCATGCTATATATACGTAAGATGATGCTGTCATTATTATTATTAGGTTAACATAAAGGTCATGATACTAACCCATTATAAAGCCAAAATAATTAAACAATGAAATAGTGGAGCATAATAAGTCAATAGGTTAGAAGGGAAAATCCATTAGTAGCTCTAAATGCAGGAATTTAAAATAAGATTAAAGTGGTATCACAAATCAGTGGGGAAAAGATGTACAATTCAATAAGAGGGTTATTGAATAGAAAAATAAAATGTAATTGAATTAATGTCTCACAGTTTATTCCAGGATAAAGGATAAATTATAAAGAGATCAGAGATTTCAATGTAAATAAAATATAATCATAAAAGTTCTAGAAGAAAACATGAGAGACATCCTTTACAATTAAAATAGGAACAGCCTTTATAACCATGACTCAAAACCTAGAATAAATTCAACCTCATTAAAAAAATATCTTCAGCAGGAAGAACTTTAGCAACATAAAAAAGACAAAACTTCATACAATAGGCACAGGCTCATCTTTCTAACATATAGACAGCTTTTAAAGTCTATAAGAAAAAATGAGAGAAGGAGAGTTCATAGAGAAACACAGATGGCTCCTAAGCATATAAAAAGAAGTTAAATTTCTCTCCTTATTAAAGAAATGGAATTTAAAACTGACCTGAGCTATCACTTTTCACCTTTCCAAATGGCAAAAATCCAAATGTTTTAACATAAACTGTTGATTAGGCTCTAATCTAATAGTCACTCTCATATAATGATGATGGAAGAAAAAATTTTATGACGCTTATAGAGGGCAGTTTGGCAATATCTATCAAAATTACAAATGCAAATAATTTTTAACCTAGCAATCCTTATTAGGGGTATTTATCCTACAGATGCACTTAGAGATGTATAATGTAAAATATGTACAAGATTATTCATATCATTGTTTGAAAGAGTAAATTACATCACATACAGTTTATAAGAGTAAAACACAGAATACCTATCAACAGAGAACTAGTTAAATAAATTACCATACAAAGTAACTATAAAAAAGCACGTGGAAATCATTATGTATTGTATGGAAAAATCTCTAAGAAAAATTAAGTTTACAAAAAGTTTAGAAGAATACATATAATATGCTATCTTTTGTGTAAAATGGGGGAGGGGGTGGGGATCTATATTCCTATTTGCTTGAGTATGCATGAAGAAACTCTGGAAGGATACATAAGACACTAAGAACAGTGTATACCTATGAAGGGCAAGTCTGGAAACCGACAAGATGTCAGACCAGGAATTGAGGGAGACTTATCCCTGTATCACTGTTTATACCTTTTGGTTTTTGAACCACGTGGATCTATTCAAAACATTAAACTTAATTAAAAATATTAAAAGAAAAAATAAAGTTCATGGGATACAGAGGAAAAAAGGTGAGGCAATGGAAAAAGACATATCAGACAAAAGATACCATGAAGTGATAGCCTTTATGGAAAAAGTGAGGGGCGAGGTAGAGAGACACTTTTCTTCCCATGCCCAGTAGTAGAAAATGCTCAAGAGTACACCTAAAGAAAGAGAACAAAATTTTTCTATAAATTTCCAGTGTTTTTCCTGTATTTACAGTCATGAGAGAATAATACAGTAAGCCAGAGTAGGAAAATTATTTCAAATCTTTTAAGGGGAAAGAAAAAAATACGTTGCTATCATTTCTGTGACCATAGGGGGTGAAATCCATGGAGCAGCTTTCCATGTTATAAAATAACAAATTCTCCAAAGGAGTCTTTTGTAGTACTTATTTAAGCTATCAGGAAAGTGAAGAGTCTTAAATGACAAGAGTGCTTACATATTTAATTTTTGTGTAACATTAGAACCATAAAAGTCTCTCTACTTAAGATGGGGAATATGTGACACATGCAGTTAATTTCCACATTAAATTATTGAATGAAAAATACACACATTATCCATTGTGACTCCAGGATTAGGTCAGGTCAAATTTTATTGCTTTTGGCCAAAGGCTTTTGTAAGACTTATAAGGCTAAGAGCAGGTACAGTGTTATCTTTGGTATAAATTATAGAGTTAGAATGAGGTTCTGAGTGGGAAAATACTTAGCATTTCAGAGGTAATTTCATGAAAGTCATCAGGAGACTAGCACATCACTGTGTTGATTTAACTGGAACTTTATAAGATCACTTTAGCTATGGTTTCTGAAACTGCCAAGGTTCATGTATCCACCTGATAATAAATAGTCAACCTCTTCTAGATTAATCTGTAATGGATGCTAATTTGAACTACCTCCAAGAAGTTTCTCTCATGAGACCAAATAAATATGGCAAGAGAAAAAAAGGGAAGGAAATGTGGATGATCCTCCAGCTCAGGGTTTCAAAAGTAAATATCTGATGGGCTAAAGGTGTCTAACAGTATCTACCTTCAAACCTGAACATGGACATGGAATCTGGAAAGGGTTTAATTTTTCTACCCAAGTAAAGAAAATCTGTATATGATAAAAACAGTCTGCCAAATAGGGGATATTGAACAAAGTGCTATCCCTTAGATTGGCTTATGAAGAAATGTAGTAGAAGTGGTAGCACTAATAGTAGGAAATATTTATTGAGCTTTTAGTATGTGCCAAGCTAAATATTTTCTATGTATTATCTCATTTAATCCTTTCAACAGTCTTAAGAGGTAGGATCTATTCTTCTTTTCATTTTGTAGATGAGGGAAATTAAGAAGTTGCCCAAGTTGTACAGGTAGCAAGTGATAAAGTCAGGATATACATATTTCTCCAAAAGGCATATTCATAACATCACACTGGACCTCCATTTATGTTAAAACATATACAGGCTTCTATTGCTCTGTAGCGGGTCAGAGCTTACTTATGATCAATAGATTCTTTGTATTTGATTATGGCTTCTGAAACATAGGCTTGAAATAAGGGGATCTCAACCACTCCTAGCACAAACTGTCAAAGTATCAGAGGACTACAAGTAAGACAGAAAATAATTTAGAACACTTTGACAAATCATTTTAGGCTATATTTTCTGTAGATCATTTCAACTCCATACATCCATATCAGAAATAAGTTAGACTGGAATAATCTCAGAATCATATTTTAACAAAATGTCTGGATGCTTTCTTCAGTGACTGCAATTACTACAACTATTTTCAATATGAACTTTCTAGAAAAGTATTTTACTAAGCTTAAATAGCTACATACTTAAATTCCTTGTATTGGTCAATTAGTTGGCCCATCATAATATTCTGGGTGTCTGTCTGAAAATTATCATAGGTGTTTACAGGAGTTTTATCTCCCTATGTACATTTGTTTACTATATTTCCTCCATTTGTTTTCTTTGAGACATTCTGTTTAAACCTGGATTCCTATTATGAAGTAGCAAAGGTATAAATTGCTAGTGGATTAGGATAAAGACACCTCTGGAAATGATGGGAGCTTTTATGTGGACCTGCCAGGTATACTCTCTTGTATTATCTTAGTGGTAGAGGAAGACAGCAATCAGATTATATTTGTCTCAATGTTATGTTCCTTATTTTAAAGATAAATATTTTCTTCAAATCTATAGAAAAAGTCAATGAATGGTATGACTTCCATAAGTAATGATTATAAAACTCTTTTGAGAATGCCTAAAATTTTAGGTTTCTAATGGAAAGAATTCATTTTACAGTCTCATTTACTTAAAAGTCTGTTCATAGTGGCATGTGAATAAATCCCTATAGCTAACAGTTCCATGATGAGGAAAACTCTATAGAAATTCATCAGCATCTCTTTCAAAGAGACTCAAATAGCCTTCATGACCTTGTTCTTCCTCCTTACAGCAAGTTAGTCCCAGATAACTAAATCATGGCCTTAATACTCTTGTTATGCCTATTTTTTTCCTCAAACATGAGTTTAATAAAGGAAGAACAGGTACTATTTTTTAAACATAAGCAATCACAATTCCCTTCCTCATTCTTCTGAATTTGTTCCCAGTTTCTCTACTTGTTAGCTGTGTGACCTCGAGCAAGTACTTAACCCCTCTGGCCTCAGTTTCTTCCTAAAATAGGAAGGCAATGTTTCTGCCTTCCTATTTTAGGAAGTCATAAAAATGGATCCACAGTTATTTCAATAATACACAACTTAAAATAACTGAGAGCACAATAACTAGTAAGCAGAAGAAAAGCCGGGCCAGTTTTGAGAGCTGAAGCCCCAAAGGACATTTTCTTTGCCCTGGGGCATCTCCTTGTTATAACCAGGAACCTACTAGAATTCTCCAAAGTCCATGTTCTTTTCTTTCTCCAACAAGTTAGGTCTTAAGATAGTTTTGTCCACAAGGAGAAAGAGTACGTCCTGTAGGCTTTACCTTTCCTACACGACTGTTTTCTTGAATCAGAATATACTTTGCTTTGTTAGTCAGGGAGAGGGAATATAATTTGTTGCAAATTCTGCTTGAGTGGTTTTCACTTGAATAGTTTTAACTACCCAATAGAAATAGTTTGCCAAAACTTCCCCATGATTTCCAAATAAAGGTATCATTTTAAATGATACCTACTTTCTTTTCCGATAATTTTATTCTTCCATATTTAAACAGTTCAATCTACCTAACACTGGGGTGGTATATTCTTTGTTATTTGGTAAGGAATTAATAAAGCTAAGGAATGTGTTTTGTTGGTTGGATGTTCTTTGAGATAAGAGGATAAAGATTTGGACTTATGGATCTTTTGCTAAAATGGTCTAATTCTTGAAAATCAAAACCCAGTAAAAGTTAACAAAAGAATTGGGATTTTTTAAATGGTCTTAAGAGATGACCCTTTGTTTTAAAACATGAAGAGTAAAACAGAGTGATAAAAAGGATAAAATAAAAAGGTATAAATATAAAAACATATGAAAATCAATTTTAGAAAAGAGTTTTACTTAAAATGGTGGTGAGCTCCAAAATGCAAGAACGAAACAGTAAAATACTAAGAGCCACATAAGATATGTATAATAAATAATAAAAGAAAACCCCAGGATCCTGGAATTTAACAACCAAAGAAAAGCAGAGATCATTTGGTTCAACCTATTCTTTTAAAACTAAGGAAACTGAGACCCAGAGAGGTGAAGAGACTTGCTCAACGTCACAAAAATATCCGGCAGAGCCAAAGTAAGAATCCTAGATTCCTGCTCCCAATTCACTATTATTTCCCCCATAGCATATCATTTCCCTAGTAAAAATCTCACCAGAAACCACAGAGAGGTCTGAAGCCGAGGCTAGGAACTTCAGGGGTTAATGCACCTAGCCCGTAATCTGAGCAATTTGTAGAACTGAGGTGAGATTTCTTGAGTTTGCAGAAGTTGAGAATTCTCAACAAAAGGAGCTTGTTCAATTCTGATCTCCCTGGGATTAGAGTAACATGCTGAGAGTTCTTAGACACTTGCTACTTCTGCTGGCATCAGAGGTTCACAACGTAAGCCTCAGATTCTTGCATTTCTAACCAGGGTGGGATCATGGTAACCAAGACATCAGGTCAGAATCTCCAGTCGATGCATGGGAGTAGCCCACTGGCCCTCCCTCTCCAGGACTCTTTAAAAAAGAAACAAATTTAAGAGACTGACTTTGCTCTTCATGTGGTTTCTAAGTATAACCAGCTTTATATGGTGATGACATGGGTCCATACTCCTTAACATGTAGACAATCTTTTCACAACCTGGCCCCAACATTTCCTTCCAGCTGCATCTCCCACCTCTTTCCATCTTGCATTCTACAGCTGAAACCATGGAGCAGCTCACCTTACCTTGGGCTCATCATACAATCTCATGCCTTCATGCCCTTGCACATGCTGTTCCCCCTGCATGGCATGCCCTTCCACCTTCTCCCAACATCTAGACTGAACAGATAGAATGCTGGCTGGATGAATGAATGGATGGCAAATAAATGAGGGAATGAATAAATATAATATAATTTGAGAAGCACCAGAAAAACCTGCCATCTTAAAGCAGCTCCAGCTCCCATTCAAAAAATTAAAATAAGCCCCCACTATTTGAATAGTCTCAGCTTCCCTACTGGATCACAACAGTGTTGTGATTTTCAGCTGTGAGGCATTTAGTAAATAGTTTAAATAATGATTATGATACTGAAGCTGGAGTCTTGAATACAAAAGATGTGAAATTATACCTAAGGTGCATGTAATTGGGCCCAACCCTTTATATATCAATGGTAGTGCAGCATATATGGGAACTCATAACCCATTATGTTTGCAGTAGAGGAAACAAGTTTGGAAACTCTGTAGTAGAAATAATGCCCTATGTTGTATCTTCTTTTTCTCTTTTTTTTTTTTTTTTTTTGCTAGCTAATATTTTATTTTTTATTTTTTGGCTGTGCCACACAGCATGTGGGATCTTAGTTTCCCAACCAGGGACCGAACCTGTGCCCTTTGCAGTGGGAAGCATGAAGTCTTAACCACTGGACCACCAGGGAAGTCCCTATTTTATCTTCTGGTTTCCTATCTAAAAATAAAAACATTTGGGGGGAAAAAACAAATAATTGATCAAAATACATAAGTGAAAATAGTCTCAGGGCATGTCTTTATGCTATTAGCCATCATTCATACTTTGATATAAAGTAATTTATTATTAGATGTGTCTTTTATTTTTTATTAGAAGTTTAACTTTCTTCTGGGACAGCTGGGTTCAGAATTTTGATAATGGGAGAAGACAGGGTGGTAATTTGGAAGCTTGGCACAGTGGTGCAAGAGACTAGGCTTATTTAGAGGAACAAGATAACTCAGTGAGGACTATATAGACATTGCTCTGCATGAACAGGAGAGACCCAGAGAATGCAAGTTAGAAGGTCCCAAGGACAACTCTGAACTGTTCACAGTCTTCATCCCCTCCTTCCTTTGACGCACATTCAATGAATAGGGCACAATCTCAAGAAAACAGAACTCAGGCTCTAGAATACTGGTTCTAAACAACTTTGGTATCATTCTCCCTTAGAAAAGCTCATGGACACAATGGCTTTGCCTACCCAGGAGAAGCACAGAACAAAACAAACCAAAAAATGCATTTATGCATATATACCCAGTATAGTTTATCTACAATTTCTGGACTTTTATAGACACTCTGAAGCCAAGACTTAGATTTCGTAGTGGTCCATTAACTTCAGGTTAAGGACCCCACGACTGGTTAATATTTGCAGACCGTTCCAAAGTTTATCAAGTATTTTTCATATCATTATGTCATTTAACAACCCAATTCGCCAGGCACCCTGTCATCTTACTCACGAGAAAATAGAACATGAGCCTGGTTTTTCAGAGTGTATCTTCTATTTCTATCTATATGGAAAAATATCCAGAAGGAAAGTCAAAAACTGGTATCAGTGCTTTGCCTCCGGGAAGCAAGTTAAGGGAGAATTCAACTTTCTGTAGTGTTTGTATATTTTCCATGTGTGATGTCACTTTTTTAAAAAAAGAAAGATATCAGATCTCCCACTTTCAAACCTGCATTTTTATATCCTTTTCAATAGGTGAAATAATGGGTACACTTAGAAAAGTCAGATATTTTCAATGTCTTCTGAAAATGAAACCTTTTAATACAATTTATATATCATTTTAAAATCACTTATCCCCTAACACTAGTCAGATAATTTACAGGTAAATAATACATTTTATTTATTTATTTTTTAACACCTTAATTGGAGTATAATTGCTTTACAATGGTGTGTTAGTTTCTGCTTTATAACAAAGTGAATCAGTTATACATATACATATGTTCCCGTATCTCTTCCCTCTTGCATCTCCCTCCCTCCCACCCTCCCTATCCCACCCTTCTAGGTGGTCACAAACCACCGAGCTGATCTCCCTGTGCTATGCGGCTGCTTCCCACTAGCTATCTGTTTTACTGTTTGGTAGTGAACCTAGGGGTAAGACGGGAATAAAGACACAGACCTACTAGAGAATGGACTTGAGGATACGCGGAGGGAGAAGGGTAAGCTGTGACAAAGTGAGAGAGTGGCACGGACATATATACAATAATACATTTTAAAAGTAAATTTCTTTGCAGCATGATGAGATTGTATCTTGCTAATACATGGCACTTATATTTGTAACAATTAAATGTTTTATTGGGTGTCCTTGGCTTTTGACTTGCAAATTAGTTTTCAGTAAAATTACTGGACTGTGGAATTTTATGCCAGATTTTTTGATACACATTTTACTTATTTTTTGGGCTAAAGTAAGTAAAATTTCTCTTCTTCATTCTCCAGTTCCAGGCAGCATTGAGCCACACCTCCCCCACTCCCACACACCCACATTTTTAAGTATTTCTTCTCTTTGTGTGCTACTAAAACTTATAGGTAACTAAATAATCAATATCTAGTGTTTGTACATGTTTTTTAAAAAATCAAAACCCTGAATCGTGAAATGCTTATTACTTTTCTATTTTGAGGCTTAAAGAAATAAAAAATGGTGGGACATCTGTAAACCAATAAGGATGATGGACACCTTGATGTGAGACCTTACCATTCAAAATGATTCCAAATAAATTATTGAGTGGTGAGCCGGAAACACTTAAATTCAGCTGTGATCCAACTCCAGTAGGTTTTTTAGTTTCTATTAAACATGAAAGAATCTATTCCATAAAGCAGAAAGCCAAAGCAGAGTAATTATTTTTGGTTTCTGCCTGGACTTTCATTTACTGCTGAAGCTCAATGGCAGATCTGGTGATGCAAAGATGAACTTCAAGAAGAGCCTTCCACCAGCTTTTCCACAAAGAGAGAGACCACGTTTCAGGTCTAGAACTGCAGTTGTCCAGGTTCCCAAAGTCCTGGTCATGGCCTAGGAGGGTGAAAGCAGCAGCGCATTTGTGCAGCAGCAGTCAGATGATGTGATTCCAGCATTTGTCAACACCATCCAACAATTACTCTGAGTAGATTCATCTTAGTGACTGAGTTGAAGTGAGGAAAAAAAAAAAAGAATGGTGTAGAAAGGTCACTGTTCTCAGGCATGCCAGACCTTCGTGGGAAATCTAAGTTATCTGTGCACTATGTTGGCAGTGAATGAGCTGGGCAGACACCCCAAACATTATAAACCATAAGCCCTGCAGAAAACAAAGAGTTTTGGGGCCATGTGTCACACAGACATGTGGTTTGGTTTGTATAAGAACTGAAGTCAGAAATTGTACAGCTGAGTTGTAATACCTGCACCTACTAGCTATCTGAAAGTGAATGAAACACTCTTAAGAATTAGCTCCCTTACTTGAAATTTAAGAATAAGGATTAACCCAGCAGAGCTAGTGTGATTTAAATGTCTCCCATTACCCTCCTTACACCAACACTGGTCATCAAGTTAAAATATGAACTGATCATGTCATTCCCCTGCTCATTAGCCTTCACTGGCTCCCATGAGATAAAAAAAATAACCCTCAGCATTGCAATCAATGCCATATCAGCATTGATTCACATATCAGCCCATCCCTCAGCCCCCACATCCTTTTTTCCTCTGCTGCAAAGCATCCCTCCTCTACCTTATCATGCTCAACCCTTTCAACCCTCAGTTTCTCCCCCTGCAATGCCCTTCTCTGGGCAGTAAAATCTTACTCGATCTTCAAAACCCAGACCAAACATTGCCTTTCTTTATTCCAACCCCTCTTCCAACTTTGATGGTCCTTGGAACTTCAACAACACTTTGTTCACCTGCAAGATCACATCTTACTATAATTGCCTGTATCTTTATCCATCTGCCCATTGATCTGTGAGTCCTAGGGCAAGGATGATGTCTTATTTTGTGTTTATATCCCATCACCCAGCTCAGTGCCTTCCAATCTTAAAGCTGCTCAAAAAATTATGTACTCATATATGGAAATGTGAATACATGAAGGTGTTTTTAAAGTGGAAAGTGTCATTTTAATGTAGTAATTAGCGTTATTAAAGGTGAAGAACCTGAGCAATAAGGAGAATTTGGTCCCAGAGTTTTGTACTTGAAAACAATTTGTATCACAACCCTTCTCAATCTAGATGCCACACGTTTTTCCACGATCCTGCAGAGGAATGGGTGGGTGCACCTGCCCCTTGGAGTTACAAGGCATAACAACACCCTACCCTTCATTGTGGGACAGAGCCAGTCCATGGAACTGTACCTTCATCTGACAGCTAACTGAAGATTCAGAAGGAACATTTCTCAGACTTTCTCCAAATCAAAACTCACAAACCTGTGTACCTCTATGATTTCCTCTCTGCAGCTACTGTTTTCCTCACCTCTCAGTACATGCTGAAGTGTCATTTAACTATGAGGGAAAGAGGCACTGGATTTTGAGACCGGACAGACACAGGTTTGAAATCTAACCCTCCCATTCATTCCCAGTGTGTGGCCTTGGACGGTGTACTCAGTCTTGCAGAGCCTGTGACCTCACTTCTAAAATGAGAAAAATGTATAACAGGGTGGTTGTGAAAATCAAATGAGAAAAATGTGGAAGAAGGTATTGCAATCAAAAAATGTTCTAGAACTGTAAATTGTCATTCCCATGGGGAGAAGTAGACTTAGCAGCCACAGTTTCCCCTTCTTTTGTTACTTCTTCCCCCAGTTCTCCCTCCTGGATTCTTTGCAGAGGACCCACAGTACAGGTGTACATCTCACTGGGCTTGGGTCTGCTTTTGCAGAGAGGAGTATTTGCTCGAGCCCCTAGTAAGTCTGATCTACTTTCTTCTCTGCAAAGGAGAACTTCTGCAGGGGAAATAACAGTCTCAGCAGCCCCTGTGGTAACAAAGCATTTCTTTGATCTCTTGCCACTATCTGAGTGTTGTTTTGAAAGCTACTTAAGGATGAAAGTATCCTCCAAAAAACCCACTGTCAAAGGAGATTTCAGCTCACCTCAAATTCAACCAACTCTTGAGGTTTTGCAT
Organism: Phocoena phocoena; assembly: GCF_963924675.1. Classification (NCBI taxonomy): domain Eukaryota; kingdom Metazoa; phylum Chordata; class Mammalia; order Artiodactyla; family Phocoenidae; genus Phocoena; species Phocoena phocoena. Next base: position 32,021,083 of record NC_089237.1, on the reverse strand, counting down.
GTGTAAAAATGAGATGGGGACAGCTACATAAGTACTGAACGAGCAAAGAGATGTCAATGTTTTTATTACTGTTTGCAACTGAACTTTGAGTAAAGCTGAAACCAGTTACATACACCTGGAGAGAGGGCATGGTTTTTGATATGACCACGATATTTGATTTGGGAATTTTTAAGTATACAGCGTTGCTAATAGCTCTTAGTTTAAAAAAAAAAAAAAAAAAAAAGTTGAACTCCAGAATTCACTATTTCCTATGAGAGCTTGAAATACCAAATATTTGAGTTTACATAAAAATTTGGCTCACAAATGCCTCAGTGAATAGGAAAAGGTACCTCGTGGTGGCTAACAAGCAGTCAGGTACTTTCCTCCTCCTCACAAAGGGCAAAGATAATGCCAGCCCTGAGCGGGTACCCCATCGCACATGGATCACAGCACTAGAAGTATCTTTCTGGTCTCCCTGACTACAGCCTTGCCTCTCTCCAGTTTTTCTCCCACAAGCTATAACAGTGATCTTTCTAAAATGCAAATGTGATCATACAATGGCTTAATCTTTCAATAGCTCCAAAATGCCTTCAGAATAATGTTGACACTTGTTAGCATGATGAGCTCCTGCCTCCCTGTGGAATCCCATCTCTGACTAAAGCCACACCCCCATCCCATTCACCTCTTCTGTTCCCCATAATCTCCCTGCCTTTCCCTGACCACAGCACAATTCTGTGCCTTTGCACAGCCACAAACTTCTGCCTGGAGTGCCTTTAACCATTCTCTTCCCTTGGCAGACCTACACATCCTTCAAGAGTCTGCCAAGATCCAGCTTGCGCAGAAGGTTATCCCTAATCACCGACTGTTGAGGGTGCCCCCACTCTAAGCCTGCCTCTATCACAGCACTTATCTTATTGCATTATAACCTCATATTGACTTGTCTGTGTTCCCCGTTGTCTTGAGGGCTGGGATCAGGCTTACTCATATTCACATCCTCAGCACTTTACATCATCTGGTACCTAACAGGGCAGCACTGAAAGTCTGATAAGTCAGCCAGCCAAACAGCACTAGATTGAAAGTTGAATTTGATTTCTTATCCCAAACATGCCAGGAATTAACTTGGTGTTGGACAAACAGATACAAAATTCAGTAAACTCAACTATATTTATTGAAATCCGATTATGTATATATCCCTCCAGTAAGTCCACATAATTCTTTCTCTCACTGTCTATGGGTCAAGTACCTTACTATCAAGATTTAAATATTGCCACTAACTTTCCTGCCCTGCCTTGTTATCTTAGAATAGATAAAAGACTTTTCAAAATCTAGAGAGCTTCATCTTCCCACGAGTGAGTAACCTCTTTTGAATGTGCAAACTAGCAGTCTTGTTCTTCATTTTTAACTGTGAATGTGACAAAGTCTTCTTTATTAAATAAATTATTGCAATCATTCATTTAAGACATCTGTACTGGAAACCTACTAAGTGCCATTTGCTCCTATGGACCCAGATAAAAGGCATGGGTGGATCTGCCAGTTAAACAAATGAGCTGTAAAACACTCAACAAACATTTTAGGTCCAAGCTACCGATTCAAATATGTTTTGTGAGTGTTGAAAATATAGAGACTTCACATATAAGTAGAAATGTTGAAACCAAAGGCAACAAACAAAATAGAGATAACTACAGCACTACCTCCAAGAAAAGTACTCAGCCCCTTCAAATAGCTCCAGCTAGGATATACATCGTGCGCTGTGATGTGTAACCTTTCAGAGGGATCTGAGGGGGAAAAAATACATGTATGTTGCTTACAATATGAAGGGTTTTCTTTAATACACTGAAGCCCATATGGGATTTCTGGACCCCAAGTAAAGAACCCCCATATCAGCATATTGAGGTTTGTGCCCTCAACATCAGCTAGTCTGATCATCCACATAGAAGCAGCATCTGAGTCTGGGATTGGAGGACAGGGCTCTGTCTCCCTGAGAAGCTCTGAAAGGCTTATTCTTGCCTTGATGGGAAAATCTAAAGACTGAATTTTTCAGGGTCAATAAGGGCACCTTGTTGAGTAACTTACAGTAGAACGTGAAAACAAATACTGAAGGGAAGTGCCCCAAATAGCACATTCCCCTTGGTGAGACACAAAGGGAAGAGGACTATGGCCAGCTGCACCTAAGGTGGTCTCGTTCTTCCTTTTCTTTGCTTTCTTCCTTCTTCCTTCCCTCCTTCCTTCCTTCCTTCCTCCCTTCCTGCTCATCTCTCTCTTCCTTCCTTCCCTCTTTTCGTTCTTCTTTTCCCTTCCTGTCTTCCTTTCCTTATTTATTTCATTCTCCCACAAATTCCTCTGGATCCTGGGGGACCGCTCCTGCTTTGGAGTTGGTTTGTTCCCAGGCCGTTCATCCTACCTCTGACCTCAGCTTAAGCGTCTCTAGCCAGAGGAGAGAGAAATGGGTGAAAAAAGACATGGGCCTTATTCAGGACTGGGGAGGGCTAGAGTTGGCTACTGGAGGAGGGTGAAGGAAGAATATCTGGCACCAGTGAGGTTACATACATGACACAGAACAGGCTCAAAATGTATGCCACCAATTTACGAGTCTTCCGTGACTGTTCACACTTTTGCTGTTTTGTTTTCTTTAATCAGTACTTATCTTGGCCACCACAGCTACACTTAGCTGACACAAAATACAGAACACCTTCACGAGACTCACAGACCCTCAGCCTCAGTGCGGTCCCCTGCTCTGCTCAGTGGCCGCCACTCACTATCCTCGGTGCCCCCTGAAACCACAACAAGGAAACCACAGTACTGGAGACAACTCTGGCCCTTGGGGAAAGCAGGCAGAGGTGCCAACCAGGAGCCCCTGCCGCAGGTTCACTCAGTAGAAGTCAAATATTATGAATTCTGCAGACTCTTCACAGTTGGGGCTTTCTCTAGCTTAAAAGACCTCAACATGGCTGTTAGTCCATTTATCACTTTCTCCTCATATGGGCTTGAGAGGAAGACGAGAGAGACAGGGGTTCAAATCCAGACTCTGCACTGATAAGCTGTGTGGCCTTAAGCTAGTTATTTAAAAGCTTTGAATCTCAGTTTTCTCATTTGTAAAATGAGACAAGTATTATCTATGATATAGGACTGTTAGGAGGATTAAGTAAAATATTTAGAAGTAGATCAAAGTACCCCAATAAATATTAATAGATGTTTTCCCAGTATCCTCCAAAGATCACTAAGCACTAGCTTCATATAAACCATTACCTGTTGTTGTTTGTTTGTTTGTTTGTTTTTGCGGTACACAGGCCTCTCACTGTTGTGGCCTCTCCCGTTGCGGAGCACAGGCTCCGGACGCGCAGGCCCAGTGGCCATGGCTCAAGGGCCCAGCCGCTCCGTGGCATGTGGGATCTTCCCGGACTGGGGCACGAACCCGTGTCCCCTGCATCGGCAGGCGGACTCTCAACCACTGCACCACCAGGGAAGCCCCCATTATCTGTTTTTAACTAATTCAGGATTTTCTTTTTACCTTTTATTTTTTGCAACATTTTACACATGCCGTATTTTAAAAGGCAATCTATATAACCTTTTGAAAAATAATTGGAGCTATTTTCATAGGAAAAACTGCCAACCACACCTTTTGCCAATAGTTCTTTCTCATTATCAGAAAACACCGAGCCTAACTCAGCATCAACTAGAAATACCCTTTGTTGGGGCACTTGAGGCACCCAGAGCTAACGTTCTGTGAGGAACATGCTGGGATTCGTGGCCCCTCACTAAAATGTGCCCTCAAACAAAGCAGTATAGATATAAGCTGAAAAAGATGCTGTACACACTTTACTGTTTCTTGGGGTCCAGCTGACAACAAGTGTTTCTCACTTTGACTCAGGAGGAAGAGGAAGTAAATGTCTGGCATTTTATTCAGTTAACAGCTATTTTTGGAACTATTATTACTCCACACAGGATGAAATGTTGGCCACTGTAGGGGATGCAAAAATGAGTCAGACCCAGTGCCTTCCCTGAAGAAAGCTAAGGGGAAGATAAAAATTCTCATTTAACACAGTTTTTTTGAATGCCTACAATATGCACCTCCTCTTCGAGGCCTGAGGATACAGTGGGGGAAAAAACAGACAAACTCACGAAGCTCATATTCCTTGAATAAACAAGTACATTTAAATAAACAAGACAATTTCAGATAATGATAAGTACCAAAAATAAAGAAGGATGATGCATTAGAGTGAGATGCAGATGAGCTTGGGAGAAATAACTTAGTGAGAGAAAAAGAAAGTGCAGATGAAGCAAAATGGGTAGAACAGTAGGATAGGGGATTCCAAAGAAGTAGGCAGGCGCCAGATCACGACTCCTTGTAGACGAGGGTCTACATATAAAGGATCAGATAGTAAATATTTTAGGCTTTGCAGGCCATATGGTCTCTATTGCAACTGTTCAAATCTGCCATTGAGACAATATATAAAAGAATGAGTGGGGTTGTGTTCCAATAAAATCTATTTATGGACACTGAAATATGAATTTCATATAATTTTCACAACTTACAATATATTTTGATTTTTTTTCAGTACAAAAACCATTCTTAGCTCATAGGCTATACAAAAACAGGTGGTAGGCTGGATCTGGCCCACAGGGTCTCTGTTTGCCAACCCCTGTTGTAGACTATGTTAAGGTGTTTGGATTTTATTAGAAGTGCACTTACAAGGTTTCAATGAAGGAAGGTATTGTGATATTATTTATGTTTTGAAGAGCCTGTTCTGGCTTCAGGAGACTGGGGGCAGGGGAAGTGGGTATGCACAGAGACAGAGAGACCTTCTAGTTCAGCTCTGAAACTGCCCTAGGAGTTCCGATATGCAATGATGGTAGCTTGGATGAGGGTGATAATAATGGAGTTTAAAAAAATTAAAAGGAAATAGACTTGAAATATATTGTGCAGGTAGAGTTGAAAATACATTGCATGAGTCATTATAATATAAAATAGAGAGTATTAATGTCAGAAAAAATGACAGATGAAATTACTCTGGGGAATCAGGGAGAATGACCGGGGTTGAAGGAGCATGAGCCTTTTGTTCAAGTAGGTTTTAACAAGAGGAGATGGGAGAGGCATCAGGCTGGAAAGACAACTTGTTTCCTAAGACCTTGCATGGTGATGAGGAAAGAACTCTGGTCTGAGATACACTTGACCTCTCTGAACCTCCTGTCCTCATCTGTAAAAGTGGACCATACTATTAAAGTGTAAGCTTCTTAAGGCCAGGGACCATGCCACTTGCCTCTCCATATCCCCACAACCTAGCTGGACAATAATCTAATATCAATTCAATAAATATTTATTGGCCTAGTATATGCTATGGCATATGCTAGCTATTAGGAAATATATATTCATAGCAATTGTCCTCAAAGAGTTTGTAAGATTGAAGAGATAACTGCACTGATAGGTAGTTACTGTGCTACAAAGGGACAGTGTTATATCTCTGAGATACATAACAGGGATGTTAATTTTATCTTCAGATCAGAGAAGGCTTATGTGCAGAAATGACATTTACACTGATTCCTGAGGGAAAATGAGGGATAATTACGAAAGTCAGAAAGAAAACATTTCCCGCAAAACAAACAGTATATGTGGAGAAGAAGCCTGACATGTTTGAGGATCTAAAAATCAGAGAAAGAGAACTTGTGGGTGCAATTAGCCTGAAGCTAGAAGATGGAGAAGGCCCATGTCACCCAGGGCCTTGCAGGCCAGGATACAGATTGAGGATTTTATCCCAGGCTCAATAAGAAGTTATAAGTGAGTTTGGGGTTCACACAGACCTGGCTTTAATTCCCAGTTCTGCCACTTGTTAAATTGGTAGAATTACTGAATGAATGACTTAGCCTATCTTGCAGGAATATTGTGAGAACAAAATGACAAAATTATCTGTGAAAGAACCTGGTCGATTTTCATTAAGTGTTAGTTTTCTTTTCCTGGAACACAGGGCAAATGCAGGGAGTAGGGCAAAACAAGCCTCAGAAATTAGGTTAAACGCCCAGCAAAGAAGTCCTTATTTTGTAGATCAAGGGAGCAAAATAGAACTCTGAGGACTGTCCCTCACTCTTCAATGTCCACATATAAACCTATTCAATTTGACTCAAGTCAAACCCACTCTATTTGAGACTATACTCCATACTTCTACAAGAGAGTGGGGTGGGTGTCCAAAAATCAATATGGCATGAGTCCTTTCCTTAAGGAGTTTAATTAGTTAAGGTTATAAGGAGGAAAATGGGATGTTAAAAGTGGGTATAGTAAATTTACAACAGCTAAGATTTGGAAACAAGCGTAAGTGCCCACATAAGTGCTTCACGGATGAATGAATGAAGATGTGGTATACACACACACACACACACACACACACACACACACACACAAATGGAATACTACTCAGCCATAAGAAAAGATGAAATCTTGCCATTTGCGACAACATGGATGGACTTTGAGGGTATTATGCTAAGTGAAATAAGTCAGATGGAGAAAGACAAATATTGTATGATTTTGCTCATATGTGGAATATGAAAAAATTTTAAATAAAATAAATGAACAAGACAAACTAAATAAAAACAAATGCATAGATATGGAGAAGAGAACAGTGGTTACCCAAAAGGAAGCGGGGGGAGCAGGGGAGAGCGAAACAGGTAAAGGAGTCAACTGTATGATGACAGATGGAAACTAAATTTTTGGTGGTGAGCACACTGTAGTGTGTACAGAGGTAGAAATATAATGTTATACACACGAAACCTATATAATGTTGTAAGCCAATGTTACCTCAATATTTTTTTTAAAAAAATGGGTAGGAAAATGACCCCCATCCCCAAAGCCAAATGGAGTCACTTTCTCTGAATGAAAGTTGTCATCTGGCAAAAAAGTTGGGATGTTTTTGCTTTTGCCCCTGTGGCTGCTTATTTTATTTCCACGAGGACTCAACAGGATTCAGAAAGCTGCGAATTGATCACATACCTTGGACTTGTGCGTGTAAATCACACAAATCCTGCCCTACTTTGTGTCCTTTAGAAAGTAAAATAGCTTGTCAGAGTTCTCTCCCTGCAGACAAGAAGGGCATCACGCTGCTGGAAACGAAACAAAAACAAAAAATCTCAGCATCCCAGAAGCTTTCCAGAGCAGCTCTTACCCCATGGAACAGATTTCAGATGCTGCCTATCCTCAGAGAAGGAGTGTGGGGCGGCAGTCCCAGCCTTCAGATCTCTAATTGTCACTTGGTTTTGTCACAATTGTTACACTTTATCCATTGCAGCCTTTTAAAAGCTTATACTTCTTTAATGAACAAAAATTATCTGGACAGTTTCTCTTAAGAAGTAATCTAAAACAAGTGAAAATTTACCTGGACATCTTATAACTCAAAGATACGGCAGTGTTCAAAAGAAAAAGGAAAAGTGAGAGGTTTGTCTGAATTAATAACCAATGTTCATATTTTCAGTCCACAGTGTCTTAAAAGTGTCCATTCATAAAACCCAGATAATCATGAAATAAAATATAATAATAATGTGTAATAATAAAATATAATAAAGAATAAAATAATAAGGAAGCCCAGACTGTTCTGTTTAGGCATGGAGCTCTTTCAGGCCATCAGAAGCAGTGGACTGGGATGTTTGCCAAACCTACTGGATGTTAGGTTTCTGTTGGCCAGCCCCTGACTCTGCCATCCTTGTTGCAGTCAAGTCCACAGATGCCTGCCCTACAGGCTGTATGCTGTGCCAATTTCAGGGTCAGCCCTGGCTTGGGCAAGAAGAACTGATGCAGGGAGTCTGAGCACCTGTACTGCCCAGTGCCTGGGTCCTGGCCACTGAACAGACCTCTCAGATGGTGACTGCTTAGTAAATGAACTTTTGCCCCAGATTCCCTCACTGTGCCACTCTTGCCTCCTAAAGGGGCTTATGTACCTCATTTTCATCTCCTGGTAACAGAATGTTACCTAAGGTACATCTGAGAAATCTGCTCCCCTTGGACACTATAACCTGCTAGTCAGGATACATCCACTCTGCGTCTATATGAGCAACCACCTAGCATTTATCCAATGGCATGATGGTAAATGTTGAACAACTGGATCTCTGGGGAAGAAAAGTACACACACATACATACACACAAACACACACACACACACACACAAGTCTTCTATAAATTCTACTAATAGAAAGGATATGTAGCACACAATTTACAAATAATAACAACATATACCATACACTTTTTTATAAATTCCTCATAGCCTATCAATTCTCCCAAAACGCTTTTGTTTATTTTCATGCAATGAGTGTAGTTACCATGTAAACGTTGGTTGATATTTTCATTTACTTTAAGGAATTAAAACAAAAATGAAACAATACAGACTTATAACTTGACTCATCAATGACATACTTTGTGGAATCAAGTTACAGTTTTCGAGTACTGGAAGACTATTTCCTCAATTGTTTGGTGCTACACGCAATGTAACAGCCACGGAAACTTCTAACTTTAATCTGAATTATTAACATTTTCTCCATCACTTTCTTAAGTCTAGACCAGTGGTCAGCAAATTTCTCCTGCAAAGGGCCAGAGAGTAAATACATTAGGCTTTGTGGACTACACATGGGCTCTGTCACATATTCTTCGTGTGCGCGTGTGCGTGTGCACGCGCTTTTACAATCCTTTAAAAATGCAAAAGGCAGACCTCGGGTCGGATTTGGCTTTTGGAATTATAGTTTGCCGATACCTGGTTTAGACAGTCCACAACATAAAAAATCAAGCCTTGGTCTGATAGCATTCGCTCATTGCTATACTGCAAATATTCCCACCATGGCCAATTTCAAGCTACCAATGTGGTGTCACTAAACACACTGGGAAGGTAAGTGCAGTAGTACATCATTATATGCTATTTCCACCCTACAGATAAAATAGGTATCAATAATCTCAAGAGCATAATTACTAGTAAAATGCAGTAAATTAGGGAGTCATGAGTTTTGAGTATTTACTGTCTTTTTCTTTAACACAACTTAGTTAACTTTAAGTTTATACAATTTAATTTTTAATAATGGCTGTGTTTAACAACCAGCTGGCAAAATTCCTCAAATTTTAACAATCAGCTCTTGCGAGCCATATGGGTCAACTCCAGCACCCGCTGGATTTATCCCATCTAAATGTGGATGGAGCCAAGCTCTGGCTTTCTCCTTCTCCCACTTTGTGCTGCCCCTAAAAGCTGCCCTATTACGCCACCTAATCTTAGATGTGACATGATGAGGGGATTTTGCACTTTGTACTCTGTGATAAATCTGAGACCTTCCCAACTCGTAATGTTCTAGGAAAACCAGCAGGTGAATCTACTAAGGAAAGAGATCCTATAAACGCAAAGAAAAAAGTGATTTCTATATGATCTGGGGCTTGGGGATTACCTATACTTCCGATAACTCCACTAGTGCAGATCATTCAGACTTTCTCATCCCCAAATTGCAGAAATTACTGAAGGAATTTTTGTTTAAAGTCACCCCTGGTTAAGAGACCAAAAAAGTACAAAGGTGAAGCTCCATGAATCTCACTGAAGACATTAGGCTGGCAGCAGCTGGGTCTCTAGAAGACTGGTATTCTTTCAACAAACACTTCATGCCAAGCTTGGAAAAAGAGAAAGAACTCTCAGCAGTAGTAAGAATCACAAAAATTACAGTATCGTTTATTTAGAAAGCAAAGACGATCAAGAGAAAGAATAAATTCAGCCATAACAGGAGAGCCATTAGGAGATAAATAAAGAAGCAAATAGATCAGACTGTGGAGCTGACTTTTTTGCTGTTACTTGTAGTATTATGTACTTTTCAAAAACCTGAACATTTAGAATCTCTGCATCATGTCTGTATCTGTAGGTAGCTCTGTAATATGTATGGCAGGCAAAACTAAGACAATACACAATATACATAGGTAGGGGCATATTACTTTTGTAGATGGCAGAAACTGACAATAAATAAATGAACATAGCCTTCCAATTCCAACTGTGCTTTTAATCTTCTAGAAGTAGTAGGTGCAGGAAGGATTTACTAGTGTCCAAAAAAAAAAAAAAGGCTTTTGCCCTTAATTTAAATCATTGTTGTTCTAGGGAAATTTAATTTGGGGAAAAAAAATGTTTTTCTAATTAACTGGAAGACTGTGTGCTATGCAAACAATAAAGATTCTTGTTTGAAAGTAATGCATGCCCCTACTCCTAGAACTACCAAGGGAATTTAAAATAAAAAATGCAAGCGGCTCCAACCTCGTGTTTTGCCAGAGCTAAACAGAATTCCCAGATCCAGAGTTTTCACATGTCATTTCCCAATTTAAAAGCCACATGTGTTGAGTGGGTTCATGCTTCAGCAAGACACATCTTCTCATCTCTAGGAATGACGTATTTGATCTTTTTCTGGGTTTCTCAGCACATCCCTCTCTCCCTCTTTCTACTTGTTGTGCTATGGTTGGCCTGAAAGGTTAGAAACTGCACAATTAGATGGATCGGGGAAGATTTCATAATGCTCTGGTGCTGGGCTGGGCAGTCGAGCCAAATTCCATTCATTAGCTAAGGCGCCGGGGTGAGTGTGGCCAGTAAAAATGCTGTTTTGGTTCCATAGAAGTGCTGATAGGGAACAGGAAATAAACTTTTATTTTTTGGGTCCTTAGAGGCAGTATGGACAAGTGAGGAGTCTGGGATGCTGGGAATCTGGAAGCCAGGAATTAATCTCCATCTTAACTACTTACTGGGCAGCTCAAGCAACTTCCGTTCTCTTTTGACTGTATTTTTTCTAACACTGTTTTCTTATTCTTTAAGTACCAGCATCAGATTTCTGTCTACCTTATTCTTCAAGCATTCCAAAGTCATGAATCAAGTATTCAATTCACGCAACATAAACTGAGCCACCTATACTGTGCTAGGTGTTGTGATAGATGCTTTGGAAACTGGTATTAATACAACTTGGTTCCTGCTCTCAAAGAGCTCATAAACTAAAGAGGAGAGAGATCTCTTAACTACAAAACAATAAAGCAAGTACAATGTAAGAGACATATTAAAATTACTATGGGAAAGCTGGCAAAGGAGCTTCCCTTGGAAAGCCAAGAAAAGCTATGGAAAGGAAGGATCCTTGAACCAGGGGTTTGAATGAAGGGGTAGAAGACTTTGAGGAAGGAGAGCATATTATAAGAGAAAACAGCATAAGCAACGGGTCTGAGGTCGAGTGACCAGTGAGGCTCAAGTGGAAAGCTTGGGTAGGGCCTGGGCAAGAGGCAGGAGGATAACTTTTACAGTCTGTCCTCCTGGTGTGTGAAGAGGATAAAATAACTCTAGACTTTGAGGCATTTGAGAGTCGAGGGACAACCTGGACAATAGCGGTTTTTAGATTTTTCTTTTTTTAATCAACTGAATAGAAATTAGATATTGCTGCAACGTTATCTCTTTATGCCTTTCCTTTTGCACAGTCTTCACCTCTCAAAAAGCTGGCCTGAAGAGTGTTATCACTCTGCAGTTATACTGAAGAGTGCTATAACTCTTCAGGGTTTGTTAATCACACAGTCCACACCATGAGGCTTGAAATTTACCTGCACTTTGACTAAGTTCTCAGCTTGTGCGCCCTAACACTTCCAGTTATGAACTTTCTACTCTTCTCACTGATTCTGGGACATTCCTCCTCACATTATAGACTTCAGATGACGAGGGGAAACCTTCTGGAGCTCTGTTTTCTTCTTAAGCTTGGTCTGTGGTTTATAACAGCTGCCATCAGGAAAATGGTGATGGTTCAGGTAGAAACTCTCTTGTCCAACTGCTCTACATTTCTAAAGCTTAGATAAAAATGAAATATTTGTTAAAATAACAGAACTTCACATTTAAAATATTCATAGCTATTTGATACAAAGAGAGTGAATCACAGTTTGAGCCAGAGCCAATTTTTAAGAAATACTAACACCTAGGTTTTGCCTGGTACCTTTCTTACTAACGTTCGACTGCTATGAGCCACTGCATGATTGAACCCTGCTTCTATTTCCCAGACCTAAGTAGAAACAGTTGCCCTGATCTTTATCTTAAAACTGTAAGTCTTATATAGTTTTAAACTTCATATACATGGCTCCAACGCTTCAGGGATTTAGAGCAGACTTATAAGTGATTTTTCTCATGGCTTTAATATTAAGTCTTTAAACGACCTACACATAACTTTCCAGAGAGACCATGCTAAGTTGCCTTCTTAGGATTCCCAGTTGACTCTCAAAGTGATTCCAGCTCATTCTATTTCCAGAAGTGAGCAGAAGCTCCTTTCTTTATGTCAAGAGTCCATCAACCCAAGGAAGTACACAGAGGGAAAAAACTATAGGTTGCCCCAGAATAGACTGGCCATTCCAACATGGAGAATTTTTTTCCTTCCAGGTAGATCTTCTCTTTCTTTAGACCCTTCCCCCTTTGAAACCTCGACATATTATAAGATCTAATTAGACTTAAATGGTTAAAACTTTCTATTAACTCCTAAAGAAGAACACACCTCCCTACAAACCTGCTTCTATTTGTTTTTTTGTTGTTGTTTTTCAAGAAGCCAGGCCCTCTTTTCCACCTGAAACATGCTTTGTAGAACTATTTCAATAGAACATGACAGGGGCTTCCCTGGTGGCACTGTGGTTGACAGTCCACCTGCCGATGCAGGCGGGCTCGTGACCCGGTCCAGGAGGATCCCGCATGCCGCGGGGCGGCTGGGCCCGTGAGCCATGGCCGCTGAGCCTGCGCGTCCAGAGCCTGTGCTCCGCAACGGGAGAGGCCACAGCAGTGAGAGGCCCACGTACAGCAAAAAAAAAAAAAAAAAAAAAAATAGAACATGACAGCTTTCATTCAAAAATAAATTGTTGTTTCTTCAGAAATTTTAAAGATTGCATCTGTGAGCAACTTTTCTTTAATCATTTCTCAAATAATCTGGTCTTGTTCCCACTAATCCCTAGCTCTTCTTTTGGGATGTACCCTGAACCCTTAGCCTGAAATCAGAAGCTCTTGATCCTCAGTCTTGGGCTTGGGGCTTCACCACATCAGTGAACCATGCATGTCTCGATGGCAACCAAAGATATTTTTGTTTCTAGAATTTTCCTATATTCTTTGTTCTTTCTAGATGTCCTTGCACATGTGCTACTAATTTTCATTTTGTTTGTGATAATTCCCTCAACGACTGCTCTTTTTTCTTTAGCTTAAGATAATATGCAACACTATTCTCTGATTACAAACCCTCTCTAATTTGACCTTAAGAAACTTGGCTTTTTCAAGAGCTAGTAGCTCATAGGCATAATAAAACATCTGGGGAAAGAAGTATACATACATACCTATATATATATATATAACAGATATATTAAAATACATACATATATGTGTTTTAGAATATGTATTTATAATAAGGTATAGGCTTGATTTGAGAGTAAACATACAACCTTAATCATTTGATTCTAATTAGATTTTACAATATGCCTAAGAGCTTCAAAGGGCAAGAGTCTGGAGAAGGAGAAGATTCACATGGAAGAAAAATATCTCCGTGTTGGAAAAGCAGTCTATTCTGGATGTGTGTGTGTCCATATGTATATGCATACAATAAAACAAATATATACGTATTTGATGTGTACAATATTTAGTAAGCATTTTCTGTGCACCAAGCACACAGATCCAAGTGTGGATCTAGAGAGGGAAGAAATAACACTTTTCTTATTCTCAAATTTCTCACAATCTAACAAGAAAAGGAAGCATAATATATGTGTAATAAATCTTGTTTTTATATAAATTAAGGACTTTGGGAACACAGAAAAGATGTATTTAATCAATTATTCCTGAGGAATTTAGAGCATCAGCAAGACAGAGGCATACAAATGCACAGAATAATAAACAGGTAACAAGGACTTCGCTTTGGGAAATGGCAGGATATAAGGATAGTAGAGTAAGGCTGGGACTAGATTATGAAGGTCTTTGAATGCCTTGTTAGGGTTTCATTTTACTTTGGAAATCAACTGGACACTATGAAAAGATTTTATGAGGAGAAACTAAACAATTAGATCTGCATTTTAAAACTAGAATTCGGGCTATAGTAAGAAGATTGTATATAAGGATAAGGAGATGAACAGAAAAATCAATTAGAGTTTATCAGTTAGGCCTACAAAAAAATCAGTTGCAGAGTTGATGCTCAGGATTATAAGGGTCTGCTCTAGAATAGCTTCAGTGTGAGGGGGAGAGGGAAATTTCTGGGAGACATTTAAAAATAGAACCTACTGGGTTTAGTAATCCACTGGTTGTGAGGAATTGGGGAAAAAGAGGAAGCAGGATGCACTGAGTTTTGGGGTTGGTTGACTGGATGTGTGGCAGTGCTAAATGAGCTAAAATTAAGGAAAAAAAGAGGAGAAACATATTTCGGTAAGGAAAAGTACTTAATGGAGTACTTCCGCTCAAGTGGAGTGGGGACACTCAGGTGGAAATTTACAGAAAGAAGTCAGAGCTCCAGAGAGAAGCTAAACCTAGAATTACACTTTCAAGAGTCATTGTTGGAGCCATAAAAGTGGATAAGGTCACTACCTGGGACAAGCACGTGGAATGAAAAAGGAGCCAAACCCTCAAGGAACAACACATCAAAGGACAAAGAAAGGAAGGAACCAGGGAGAGCCTGAAAAGAGGGAATCAGGAGGTAGAAGAAGCAGAAGACAGGGTGCAACCGAAAGCAAGGGGAAAGAAGGTTGCAAAAAACGGGGGGAGGCCAAAGTGGCAGGATTTCCCAAGAAGAGGCTGTTGTGGATGATCAAAGCACTAGGAATTTTAGGAGAGCAATTTCAAGAGAGTGAGGATAGCAAGCTAGATTCCCAGGAGCATAATGCAGAGAAGCAGAGGATGCGGGGGCAGCAACTCTGAACAGAGGGATTGTGTGACTCTAGGGGAACAGCAGGATTTAGAGATGGTTTGGCTTAATTTTGAAGTATTTAAGTGTCATAGAGAATATAATTTAAATCTTAAGGCCTATAGCTTGTCATCATGAGGTTTAGAAACATGCAGGCCTCGTCTTCCATGTGACTGAAGCTCCTGCTTCATTTAGGATTGCCTCAAATCCTGCCGTGTGTAAACGGTCACTTAAGACCCTTTTTACCGATGATGTACAATTTCTCTCTCCTGACCACGGGTTTTTCAACCAGAGGAAAATGTTATGAAAGAGCGTGTCTCACAGTACAATGGGGTGTTACAATTTGGCTGTTAAGATTTAACTGTGAATGAACACCCACTTTGGGGACGTCAGGTGTGTGGGGACCACCAAAGAGAACAGCCGCAAATCCCAAATCCTCCAGCTGAAAAGAAGCCTAATGAAAAAGCCTGGAAGGCAATATCAGGGAGGAGAATGAAAGCCAGGGGAGCAGCATACGACACACTAAAGGAAGAGGGTGATTCCAGAAGGAAAAGGAGTCAAATTATGTGGAAGGAAATGAAAGGAGGCTTCTTCATTTGGGATGAGAATGCCCCTGGGAGCTCGAAGTAGCACTCAGCAAAATGGTGAAACAGAAACCAGACGTGGGAACAAACGGAAGGTAATATCTAAAGAGCCCTTCACCTCGTACATGAAGTAAATAACTTATCTTCTATATACAATGAATTTTTATATATAATGTGCCTGCGCACGTGTGTCTATATACATATATACATACATACACATTAAGGTATGTTATTCACTGTTGATTACTTTATTCCCCGCCTCTGTTTTAAAAAATAATGGTGAACTTGGAAACTGACTTATGCCGAGGAGAATTGTTAGATGTGCCAATACAGGGAAAAGAGGGTAAACTTACTGTTTTTGAGAGAGATTATATGCTAGAGTTTCTATGATGCTTCTTGGTAGATGACTATTCTCTCTCTCTTTCTTTCTTTTTCTCTTTCCCTCCCTCCCTCCCCCTCTTCCCCCCTCCCCTTTCCATCCAGTGGAATGGAGCATGTCTAAAGACTTTTGTCCTTTGGCTGGAGAAATCATCATGGAAAACCTGCAGACCCTGAGATGCACAATCACAGGACTTACAATGGTAAACGCCACTAGACTTCCCACTCCCCTACCCCTGATGCTTGCGCTGGGATGTCCATACATCCCAGCAACAGCCAACGCCCAGTCCTCTGGCAACAACTGCCACTCGTTAAGCGTGATGTGTCTGGTACCCATAATCTGAACCCCACAAAGGAGTGAGCAGACAGCATGAACCACTTTGTAAGCTGCCATGTTCTACAGAGATCAGAAAAAGACTGGCCTCATGCAAGCCTTGAAAGCTGCTGCTTTCTGGATCACAGTCTAATCTTTGGGGAGGGATCAAAGGCTCTATGAGATCCAATTTTGACTCCCTGTCTGATGGTAAAAATAATAGCTTCATCTAACCCTCATCCCCACAGCCTCAGTTGAGATCAGTCATCAATTGGAGTCACACAATTTCCTGAGAGAAACCCTTTTCCCTTGATTAAAAAAAAAAAAAAAATCTGCCCAAATGTGCTTTCACAGAAAAGAAACTATATATGGTGGCACTACATTTCTCAGTAACCTGAACCAATTTAAACTGTGAATGAAAACCTGGAACAGACTGTGCTTATTTGTTTAACCAATCTAAACTTAAGTGTTAATTATTTATAGAACTATAAACCATATAAGCATATGAAATGCAGAAAATAAAAACACCTAACAAATCAGTCCAGACTGGAACAAACCCTATATTTCCTCAAACAATTAAATGCAACAAAACTGGATCATCAAAATCTTTTTAACTGAAAAAGATTTTAAGTAAACTTAAATTAAACCTGTACTTTTTTATCCAATTCAAATAATTAATATCTTAGGACTTTCATATGTGAGAGGTAGGAGAATTTTCTTGTTTTTCTAAAAGGTTAGTCAATTAAAACAGTTATCTGTAAAGCATAATCCTGAAGCCTAGAATTAAAAATCTGTGTTAGGTTGCACCTCTTCAAGTTTGAACCAGCTTATTCTAACAGAATTCTTGGTGGTTGGGTCACCAACACAGAATCTTAACTTTTAGTCTTACTTACACATCTACACCAGGGGCCAAAACCATGGATTAGCAGAACAAACAAACCCCTGAATGGGTGGCCCCTACAGATGCTATTGTCATCTGATTCCCAACCCTATAGCTCACATGATGGAAGAGGGGCAGAGAGAACCCGAGGGAATTTCCGCTGCTTAAAAGAAAAAGTGATATGGTGATAAAAATGGAAAACTCTCCGTAGAGAGGTCCTCTAATATTTGAACTAATTTTTTACAGGGATTAAGTTTTTGCAGTTGGTCATCCAATGAGAGCAACACAGACACTGTCCTAATCACCTAAACGCCTACAAGTAGATTTACGCTTCAGAGAATCTCCATGTCCTTGAGGCACCTAGAAACCCATTTTTAATGTTATAAAGATCAAGTTTATGATATGGTAGGGCCATTACTATTAAATCCCTAGCAAATGCTCTACAACGATTGCTATTTTTTTTTAACTTCAAACACCACTTTACAAATTTTGCAAGCAATGCTTTAACAAGTGCTGACTTCTAAAATATCCCTTTGGGTTCATCAGAAAACAAACATTCCTCAAAGCAAAAATATAAAAGCATAAAACATTTTAAAATATTATAAGCAAACAAAAAACAACTCCTTAATTCTTTTTTTTTTGAATTGAAGTATAATTTATTTATAATGTTATATTAGTTTCGGGTGTAGAATGTAGTAATCCAATATTTTTATAGATTATACTCCACTTAAAGTTATTAGGAAATATTGGCTATATTCCCTGTATTATACATTATATCCTTGTATCTTATTTATTTTTTACCTGGTGGTTTGTACCTCTTAATTCTCTTCTACTATCTTGCCCCTCCCCTCTGGTCACCACTAGTTTGTTCTCTACATCCTGAGTCTGTTTCTTTTTTGTTACATTCCCTAGTTTGTTTGTTTTATTTTTCAGACTCCACATACAAGTGATATCATACAGCATTTGTCTTTGTCTGACTTATTTCATTAAGCATAATAACCCTCCAGGCCCACCCATGTTGTTGCAAGTGGCAAAATTTCACTCTTTTTTATGGCTGAGTAATAATCCATTGTGTGTATGTGTGTGTGTGTGTGTGTGTGTGTGTGTGTGTGTGTGTGTGTGTATAATCACATCTTCTTTATCCATTCATCTGTTAATGGACACTTAGTTTGCTTCCATACCTTGGTTACTGTAAATTATGCTTCTAAGAACATTGGGGTGCATATATCTTTTCAAATTGGTGTTTTGTTTTCTTTGGATAAATACCCAGAAGTGGAATTGCTGGATCATATGGCAGTTCTATTCTTATGTTTTTGAGGAGCCTCCATACAGCCACAACTCCTTAATTCTTAATGTCATAAAACATTAAAGCATATAAACCATTGTTTTAATAATGGTTTTAAAACTGAAGTAGCATCAAAGAATTAATTTTTAAAATGTCTGAATAACTGAGTAAAGGATATTTATTGCAGCATTATTTACTTAGCATAAAATGTGGAAACAATCTAAATGTCCACTAATGAGGGATTGGCTAAATAAATGACTGTGTTTACCCAAAGTGAAGTACTATACAGCTACTAAAAGAATGAACCAGATCTCTAATTATTAATCTGAAAAGATGTTCATTACAACTTGTTGATCTTGTAAAGCAAGTTGATCAGCTAGAAAAAGGTGATAGTAGCTGCCACTGGGGAGGAGAAAATAAGGAAAAAGAGCTAAGGGTGAGAAACTGCAGGTTTTGGTAAACCTTACAGAACTATGACTTAAAAAATTGGTGTATAATGGTTTGGGGAAGGTCAGGAAAAGCAACTATGATATTCCAATTTTGAAAAAAGAAAGCACAAAGAAACTAAGAGGGCACTCCAAATATGTTTATTATCATGTAAAAACATAATAGTCAAGAAAAGCTAGAAAGTTAAAGTATGGGTAGTGGGATGAACAAGTTCATCAGACACAGAATAAAGCTTCTAGGGTAAAACTGACTAAATAAAATTCCCAACGCATCATTCTCTCTATTTTGATACTTTGCAGGGCCAACAGTATTTTGTTCAAGTCTCGGCTTATAACATGAAAGGATGGGGACCTGCTCAGACCACGACACCAGCATGTGCCTCTCCTTCTAGTAGGTGGTGGCTGTGAACTCTCTCAAGCCTGGCCAGACTCCAACTCCAATTCCATCCTCAAGATGCCATTGCCATTCCCTCTCCCCACTGCTTGGGACTAATAAGATGTCCTCAGGGTAGCATCTGGCCACATAATGAATGATTCCTCTGCAGAAATGTTCCCCTGGGAGGCAACTCAGTAGAATGAAAGAAGAGGGAATTTGGAACCAGCAAGACTGAATTTGATACCCATTATACCTTTTATTAGCTGTGTGACTTTCAAAATTTACTTAAAGTCTCTGAGTCTCAATTCAACATCTGTAGAATGGGTCCGATCATACCCTTCACAGGCTTTTGTGGAGATGTACTGAAATGGCACAGTAGGACTGGCTGGCCCAGAGTACACGCAGCCCATTTTAGACCTCACCTCCCCTTCTTCACCGAAAGTCTAGCAAATCTTACTTACATTCTGTCAGAAGAAAAGCTTTCTTTTTAACAGGCACTCTGATACACTCTGCCACAAACAGAAATCTATAATATTTATTATGGTGGCTGAAAAACCCAGCAAAGCCCCTTCTAATTATTTTAAACTTAATAATTTATGTCTGGTGTATTTGGCAATTCTCTATTAACCAGAAAATTTAATTAACAAGAAGAACATCTCCAGACATACTACATGATAGAGTTTTCTGCATAATGAACCTATTGTTCTGAATTATATTTTATTTTAAAAATCTTCACTAATGGGATCATTTAAAATGGTATCATACACTTCTTGTGAAAGTGCAAACTGCTCCATCCTTTGTGGAACACAATGTACCATATTATACCAGCTGCTATAAGAACATTCGTTTCTTTTTCCCTATAATTATACAACTAAGAATCTAACCTAAAGAAACAGAGGCAGACACACAATCATGAACAAATATGTGCACTGCAGCAATATATTGATAGAGTGAAATGTCATGTGTGGTGGGGAGAACAAATATCCAATATTAACTCTGCGGTTAAATAAAGTATGATATATATAGATCCGTACTATAGAATAAAATGCAACCCCTAAAAATGGTGTTTTAAGAAATGATCCATTGTATAGAAGAAATTCTTATAAGTTTTATGTAAACAAACATCATAATTTTTTTCATATAACATTTAAACTGTGAGTTTGACTATAATTGTTAGGTAGGCGTGTCCGCATATAACTATTAAAATTTAACAGCAGATATTTGGGTTATGAGATTATGGGCTCTTTAGTTTCCTATTTTATATATTTTTGTATTTTTCAAGTATTATAATAACCCTTTGCCCAGGAAAAACCATGAATCAGGTGGTATATTATGGGCTTTCACATTCAGTGCCTCACTTAATCCTGACAGCAGTCATTGTCCCCATCTTGTGGATAAGCATCACCATTATCATCCGTATCACCATCAACAGCAGAGCTAACATTTATAAAACTCATCATATGCTGCATGTTAATCTAAGAACCTTACACAGATTAGCTCAATCTTCATAACAAACCTGTTAAGGTTTGTTATGAAGATTGAGGTGATTTTTATTATTTTACTGATGAGGGAACTATTAATATTGAGGTACATACACACATACATACAGCCCAACAACAGAAAATTAGCCAGCACTGAAGTCAGGTCCAAACCCCATGTTCCTTGCTCTTAACCACTATGCTGTCCTCCTCCTCTATTAATAAGGAAATTAGGATTCAGAGAGGGTGTTGCCTTGCCTGGGGTCACAACTTTGGTAACACGGTTGAGCCAGGATTCAAGTCTGAACTAGTCAAGACTCTGCTGTGGTAGCTAATGCCCTGCTATCAGGCAGACAATCAGACTAAAAGCCAGCCAACCATTCCTGACTACTGCCTCTGGTGGATTCAGCTAGCTAAATCAGGCCACACAGAGCCTCGGACCACAAATACCAGGGATCTCTAAGACTCCTAAGTCCCCTAGCATTTGATGATTGAACTATTCCAGTCTTACTTGGACATCTTTCTTACTGAAGACTTACCAGAAACACATACGGGGAATATTGGAAGATTAAGATACTTAGGGAACCCATCTCATTCTACGGGGGTAAAAAGAGTAAGTATTTTTGGAGATGGAGGGATAGAGGGGATAGAACAGCAAAAAAAAAAAAAAATTAGACCTGAAGGTGGGTCAGAGGGAAACCCACTCCAAACGCAGACCCCATGCAAATTCTGATCTGTATGATGTATTTACTTATAAACACCAGATGTCCCAGTTCTATAAACTTCAAGTTCTATTCAGACACTCTCCCTCAGAGCCCATTTGAAGAGCTCTCTCCAGAATGAAAAGAACAGTTGTCCAGGTCTGGGAAGAGTTACTTATTACTTGGTAATTAACGTAGCAAATGGCAACACTTTCTAAAACAGCACATTTGATTAGTAGGGGTATCTGGCAAAGAACTGAAATCCAAACATGTCATTACAGTCACTGCAGACATGCCATGTCACTTGGAAAGAACAATATAAAAACACTCTGGTTCTATTTATAAACAGAGTATGACATTGTGATGTAACATATATCAGTATTCAGATATTTACTAGAAGACAATGTATTCTAACATGACAGAATAATTGGAAATTTGGTAATATGTTCCAGTAAGCTATAAAACTTTTAAAAATATTTTTACAAAAGGCCTGAATGTGTTTTTATAGACTTATGTTATATGGTATGGTACATAATAAGAGAAAAGGACCCAGACAGGCTTGTCTGAGTTACGATCAGAAAAGCCCTGATATCACCAGTGAATGTAAGCTCTGCACTGCATTGCAACTGAAGTGTCTCATTACCAGAACAGTGAACAGTATTATGTGGCATGATCTGCTCTTTTCCTACCACACTAAGTTTATTCCTGTCAGGCTCCTGATTTCTTAATATATTTTCAATTTTCTCCCTCATCTCTAAAGTCTCCTATTTTATGTAGTCATCAGAACCTTCCAAACATCTATGAGAAGGACTCATTCTTTCCAAAAACCTTGGCATCATGTCCAGTGCTCACTCGGGCTGCAATTTAGCATTAGCAATTTTCTAATGTACCATAAAGCCATCAGCTCAAGCTCACCTCTGATGTAACAGGCCTCAGCTGAAAGAGCCAGTTCCACTTCATCTCCCCCTGCATTGATGGCAGTATTAACACTCATTAGAATGTATTAGCACGTTCAGGGCCATATAGTAATTCAGTCCCCCAGGAGTCTTACTCAAGCCAACAACATTGCTCATCTTATCTGAGTACTTCAGATACATTCATCCAACTAAGGAAACAAACTCATAATGGCCTCTGGGAATACATGAGAGCAATGTTTATTCTCACTGTGTCCAGATACCAGGGAAACTATAGATAGTCCAAGGGCCACTTGGAGTTCGTTCCCTCAAACATTTCCAAACTTCCCAGTAAAAGATCTTCCCTAGCCCATCCTACGTGAACCCCATCATGCTCCTAGTCACAGTGCCTCACCAACATTTAATGAGCATCTCCTATGTGCCCAGAATGGTGCTTTACTTACAGTATTTCTTTGAAACCACAAATAACCTAAAAAGAGACTCAAAAGCTCACTTTACAGAGAAAAAAACCTGAAGCAAAGAGAAATTAAGTCACAGTTTCTGCCAGCAAAGAACAGAGTCCACAGAAAGCACCTATGCCAATTCCCTGTCTCCAGAGTTGACCACAACTAAGCCACACCACACAGACTCCAACCAAACTCTGACCCTCCTTCTCAAAAGAAAACAAAAACAAAAACATGTCCATGGTATAAGGAAATGAGCACTATACAGAGGGTCGTGAGACTATGTTATAGTCCTGGCTCTGCCACCATCACCACCAAGCTGAAAAATTTAGAACTGGAATGGTTATCTCTGGGCCTCAGTCTTCTAAGAGGTAAAACGAAGAAGGGTGCATGGGGGAAGGGGGGAAGGAGGAGGAATTAGAAAATCTCTGAGGCCTTCCTCTTCAAAGGGAATTATCTGCTAAGGTAAGAAATGATGTTTCCATACTCACCACTCAGGAAGTTAACTTTCCAACAATGAGTTCCCTTCTTTTTAAGTTAGTGTTTACATAAGGCTTTCCACATAACATTGCACTGGATAGCTAATATACCTCTCATCTAACCCTCACAAAAATCCTGCAAGATAGATACTATACTCCTTTTTCATACTACGGAGCAGAGGCCCTGTCAGTGTAAGTAATTTGTTTTACAGACACTGAGCTAGGAACCAGAAGAACCAGGGCTCAAACCCAGGTTTATCTGACTCCAGAACCTGCATTCTTTCTATGTTGTACTACTCGGCCTTGGATGGACCAATGTGGAATGCTTTTACCTAACTTTAACTGTCATGGCATCTGCTTAAGTTTCTAAACGAGGGAGACTCCATATTTTAAAATAACTCTAGGTGGAGGGAATTTGAAACTTGTTCGATTAGAATTTAAGCCTCAAATATACTTGTGAACTAACGGGCTTTTCTCGAAAAGAATGTCTAGCAATTTTAGAGAAAGCATTTCAACCAAGAAGCACTTAAAGTTGTTGCTTTTGAAAGATCCAGAAAGTAAAACCAGGGGAAAGAGAATAGGGATGGACTATGAAATGACTGACCTGCCGAAAAAAAAATCCAGAGTTGGAGACAGCAGAATTATAATCTTGACATTAGTCCCATACGGGTTATTACTCTTGATATCATTATAGCCAAATGGAATGAAAATAGAAGGGGGAGAAAAATCTCAGTGGGTATTGCAATTTAAATTTGCCATGTAAGCTAATACTGTATATTTAGAGACTGAGCAGACAGGGTGGTTGGTGGCTCCGAGTATGTGCAGGAGTTGCCGTGCCAGCTAACCAAAGCAGACATTCATTAGAGCAAAATGTAGATTTCCATTTCTTGGCATCTGACATGGGCTCTTTCCTTGGAAAGAAATGTCAATTTGGCCAAAAGTGTCAAACCTACAATAAAAGCATTGGGACCGTGGATTTCATCTAGTCTACACATTCCCACCCCTTTCTTTCCTACTGTGAAAATCCAGTGGCGACTTGGGGTGCTGAGTGGAGAGGTGACAGGGGAACTGATTAGGACACAGACGCTGAAAAGGAGGGTAAGGAGCTGGGGGAGGGGAAACTGGACTCCCAAATTCTCTGTTTTCTTTTGGCTTTCAATTACCATTTTCTCTTGCCTTAAAACTGCCCAACTCAAGAAACCAACCACAATTGCTGTTTTGCACAGGGCCTGAAAAATGGCAGCTTCCAAACCCTTGGTAATGCCTGCTAGTTGCGCAAGTACTGGGTGCTCATCCACACAGTCTGTGGGTAGTACGAGCAAATCTCAGCTCCCGAGGCAGTGCAGGGAAGAGGCCTCGCCTACTTGAAAATTTTACTCTGTTTGTTTCTTTTGTTCAATAGACTGGAAAGACTATGACGACAGAGCGCCTAGACACAAGGGACAGAGTGAAGTTTTGGAAGGTCTGCTGCAGCAGGTCCGAGCCCTTCATCAGCATTATAGTTGCCGGGGTAAGGATAAAAATCTGTGCTGGGCCATCGACTGAGGTCTCGGTGGCGCCGGTAATTTTAGCAGTTTCCTAACTGGGTCATACCTTCTCATTCATCAGGGAGGGAGAGAGATATTAATATTTGTACATCTGGAATCACTTTACAGCACTATCTTACTTTAACCCTTCAGAAGAGACTTCCCTCTCCCTTCCTTCCCTTCCTCTTTCTTTTGCACCCTCACTCCACAGGAACAGTTTGAAAACAAGCACAGGAAAAACTGCAGCTGCCATTAGCTCCCTTCCCTTTAAATTGTACCTTCACAAAACTTCTCAGTGCGCTGAGTCTTCGGGATATTCACCCTCAAACTTTCCACCTGCAACAAAAATTCTGTGAACGTCCCTGAGGAAGCACAACCAATTATAACAGCAACAATAATATTAAACTTCTGTGTACATTTATTATAAAATTTACATACAATTCACATCCAGTATCTCTTTTTCATCCTCATTTTGGCAGTTATCACTGAGGCTAAGTGACTTGACCAAGGTCACAATGCCAAGAAGAGACAGAATCAAGATACCAATGTAGGTTTTCTGTCTCCAAGCCAGTCTTCCTGCCACACCTCGTTTTTGTCTCCCACCCTTACATCAGGACAGGGCACTGGATTTTAATCTCACCCTGGATTTTAATCTTCCCCTATACTACTGCTCAAGAGGAAGTAGAGCATAAGTTCTCTAGACCTAGCCAACTACACCCAGAAAGTCTCTGAGAAGCTTTAAAAAGATTATTTTCTACTTGGGCTGTTCAAATGGGACAGGGTCAGGTTTCTGATCTGTGTAATGATTCGTGGAGCAGGCACTTAGTTTTATTTGGAGAATTAAATTTCCATAAAGTTTTCATTTTCCATGCTCCTTCACCCATCACATCTCTAACTGCATTGTACTCTCTAGATTCAGGGCACTGCAGGACCAGCTAGGTTAATAATCTATGGTTGAGACTAAGAAATGCTAAATGAGTTTTGACTAGGTATAAAGAAATCATACTTAGCATTAGCAAAAAGTTGTTCCCAGTTGCTGTATAGCTATGACAACAGAGCCCTTCAGAAATGTTGGCTATAGCTAGAAATGAGGGCAACTGTTTGCAAGAAAATAATGTTCTAATGAGTGGTTGGTTCATTAGGAGATGTAAATATGCATGGAAGAGGCTTAAGAAAGAAACCCAAGTGGGATTTCATTCTCGGATCTCTAGGAAAACTTTACCCAGACTAGGGCCTTCAACATTCCACACCGACCAAAGTACACTCAGCTCTCAGTTATCCAGGGCCCATTTAACCAGGACAGGCATTATCTAGGCTCCTTTCTCTTCTTGTGCCTCTCCGTCATTTCCCTGCCTATTAGTTCCTGCATGGCAGGCTAAAATAATGAAGCAATTGGATAGATTATTCTCTGCAATTCATAAGCCACTTTGTGTTTGGTCTTTATCAGAGGGGGAAAGCTAAAACTACTCATGAGAATGAGGGATTATTTTTTATATTATCTGAGGATTTAGATGTTCTCCCCATTACTACTGGATTACATTCCAATAATCAAGAAATGATTGTCTAGACAGCCCAATTATTTCTATGGTTTCCGTCCAACTTTTATCATGTACCTATTTTCACCCCACAGGGATGTAAATATACACACGGTATCAAGAAAGATTTAAGTAAGGCATAAGGTAGAACTTACCAAAAGGGAGGAATATTTTTATATTGAAATGTATATTTAAACAGTACCCAAAGTGTATTCCACATAAGAGTGGTTCTGTAAGACGCTCAGCTGAAAAAGGGTCTCTAGTCAAGTATATTTGGAAATTGTTACATTATATATCCCTCTCTTGGAAATGTAAAATAGACATTAAAATATTAAAGACTCTAATAAAAAGAAATTTTGAATTTGGTTAAGCAAGCATTTTCCAAACTTACCTGGCCACTGTAAAACATTTTTTACAGAATTAGTGTTCCAAGCCACAAACTTTGGGGAACACTGACCTATAATATGCCAGGATAAAAGAAATGACCTTCCGAGATGATACAACATAAATCTCTCTAAATCTAAAAGGATAAATTAAGGATAATTAAGTATTGCATACAGAAAACTACAAAATTGTTATTTAAAATAAACTATATTGATACTACGTGGTTTACAAATTTTATAATTAGAAAAAACAATCATTTCAAACCCCAGTTCACCCACTTACTGTGTGTACTTAAGAAAAACATTTAACTTCTCTGAGCCGTAGTTTCCCTATCAGAAAAAAACAAGCATAATAATATGTATCTTTCAGGATTGTTACAAGAATTAAATTAGATAATGTATTAAACTCATCTGGCATGAGTAGGCACTTTGCAAACTCTAGCTTTTTTTTTTTCATTGTTCTTCCAAATGAAGAATGAGATGCTCTCCATCCTCAGCATTTTATATGTCCTAGAATTAAAGTATAATCACTGACTCCATTGTAATGAGCCTGGAGTACTCAATAGATACACAGCATATTCTAAATGCAGAACTAATAATAAAACATCCCTTCTCCTACCAAAGCCCTGCATGGGAGATACCAAAACCCACATTAATTCCTCTATTTTTGGCTAAAAAACTGGCCACAGCTAATTCGCATCTTTAGTACTGGGACGGAAATTCAATGGAGATGTTGAGTGGCCTTTATTGTCCACACGGTTGATGTCCTGACATACATAATGAATTATAAAGAAGTCAGCTGTGTTCACTAAAGCAGTCCCCTACAGGAGTGAATTTCAATTATCATCCAGTTTTTCAACTGGCAAACATTAATTGAAACACTGTCTCCTATGTGTTAGGTGCAAGACATACCAGTATGAATAGCATAAGCTCTCTATGCTCCAAGCACTTAAAAGCTAAAGATCTGCTTCATTCAGAGTCCAGAAAACTAACCATTACTCCAGAGCCCTGAACTAAGCAGAGACAGAATAGAAGCCACAGTGGTTCTTAGGAGAAAAGTGAGTTTAGACCTTGTATCAGTCAAGATAGGTTATATCATGCTGCAGTAGCCACATGACCCCCCAAATATTTATTTCTCCCACATGCTATAGGTCTACCACTGGTTGCCTGAGGGCTGGCTGTCCTTCTGTCTTGTCATGGTCCTCTTTCTGGAAATATATTTCAGCACCCATGGGAAAAGGAAAAGAGACTCTTGAAGGTGTCATGTGGACAAGACTTTATCATTTACATTCAAAATTCATTGGTAAAACTGGTCACATGGCCCCAACCCAACCACAAGAGCTCCAAAAGTACAATTGTATTGTACCATGTGCCCAAACTGGAGGAGACCTGAAATATTGAACATTTTCATGGGCCCCTTTCCCAACTGGTAGTAGCATTTCTCATTTTTCTCTTTTTTTTAGTCTAATTTTTTTAGTTCAGTTTTCATTTTTATTTAAGTTATATGTGACTATACTCTGAAGCCAGATTATGTGGGTTCAAATACAGGCTAGACATTTACAGATCTGCATGACCTTAAGCAGGTTGCCTGCTTCTCTATACCTCACTGTGCTCACCTGTAAAATGCAGACAAGGATTATATAAACCTGTCAGCCATCTGAGGCCTGAATTACCTAAAATAAGTAAGGCACTACGAAGAACTTTATTATGAACGAAAAAACAATTTCTCCCATCCTCCATTTTCTATTCCCTAGAGGCTCAATTATTTTGATATTTTCTCCATATCTCTAAATAACAGGCTTATATTGCTAATTCTTGATTTTTAAAAAAATATACAAAGTAGAATTGGTCCTTCATTAAAATGATTTGTATGTTATATATATAGTTATTATCTCACTAAGGAAGATGATTATTTCTTTTTTATCCCTCCACCCTCTTATACGTACATGTAATTCCTACTCCCTCATTCTCCTAATATAGTCATTTTAATAAGATCAGTATTTATTGCTAACATTATAATGATCATATAAATTTTATGATTATTTTCCTTTCCTGGATAACTTGTTTCCTCTGTAGATAATAATCAACTTTTATGTGTTTTTTTATTTTTCCATGTGGTTATAACCAATTAATCCCCAAGCTATTCTCCAGTTCTATCAATTTTCTTTCAATACAATCAGATACATAAGTATTGTTTCAAATGGCATCTTCTTAAAGAAACCTCTCATAGAGCCCTCTGACCTGCTCCAATCTAGCCTGGTTACTGGCTGCCTCTATGTCTGTTACTTACTGGCACCCTAGGATCTCCTTTCACCACGACGTTGAGGACTCTTCTTGCCACTCTCCAATACTGGATTTCTTCTTTTTTGTTTACCATCTCTTCCTTTTTCTGGGATTTGTCTGCCATTGGTGGGAGCCTTTCCTCTAGTAGCTTCCTGTCAGGACACTTGGGAGCTAATTTTTGGATACATTAAGTGTCTTATGGTGTATTTATTCTATTTAATATTTATTTAGGATAAATAAGAATAAGTATAGAAGTAGATAAGTATAGTATTCCCAACTGAAATAATTTTCCTTCATATTTTGAAGGTGTTGCTTCATTGCCTTCAAGCTTTCAGTGCTGAAAAGTCTGATACCATTCCGATTCCAGAAGTTTTATATGAAATCTACTTTTTCCTGCCCTGGAAGGTTTTAAGTTTTCTTTTTACCTTCAGTATTCTAAAATTTCACTGTTATGTACCTTCATGTGGCTCTATTTTTGTCTGTTGTGCTCACATTTGGCAAGTTCTTTCAATACAGAAACTTATAGCCTTCAAGTATGGGGGTATTTTCTTAAATTATTTTTTTAATTATTTCTTCCCCTCCTTTTGCTCTGCTCTCTCCTATGAGAACTCTTATTCAGATACTGAACCTCATGGACTAGCCCTTTAGGTTTTCCACCCCCCCTCCTACTTTCCATCCTCATGTCTCTTTGCTCCACTTTCTTGCAGATTTCCCCAATTTTATTTTCTATTTGGTTTTTCAGACTTTGATAACATATTTTTAATTTCCAATGTTCTCTATTGTTCTCTGAATATTTCTCTTACAGACCTTTATCTTTTTTACAAGGATGCAATGTCTTTGCTTGTCTCTCAGGCTATTAATGATAGGCTTTGTTTCAATTTATGTTTTCTTCTCTCAACATGGTCTCCCCTCTAAATTGCTTTTGTTTGGTTTTGGCCTGTGTTTTTTCTGTTACATGTGCTTTTCAAACTGCCTAGTGATCCTTGGATGTGTACTCAGATTTAAGAGAAGAGAACTCAATAGCTGTTGGGAAGCTCTGAGCACGTGGATAGGGCTCCTTACTTATACAGATCACTGTAGGGTGATCTGGCATGGCCTTATCTTTAGGAAAGCAGTAAAGCCAAAGTCAGAATCTTTAGGTGTACTCTTACGCTAATCAGAGTCTCCAGAGATGCTTCTTCCAGTGTTCTGCCTGGAGAAAATAAATTTGAGTACCACTGTTCCGAGAGTCCAGTGGGGAAATATTCTGTATGGAAACTTTCATTTAATCCACCTGTTTTGAGTACATACCACTCCCTCCCTCCATTTTTTAACCATACACCATATCTTTAACTCTAAAGATCTCTGTTTTTATGCTTTCCAGAGAATATGCTACTAGCTTTCTTCTAGAGTGGTGAAAGGGTAGGAGAGGATATTTAGAAGTCTAACTACTTTTTAAACAAATTTCAACAAAACACCCTGATTTCAGCTCCACATTCACCTCTCTTCCAGCAGTATATGGTGCCCATGGGTGATTCAGGTTACTTCTCAGCTTTCTCAGGTCTGCTAAATCCATCCGTCCATCTGCTTTCTAGCTACCAAAATTCACGTGCTTTTGTCTCTTTCCCATCTCTTTGTCTTGACAGATTTACGTCACTTCCTCTTTCTTAAATCTCTTTACTCTGCTTTTAGTAAGATTTTGGGAGAGAGTAGTATGTGATAAATAAGTTCAATATGCTGCCTTTAATCAGAAGTCCCAGCAGCATTATTTTCAAGTAGAATATAACCAGCAAAATACATGTTCAAGTTAGAAAAAAATGCTTTTGCTTTGTTCTGCCAGGAATAACCATTACCAACACAAGCTTGAAGCTGGCATGAATGCTTGTGTCAATCAGCTCATTCCCAACTGCTCCTATAGGATCATGGGCAGAGCCACACTGGGCCTCAGCCATGGGCCATCCGCCCAGGTTTCCATGTCTAACAGCAGTGATATGGACCATGTTCTCATCCGCAGTAACATGTCTGTCAGGAGTTTGGTGATGACCCCAATAACCTCAGCTTCCCTTCATTAATTATATTTAAGATGAGAATTAAATTAGTGATCATCTAGTTCAGCTCTAGGGAGCACAGTTTGCAAAGACTGCTACAGGAAATCTACTACTTTTATCAGTGAGAGCTCCAGCTGTAAATAAAAGAGCTAAACAGAAGCAATGGATGATTTGTTCATCACTGTAACCATAGAACCTAACATATAGTAGTGTACCAATAAATATTTATTCAGTGAACAAATGCTTGTTTTTCTGGGTACTGCCTTTTTTATCTTGGACGATCCACTTAACCTCTCCGTCTCAGTTTCTTCTTCCGAATAACAAGGATAATCATACCTATGCCTACAACTATTTTTGTAAGCCAACATACACACTGGAAAAAAACTACCCCAGAATGCTAGCAGTGGTTCTACTAACGTGGTAGGATGATATGTGTGGGATTTTGTTCTTTTTTTCTATGCTCCAGACCTCCTGCAATGTGCCTATCTTAATTTTATAATGAAAAAAAAATTTAATGGAATATGCAGACTAACAAGAAGAGCTTTGCAAACATTGAGAAGTATGTGACTATTAAAAGGCAATGGGAGCTGGGGACAAAAGATGATCTCGTTTCTTCATATCCCACCTCATAATAAATAAGGAGAATATAAACAAAACACCTAAGTGACTTCACCTGGAGTTATAAATGTTACTCATTTCCAACAGTTTTGAGGAGCTGTTCATTAATTAACTACTGGCATCTCAAGATACAAAAGCATCTTGACGGAATGAATGAGCTGAATCCCTACATGAAACTGAGTATAAGTGACACTGAAGGGACAGGAGACAGAAAGGCAAAAAGGTGGGAAGAAGGCACTGAGAGTGTTCTTCCAGTGGAATTTACACTGTATTTTTTTTTCTGTGTTCCAGAAAGTTCAAAATTACAAACCACGGGCCGCAAGCAGTCAGTCTCTAGGAGCCTGAAACACCTATTCCATTCGTCAAACAAGTTTGTGAAGACCTTGAAACGGTGGGTCCTATGTAGTTTTTCCAGGAAGTCTTAGCTTCTCAGGAATCTGCTGCTTTTGGTTCTGAGTGGAAACTTGATAGAGATTTCTTCTTTTTATTATTAAGACAATACAAAATTCACTTTTCTTCTGAAAATTTGGACAAGATAGCCAATAAATTTGTGGTATTTAAGAATATGCTCATAGGTATATTTTAAATTATCTTTTATCATGTCCAAAAATATTTTTTCCATGATCCAGGCTTGGAGGAGAAGATGATTGAGGACAATTTTTATTTTGCTTTTTCTTTTTAGGGGACTCTACATAGCTGTTATATTTTATTACAAAGACAATATGTTAGTCACCAATGAAGATCAAATACCGATTGCTGAAATAGATGACTCTCACACCAGTTCCATTGCACAAGATTTTCTGTGGTTCACAAAGGTATCCTGAGTTCTAATTTTATTCTTCCCCACTTTGCACCAACAGTCTGTGCATAAATCTCTGAAACTTTAGTTGAGGGGTTGAGGGGTCTCCAGTGATCAAAATGTTGGGGTGGGAGTAAATTATCTCAAAGGTCTCGTTCAGCCCTGATTTGCCCTATGTCGTTAAGAATGCCAAAATAGTATCTACACTACAGTTTCAAAGCAAAGAAGCTTCCATCCTGTCAGATTGTGTCTCCACTATTCTGAGTTATGGGATCATTTGGCAAAGACTAAAATGTGAATCTGATGGTTTCATTAACATTCAGATCTTTTTCCAATTGGACAGAGATCAAAAAGTTGTTTCGCATGCATCTGAAAATGGACTGGAGAACAAACATCAAGGGTCAGGTTTCCTTCTCCCTACGTTGCTTTGATGCCACAACCTAAATCATGTACTGGCTTGGACGATGATATGACTTCGTGACTTCTTTTGCAGCTGTCTTGTATGTGGGAAGATATAAGGTGGTTGAGGCAAAGCACACCTATCTCGATGTCCTCATCCACAGTACTACAAACTCGGCAGAAGATGCTTGCAGCAACAGCCCAGTTACAGGTGAGGGGCCAGGTTTCAACCCAGACCTCCAAGGAAATTTTAGAGAAACACGGCAGTTCCGTTACCAATCCTACCCGGAAAGGATATATGAAGTCTTCTTGGACAGTTAGAGCTGCACACCTGCCTTTGTAGGGAACCTGTGCTTCTGGCAGTCTCCTGGAAGGAGGAACAGGGGTCTAACCTGAAGAGTCTAGGTGTGAACAAGGAGTAAAGAGACTTGAATTCTGGATTTGATGTTAATCGGTCAACTCATTTCTCCTTTCTGGGTCTGAGTTTCATCACTTGCAAAATAAGAGGTTGACTAGCTCCCTTGAAGACCTCTTGATGCTCTGGCATCCTGCGCATCTATGAGTATACGGAGATAGACAAAGAGACCCCCAGATATTTTAAGGAGTTTCTTGGCTTGATGCTTATGGCATCGATGATGCAAAGGCATTTGCATACATTTTTGATAATTTAAAAAAAAAAAAACTTCTTAAAAGCTTACCTTTAATTCTGAATTTAATCCTTCTGTACTATTAACCCAATCAGATCAGGTCCCCAAGCCCTGCAAGAATCTTTGTAGGTTACAGAGCCCCTCCTAGAAATGATATTGAATTCTATCCAGTCTCTTCTGGGTTTCCCTTTCATTGTTTTTTGTTCTGTTTTGATATCTGAATGTGTGCCTCTTAGCACAAAAAAACATCTGCAACATAGAACTGGGGCCTTTAAGATATCATGAGCCTTGATCAGTGATGGGTATCTACCTACAAAGCTGTCAGTTACATCAACCCCAGAAATACACATAACAGGAATCTACATAAGCTGTGTTGGGCCAGGCCATACCAGCCGAAGCATAAGAATAGAGTCATAATAACAAAAATATTTTCTACAGTTCCACCCCCACCTGCAATTACACAAATTTCATTTCTTGACCCATGCAATAATTTGACTCCTTGCAATAATCATAATTATTGTCTTGCTATTATAATAAATTCTGAAAGGTAACCCTTAAACCTCCTGTTCTATACTCCATTGCATAGGCGGTATATTGCCTTTTGTCCTCAGTAAGATTTAAAAAAACCATGCTCTCCATTTCAACTCACTCTTGATTACAGAATCTTCTCCTTCAATTCAAGAAGTTCTTGGAGCTGGGCCATGATGACTGTGCTGAATTCAAAGAGCCTCTTCCTTTCATCACTGACCAGCTTGAGCTGGATCAAGCCACTATACCTCAAGAACACCTCTTTCTTTAGGATAAACTTCATTCCCAGTAGGCTCCTTGGTCCCTTAGTAAAGTTCTTTCCCAGGAGTCCTTAATGGACCCTCCCATTAGCCCACCATACAGCCCAGACGTGCTTAGATCACAGACAGAACAACTTTAGAATTTCAAATGGGGCTCTTTATTTTATGTTTATTAGAGGCTTCCTAGAACACCTTCATCTGATGTCAGTAACATGAGAAGGGTTAGGCTGTCACAAGCCATTGCAGTTAAACACTGAGGGGCTAGAGGGAAGCCATGATGGTCAGTGTGCCCTACTCAACTATTACTTCCATTGCAACAGCTCTTGGATTTGGCCTCCCAAGGTACTGACCCCCATCACTTTTCATAATGCATCAGCCCCCTTCTGAGGTCATTTTCCTCCTTGTCTAGCTTAGATTACTTAGCCCATCATAATCACTCCCTTGAAAATCCTCTAAATTTCTGGCCACTGTCTCCCTCCATATTATCTATTTGGAAAAAAATCCAAGCCTGGATGAATCCAACATGTCTACACTAGAGTAGTTGCACACTGCTGCAGAAAAAGCATCACTGAAAAGGGGGGGTGAGGTATGATTGGTTTTATGTTAAATTCATGACTACAATTCTCACATGTAAGGTTACCTTGTGATCACATTCCATTTCTCTACTAAATTCACTTTCCCAAATTACGAGGCAACTATTTAAAACCTTCTCCATTCTACCACATCTCTTTCGCCTTCCCCACATTCTCCATCCCCACATCAGGTGACACTTTACTGTATAACTCGTTAAGAAAATAAATGGGAAATAATTCTTTTTCCACTGCCAAATTGAAAGGCCTCCTTGCACTGATGCTACTTTCTCTTCCTCCCTCCCCCCCCCCAATTCCAACAGATAAAGCCTCATTCCTCCTACCAAAGGCTCATCCCTCACATGTGCTCTGGATCTCAATTCTTCACTCCCTCCTTCAGCTACCAATCTCTCTTCTCTTCTTTAGAACCAAACTTCTTGAAAGGGTGGCCAACATTCTCCTTTTGCATTTACTTCCTCACTTCTCATTTAGTTCTAAGCTCTTTCCCTGACTTATGCGACCATATGCCTACCAAACTGCTCTCTCAGGCCACCAATAATCAGAGGCAGATGGTGCTCGCAAAGCTTGAGCCGAAAGGCCCCTCACTTGCATGACCCCGTGAGTGTGGGAGTCGTGCAGTGCTCAGGGAGGGGAAGTTGGGTTACCATCTTTGTGATAAACTGCCTAAAGAAACCCAAGAGGGAAAGGGGATCAGAAATTCCAAATACTCCAGTATTGGGGGAGATTTTCTTTCTCAGTCTAAATATTCACTTTTTTTTTTAATTCACTTTTATACCTAACTTTCATATTTATAATTTTGTATTCTTTATCTTAAAGAGGACCCCAAAATTGTGTGGTACAGGCCCCTACAAAACCTGGATCCATCCCTGCCAATGACTTCAGTTTCACTATATCCAACTGACACTTTTAAATCCTCTTTGCAGCTGACATCTCAGCAGCATTTGATACACTTGGTCCTGCTCTCCTTTTTTAAACTGCCACATCCCTTGGCTTCCATGACTCCATACTTTCCAGATTTTTCCAACTTCCTGGCCTGTCTTTCTCAGTCTCCTCTGCTAGCTTAAATGCTGTTTCCTCTGCTCACAATCCTCTTCTACTTCTTTGTCTCACTAATTCCTACATATCCTTCAGATCTCAGCTTCATTTTTATACTTCCTCAGGGAGCCTTTCTCTGATCTCCCAATTAAGTGAATCACTCACATAGCACCTTGCATTCTTCATTCAGAATGGTGATCACAATACCATTAGTTAATTATCTGTATCGTTATCTGGTCACTGACCAACCTGGACTGTGAGTCCCTGAGCTCAGGGAATGTATCTGCCTTGGTTACCACTATATCCCCCATGTGTGGCATGTGGCAGAGCATCCATAAGTACTGGCTGGATAAATAAATGTATTTATCAGTCCAACCCCTGTACCCCTAAGATCACACTTGAGGGTACGCCATCTAACCAAAGGGAAAAGAGATCACAGAAACGTACCTCACACCATAGTTACCACCTGGAGAGCTCTCCAGCCCTGCACAGTGACCAGTGCCTCGTAGTACTTAAGAGCTACCCCTTTCAGTGCCCATCAAAGGTCAGAGCACCACCTGCCTAAACAATAGGAGTCACTTTCATCTTTTTTTGTAATACCTATTGCCCAAACTCCTTGCTGACCTTTAGAATGAAAACGTCTAGAAATACTGAAGCCACTCTTTCTTTTTGGAGGGGGGGGGAAGGGCAGGGGGTGACAAGGCACAGAAAAAACTTTTCAGAAGAGGAAGAAACATAAATTGGGGGAGATTTATACTTAATATTTTAGGTCTCTTTACTAATCTAACATGTCTTACAATGTTCTGAGAAAAGTTAAAAGGCATTCTTAAATAGCTTGATTGGCATCAGCCATACATAAATCGTATTGCTTTACCTACGGTATATCTCATTTTACTCTCCCCGCCTTTCCAGCATCACTACCACTGCTTCATTACTCCAGTTATGTCAAAAGCCTCCAAAGTCATCCTCCTGCTTCCAGTCTTAACACCCTCCAACCTGTTCTCCACACTCCTGCCAGAGTAGCCAATAAAAGATGCTGACCATGTCATTCCCTGACTCATACTCTTTCAAGAGTGGCGCAGACATTTTATCATGGCACACAAAGGCCTTCCTTGCCATCTTTCTCCCTCTCCTCTGTTTCCATGGCACCCTGACTTACCTTCATCAAGTGCATACAAACCACTGTGCATCCTGCGCCTTATTTTCCAGTTTCTGCTCTATAGGGAGGTTTTTATTAAATTAATTTTTATTAGAGTATAGTTGCTTTACCATGTTGTGTTAGTTTCTACTGTACAGCAAAGTGAACCAGCTATCCGTATACATATATCCCCTCTTTTTGGATTTCCTTCCCATTTAGGTCACCACAGAGCACTGAGTAGAGTTCCCTGAGCTATACAGTAGGTTCTCGCTAGTTATCTCTTTTATACATACGAAGGTTCTTTAATACATGATCATAAATAATAATCGTGAAACAACATTTATCTAATAGAGTAAGTGCCAGGCATTTTGCTAAGTGCTCTCCAAACTATATCTCATTTTATCTTCACCACACCATAATGAGAAAGTACTATTTTGATATTCATTTAACACAGGATAAAACTGAGGCCTAGAAAGGGAAAATAACTTGCCCAAGGTTGCACAGATAGGAAGTAGCAGAGTCTGGATACAAACCCTGATCTATATAACTCCAAAGCCTGTATTCTTTCCAATATTTCATCACCTTATTGTGCATTCATTTTACAAAAATTTTAAACAGAACAAATTATATACATTATAGTTAGAAAAGAAAAGGTAAAAGTCTATTCTGTATCATTTGGAGTCTATCCAGGAGACGTGGTCTTACATTTTATTTGGAAGAAGGTAAAGTATGAATTAATATGACCTAGGCAGGAGAGATAAGGATCTGCCAGCATTAGGATTAAAAAATACTAATAATAAGATTAGAAAGCCTAAAGTGGCCAGGACCCCACACTGTTTTTCCTACTTTTAGGAAAATGGCAGAGGCCCCAAGAGGCAGAAGGGTATCTTCCTCTTACACTGCGAGATACCCGAACTACTTATCCTCAAAATGCAGGAATAACCTGAAACTAGATTGGGTTATATTAAACTTTCCTCCTCCACAGATTTTATTTTTTTTCTGCAAACTCTTACTTTTATTTTATTTTTTATTGGAATAGAGTTGATTTACAATGTTGTGTTAGTTTCAGATGTACAGCAAAATGAATCAGTTATACATATACATCTATCCCCTCTTTTTTAGATTCTTTTCCCATATAGGTCATTATAGAGTACTGAGTAGAGTTCCCTGTTGCTATACAGTAGGTCCTTATTAGTTATCTATCTTATAGATAGTAGTGTGTATGTGTCAATCCCAATCTCCCAATTTATCCCTCCTCCCCTTTCCCCCCGGTTAACCATAAGTTTGTTTTCTACATCTGTGACTCTATTTCTGTTTTGTAAATAAGTTCATTTGTACCATTTTTTTTAGCTTCCTCCTCTACAGCTTTTAGAAACAAGTGTTAGTGAGCTAAAGCCAGGTAACAATTCATGAATACTATGTCTCTTTCATTTTTCAAGGGGGGGAGAAGGTTTCCCCGAAATTTTACTCTTCTTTTCCAGGCCTTCATATCTCTACGCCAGACCTCCTTCAACTTCCCATGTCACCCCAAACTGAATGAAAGTCCCTAAGTATTGTGCATCTGTCCAGGGCTTACTGACAGCCCTGCGGTTTGTTGTGGTTATAATCTAGAGGCATTCCTGTGAGCCATCAGATGGCTTTTACTTCTCTTTACCTTGTAGAATCCTCAGAGTTCCCAGATCTCCTCATCTTGATTGCATAGCATGACAAGTATTAACATGGTATGTTTTTCCTTTAGGCACTAAAGAACCCCAAATTTGCCCCCTTAGAACGTGGTTGCAACTTATTTTCACAAAGATATTCCTCTTTTAAATTGGGCTCTTCCCAGAGCTAGCTATCCAACCCAATTTGCTATCAACAAAGAATTTCAGGAAGACTTTTAGTGCTTCTCGTTTAGTCAGCATATCCAAAACTAACAGTGAATCACTGATAATAAACTCTGCCTAAATGAAATGACCATCTCATTCAATGTCCACTCACCCACTATGATCCAAAGCAAATCAAATTTTCCAGTGTCCTAATGATGTTACTTCAGTCAACAAAAATTTCTTGAGCTATTACTATGCACCAGGCACTGTGCAAGGAACCCAGAGAAACAGAGATGAAAAAAACCATGATTTCATGACATGTACATCAATACACAGGAAAGTCAAAGTCATGCTAAGATACAAGTTGGTACATGAAGCAGTAGGGGACAAAAAAGGAGATGATAAGTTCTACCTGTGAGAGTTGAGAAAGTCCTCCCAGAGAAGGTGAAACCTGGGCTGAGTGTTGAAAATGAGTAAGTATAAACCAGGGTGGAATTCCAGTTGGAGCACTAAAGAAAGCCCATACCCTGCCTACTTGTATAAAGCTTGAAAGTTTACAAAACACTTTCTCATACATTGCTTGACTTAATCCACCAATCATTCTATAAGGTAAGGATTAGCATAAGGGATGTCTGAGCTGTAAGGACTCTTAATTTTAGATGATGAAACTCAGAGCCAGAAAGAGTAAGTCATTTTTTAGAAGTCTAAGTGTTAATGAACAGCAGCCAGACCTGAAACTCAACACCAGGATAACTAAAGGCTTAACAGCAGTAATGTGCTGGAGCCAACTTGTACTCACTTAGGAGAGCCAACAGTTAAGTATTCAGAGATTTTCAAAGCCTGTTGTCACAACCTTTGGTAGCTTGAAACAGGGTACTGTGGGAGTATTTACACCACAGAAATTGGCATATTATATATCAAGCCTTTTTTTTTTTTTTTTTTTTTGATGGCCAGTTTACCAGCATGCCATTTCTGATTGGCCAGTACTGCTTTGCAGCAAACTGCTTTATATAAGACTGTAGTACTACACAGGGCTGGATTAAAAGCCTTACCCAATTACTTCTCTATGATTTAGAAGTTAATTGTTAGAAAGGGATAATCTGACTGAGTAGTTAGGCCATTTCTAAAAACAGTAATCCTTCCAAATGAATTTTTATAATGTCAATATTATGTATGAAATTTCTTATTTATGTGTTCTGTCCTTGCAAATTAAGAAAAGAAAAAAAAAGACATAGTCCCTACCTATGAGGAACATTCCACTGTTCTTGTAAATGTGAATACTGATCAGCTGGCTCATTCATTTTTAGGTCATCCTTATCACTTTCACAAATTCCAGTTCTAGTTTTGCACTCCTGCTAACAGGTTATCTTGTCAGCACTTATGAGAGCTCACAAAAATAACAGCCAGGAGCTCTGAGATGATTAATTATTTTAAAAAGCTATAGATATTCAAAGTAAAAGGGTATTTTATCGTATTCATCCAGTGCTCTAAGTTAGAAATCTTCAATCCTTGCATATTTGTAAAACTGCTTATTTTAATAACATCTACCTGGGCCCCTTCACATTTAATGTGGCATCCTTCTCTTCTTACCTTTCTAAAAGTATTGTCTACCTTGTTGACCTAGCTCACAAACAATTTTAACAAAATTTTAAATAAACAGAACTCTCTGAAATGCAGATAAGTCAAACCAGGCCAATCTCCCAATTAAAGTATCTTGAAGGGAATGTGCAGTCATGTGGGGACCTGGACAATGTGCTATGTTGTCAATTCACTTCTTCATTTTAAACAAGCCCACTTCATACCAGCTTACTGTAGAGCTCTTGAAAACTCCACAAGTAGCATACCTGAAATATCAGGCATTTTTCTTTAAAACATCTGGGATTCTCTTCGAGTGCTGGTAACTGAGGTTTATGTGCTGGTGTGTCTATGTGGGTAAGAGATATTTACAGATATTAAATTTGCTTTAAAAAACATAATTTTTGTGCCTCTTGCTATAATCTTTGCAGGCTTATGGTGAAGACATTCTCTTTGAGCTTCTGTTAAGCACATTTGTATGATGCTACATATTCTATTATAGGGTTAAGTCTGCTCAACAACAACCACCCAAAAACAGCTTCTCAGAAACATCAGATAATTATTCAGTGTCTTTCGTTGCAGTTATGTTGCTTTGTTTGCACATCATCTAAGCTACCAGAAATCTGTTTGTTTCTAGAATTTACTTGGGACACACAATTTGGGAAGAGTTTACTATGAACCCATTAAAGACCGGCATGGAAACATCCTCATAGTCACCATCAGAGAGGTGGAGATGCTCTATTCATTTTTTAATGGCAAATGGATGCAGATCTCAAAGCTGCAAAGCCAGAGGAAGTCTCTCTCAACACCTGAGGAGCCAACAGCCTTAGACATTTTACTGATAACCATCCAGGTATGTAGTCTTTTCAATTTTCCTAATAAAAATTCCAAACACACTTATTGAGGCTCTAGTGAAATGTATCAAGAGCCATTTACATATGCAGTAATGGAATGAAGAGGTCCGGAGGCATGTCATTGTTTGTATTCCACACATAGGAAAGATTCAAAAGCATCAATCAGCTCGTCACTTCTACAAGTCCCTTCCAAGGCCCTAAAAACTTCACACTCATAATTTTGTATTACTTTCCTTAAGAAAAGCACAAAAAATTGTATCAGCTTAAGGCCCGACCAAACTTGGATTTGCCCCTAGACACACAGCTAGAAAATGACAGAGCTGAAAGTTGAACTCAGATCTTCTGATTGGAAGCAGGCTTCTTTCTGCTATATTATATCACATTTGGAGGCAGGAGTTAGGATTTTAATGAGTGAGGGATGGGAGATGAAATAAAAGATGAGTCACCTGAGAACTAAATAGCCACCAAAATTCAAAAATCAGGCAGCTGAGATCCAGTCTCTTAATCTGGATGGCAGAGCTAGGATACAAACCTATATCTTGTGCTCCTGAGTCTAGCACTCTCTCCACGCCACCACACAGCTTCACATGTTCTTATGTAAACATGGGCTTCGAGCTGTTTCTTTTTCCTTCTTTTAAATCCAGTGATGGGGATGAGTCCTATAGAGCTCTCCAGTTAGGTGGCAAAGCTAGGAGAAACAACTACCTTGAGGCCTACACAACCAATGGCATATATCGACAAGACAGCCAATCTGGAGTAATGGGGAAGAAAGGGCTCAATCTCAGACAAACAAGCCAAACCCAAGCCTTGGCCCAGTAACCCCTCAGATCACCCTAAACAGCTAAGTAACCAGCCTGCTGACGTACTTTCATTCCCCACTGAGGGGTGGCTAGTACAATAATCTCACCTTTCTATTACTTGCTCTGGCCCAGACCAGGATAAAG
Source organism: Phocoena phocoena (assembly GCF_963924675.1). NCBI lineage: Eukaryota > Metazoa > Chordata > Mammalia > Artiodactyla > Phocoenidae > Phocoena > Phocoena phocoena. Next base: position 31,979,022 of record NC_089237.1, on the reverse strand, counting down.
TCCAGTGTAGCAAAGGTAAGCTAATTGGTCAAAGCCAATACCTCTGGATTTGATTTCATGGAATTTGGGTTCATATGAAATTTATAGAGGGTGAGGGTGTGTGTGTGTGTGTGTGTGTGTGTGTAGGTGGGAGCAGGGAACACAGACACATTTGTGGTTCCCCTCTTCACCTTTTATAAGTAAGTGCTAAAAGAAACATTTAAAAAATCATAATAAATTGAGCTTTTACAGGGTGACTAATACACTAATCCCCTATAGGGATAAATTGGAGTCTGGGCTACCTTTGCTCCTAGAAACACAGCACAGGCCCCAGCATGATATAATACCTGGTTTCTCCTAGACTTATTACATTAAAAATGTGTTACAGGTGCAGAAAAATTCCAATCTGGCAAAAAGTTGTTAGAGAAGGAGACCAAAAATAGAGGCAAGATCAGGTTTCCACACAGATCCAAGTGGAAAATTTACCCCCGCTGACTGGCACATTCCTGCTTGATGTCATTCCCACCCACCCCCTACTCTCCTTTTTTCTCCTTCTACTTTTTCTCTCTCCCCTCCTTCCCATACAGGTCTTACACTGGAGAGGAAATGGGGGAATAAAACTATTAGGGCGGTATTCAGTTACTCCTAGACTTAACATTTAATTATGTCAGGAGGCAGCCCCACCAATTCAACATAGAGATAGGTCTTGGTGGTTGACCAAAGCAGGCTGGGTAATTCCTACAATTCCAGGCCACAAACCACTCTTTTTTCTCAGGGTCATAAGAATGATGACCTCCAGGCCTTCTGATTGGAAGCCTGAGCTTCTTTCTGCTACATCACACCACATTCTGAGGCACCACTTTGGACTCAGGCCGACTGGGTATGATTCCTGACTCCACCTTTTCTGGTTATGTGACTAGAACAAGTTACTTAATTTCTTACCTCCTGTATTTCCTTCTCTGCAAAACAACCTATTTCACTGAGTTCTAATGAAGAGTAAATGAGTTAAATACATAAAGCATTAGAAGAGTAGCACAAAGTGAGTGCTCTATAAATGTTAGTTATTTTTATTATTTCTCCACTCAGAAAAATCCAACCAATGCTAGGCTCTCCCTCAGGGCACACCCAGTCCATCTCCTTCTCATCTGTACTCTCCCAGGAGACCCTAGGTACTGGCTCAGTCATTTCACTACTTCTTCTACCTTTTCGTAAGAACTAAAGAAAAATTGTATAAAGACTAAATGATCCACAATGGAGTTTTCAAAACAGATAAGGGCTTTAACAAAATCTGGGCCCATAACTAATGCACTAATCCTCTAGGGCCCCAGGGAACCTCCAGGGTCTAACCCGCTCAAATTCCTGACCCTCTCAAGTCCCAGACCTTCATAACAAGCCACTCTCATATATCTGGAAGGGAGAGAGAAATCCTTCCCACACTTGCCTGGGAAGGAAAAGAGAGTTATTACAGACAAGTTAGAATCCCCCTGAGCAAACTAACTGGCAATGAGGGTACAGTTGACCCTTGAACAAACAACATGGGGGTTAAGGGTGCTGACACCACCCCCCCAGTAGTAAATCCAAATATAACTTTTGATGCCCCAAAATTATAATGTGAAAAAGAAATTCATATTTATTTAGAGGTATAACAATTCATGCGTTGATAATAAAGAAGCAGCAGTATGACTGCTTTATGGTAGCCTAGCGTAACTGATACAATTGCTTCACAGTAGCCTAGCCTATATACGCTTATGAATGGTCATAAAATTTTTATGGCATACGGTATTATAGTCACATTCGTAATACAGTATTGGAAACATTGTTACTTTTTTTAAAAAGCACTTACCTGTGGTGACAGCCTGATAGGCAGTTTCTCCAATTACAAGAGACAGGCATACTGTATGGTAATGTAATTCTCTGAAAGAAAAGTTATAAAACAGTAAGAAAACTAAAACATTATTAATTTTACATTAAATACTACTCACCTTTTGCCTATGTAAGGATAGGTTATCCACTTCAATACAAGTCTAGCACAATACAAGTGTACACAATATTCCACACATATATTTTTGTATATTTATTGAAATCCAGGTATAAGTGGACTCACACAGTACAAACCCATGTTGTTCAAGGGTCAACTGTGTTTCCAACAGAAAGGCCCCTCTCAGGTGCTGAGTTTCTCTGACCATAATCTTCAGGGGTCACTTCAATAACTAGAAACCTCCAGGTAAAGTTTTCTCTGAAGATTAATCTCTCACATTTGTACTACACTTTCAAGTTTATAACACTTTGTCACATCTATATCATTTGATCCTCATGAAAACCCAGTGAGGTTGAGTGGGAAATTTCTGTCCAATTCATAAATGAAGCTATGGATTTCAGGGAAGTAACTCACCAAGGTCCTATTACCAAAAAAGCAGCCTGTGGGACTAAGACACAAGTCTTCTGACTCCTAGCCTGGTGCCCTTCCCATTCTGCCATGTTGCTTTACACACCTTCCCCGTCCTTTTCTCTAGATCCTTTTTAAAAGTGTGATCCTAGAGAAGCTGTGGTGAAGCTTGCCCTCCATCTCCCTCCCATCCCTGCTCTCCTTCCCTTGATCTCCTTAGGCATTTCTTGTCACCTACAAGGACCCAGCATCTTCTTCTTACACCTGAGGTGCCCAAGACCTACTATCTCTTCTGCCCTTTTCTGCTTTCTCCTGCACATTCCTGCTCTCTCTACCTCCAAGGAACCCCTAACGTGGGGATCAAAAACTACTGGAATCAGGAAGATTAATGGAAATGAGTCAACTGGGCAGGATATAAGAAACAATTGGGGTCACACAAAACTTGTTCACCAATGTTCATGGCAGAAGTATTCACAGTAGCCAAAGAGTGGAAACAACCTACATGTCCAATAACTGATGAATGGATAAACAAAAGTGATGTATTCATATAATGGAATATTATTCAGCCATAAATGAAGTACTGATCCATGCTAATATGGATGAAAACATTATGCTAAGTGAAAAAAGCCAGACACAAAATGCTACACAATTAAATATCCAGCACAGGCAAAGCCATAGAGACAGAAAGTAGATGAGTGGTTCCAGGGGCAGGAAGAGGAGGGACTGGGGAAGGACAGCTAACGAATGGGAGTTTTCTTTTTGGAATGTTGAAAATAATCTGAAATTAGATAGTGGTGATAGTTGCACAGCCTTGTGACTATAGTAAAAACCACTGAATTTCACACTTTAAAAGAGTGAATTTTATGGTATGTGAGTTATATGTCAATATAAAAAAAAGTGGAAGTAACAAAGACTATAGTAATCTGAAGAGCCCTTGTCTCATCTAAAGAACAGCCCTATTCAGCCTCAACTAATTGCAGTGGAAGAAAGTGGTCCCAATGTTGAAATATTTTTCAATTTTTAAAGAGAAGTTGAAAGTCCAGAGTTTGGGATAAAATCTCTTTATTTTTAAAAGTTAGAAAATGATTCAGAAAATTTACATTCTTGGCAGCCTATATAATCTTGGGCCACAGGCCACCATTTTATGACCTCTGCTAACCCTGGACAATTCAGCTTCCATACCCTATCCAACAAAACAAAAACCCTGTAGTTATTGGAAAAGCAACTACACATTGTTCCTCTAACAAGCTCTTAGGATATCTGATCAATGAAGAGAAGAAGGGTATACCCTTCCTGGTCACTGCACCAACACAACATATTCTCTCCCAAAGGTTCAGCCCCAGACCCCCAGTACCTCTGGGCCACTCACTTCATAGTTAATAAACATTTTTTCAGCACCAGCTAGGTGCCAGGAACTCTTCTAGGTGCTATAGGAAAAACAAATGAATAACTCAAGGTCCTTCCTTTCAAGTTCAGTCAAGGGAGGGAGACAGACTTGTACACAAATCAAGGTAATACAAGGCAGGATTAAACCAGAACCTGCTAGCAGCACAAACAGTGTACTATGAAAACACAGACAAAGCAAGTATTAATTCTACCTGGAAATATCAGGGAAGCCGTCGTAGAAGAGGTGACATTTGGCTGAGCCATGAAGGGTAAGTTAAGTTTACCAGGTGGAGAAAAAAATGAAAGAGAGAAAGACAGGGGGGAGGGAGAAGAAAGGAAAGGGGGAGGGAAGAAGAAAGGAAGAGAGGAAAGAAGGGAGGAAGGACGGAATTAATTAAATAGAGAATTAAATTAAATAGAGGGCATGGTACAAAAAATTAAGGTAAAAGCTGGAAAAGGAGATCCCACCCTCCCTTGAGTCCACAATGGACCTTACACAACCTTTATCATACTGGGTTAAGAACAACTTGCTCACATGTCTCTCTCACAAACTGAAATACGAGTTCCATGAAAAGAAGGATCATGTCCTATTCATCTTGATGTCACTAACATCCCAGCATAATGCCTGATACGCAGTAAGTGCTCGATAAAAGCTGGTAGGATGAGTGAATTCATGAACGAACGAAGAATCAAAGAAGAGAGATTAGGCTATGTATGAGGAAGGAAAAAGCAATCCATTTTGGCTGGAGATAAGGGACACAAGAGGACTGCAGTGGAAGTAGAGACTGGAAATGCAGGTTAGAGGTCAAATCAGGCAATATATAAACCCACAGGCATTTGATTTGGCTTAGGGGGCCTTTCTAATGTACCTCAGATTATGTGAATAGGACAGCTTCTTTCTCTTCCCATGCATTTCTCAGGCTCCAAAAACATTCTGACTAATGAAGGCTAAATGACTATGTAAAGGCAGGAAAACACATAGTAGATGCTCAGTAATAGTCTTTAAAAAAATTGAATGGAAGAGTGAATGACTCCATCCCAGAATGGTGTTGTTTTTTACATAACCACAGTATGTTCCTAACTCACATTCTATTTGTGGTCAGTTCTGACCCCCACATGTTTTTTCTTATACTCATACCCATTCTATATTTGTACTCTTGGGTTTGGGTCTTTACAAGCACATTTTCTTATTACGTTTCAACCCTAATTACGATAGGCTTATTTTTCCAATGCATAAGGTCATTCAGAGCTTTATTACTATTTTCCAGAAAATCAAAACCACACCAAATTTGGGACCCACAAATTTGATACACACATTCTTCATTTCTTTGTCTGGAACATCAATAAACATGATGAACCGACTGGCTCTCAGGACCAGTCTCTACTGGGCCATCGCTCAATATGTCCTACTATTCCCATACTATCCCCATCATCCACAAATCTTCAACCCTGATATTCAGCTTATTAAAGTCATGCGGTCAAGATTCTGCTGATACTTTTCCCAGATTATCTAGTGAAACAGATCATACTGGAGACAACTCCCTGGTCTATGGATCTTGTTCTTTTGCTATTAGGAATTAAAGTTGTCTGTATGATCTGCCCATCACAAAACCATGTTGACTCCTATTTAGTGTCTCAGGGTTTCCTAGGTGACTGCAAATTGATTGAATGATGGTTTGTTCTCATTTTTCCCAAAGATCTATAAGTTGGTGGTCTTTAATTACTAGCGTCATTCTGTGTTTCTCCCCTTCCTGTTTCAGAGATAGGCATATTTGCCCTTTTCCAGCCTTTAGGGACTTTTCCAGTTCTCCATCACTTCTCAAAAATAATGATCTGTGGGTTTGTGGCCACATCTGCTTGTACAGCAAGCACCCCTAGGGTGCATATCGTCAAATTCTGCTGATTAAATACTTGCATTTTTCCTTCTCTCATTAACTGTTTCTCTCTCTTTGATTACCTGTTCATTTCTCAAAATTTCACCTTGACTGAACTTCCTCTAGTCAACTAATTATCTGCAGTCTGTTCTGAAGAGACAAGATGAAAACATTCAGCCTTATCAATCTCCTTATATTAATAAGGATTCCCTCCTCCTTAATCGTGAAGTCAAATTTTTCTAGTCTATTTCTTTGCCAAATATCTTAAAACTTATTTAGTCTTTGCTTTCTTATACATGCTAGTTATGTCTTCCTTCCAATTGTGACCATTCTTATTTTGTCCCTCTTCTGCTATTCTCATACATTCTGTTTTAGGGACAAGGCCTGATTTCCACATGTTGCAAACTTATTATATATAGAAACAGTACTGGGCACTAAGGAGACAAAGCAATTGGAAAAAAAAAACAAAAAAAAAAACGCCCTGCCATTAATTTCATAGTCTAGTTCAAGAAAAGAACATAAAAGAAGAAAAATATAAGTTAAGTACTCCTTCCTCTGTATGCCGACATTGCCTCTATTATAAACTGGTTTCGGTATATTGTGATCATTCCTTTACTCATCTGTCTTTCTTGACCTCGTCAAAAGCAGGGATCATATAAGGTTCACCTGAAACCCCAATGTTTCTCCTATAGTACCTGGAACTCAATATGTTTGATAAGGACAGGACAAAGGAGACAATACACAATAGCATATGTTAGATGTTACAGATGGTTAATTCTACAGAGGAGGGGTCATTTCTTCAGAGTATACTGTCAAGGAAGACCTCATACCTTTCTGTTCCATACTGAATTCTATGTAAGTTTAAACTTGTTTTTTTCTCTTCTCTTTTGCCTTCCCTACATTTAGTGGTAGAGTTGATTCCCTCTTTTTTACCCCCTTTGAAAACTAGGCTAAACTGTGGCCTATAGAAATCCTTCCCCTATAATCAGTTTCCTGAGTCATCACTCCTACTCTGTTTCACCCCTACACGGCCCAAATGTATAAAAAGTCTTACCTACTGATATACAGGAGAGGGAGTGTCTGTATTACCAAGTATTTATTACCTGAGTTCCTGCAGTCATCTAGAGAAGCAAAAGTCACAACCTTAAAAGTTCACTAGAAAACTGACCACATAGAAAACAAAACTCCACTCAAACACCCCTCTGTGCTTAACTAGGCTGGCACTTCCTATTGCACCACCTTTATTCAGTCTCCGCTGCCTATGGAATATTGTGATGTGACAATACAATGCAAATTCCATGCAAATCTACTACAAGGTAAACTTTTAAATCTTGTAAAAGATACAGAATTTTGTGAAGCTGATGAGGATGACATGGAGACTAATCAAATCACATGCAAAGTTACTGACAATTGAGAATCCAGCAATGGTAGGCCAGTTGACAACTGAAGACCACACAATGAACAAGGATTTTATAAGAGAATGACCTGAATATCAAATTTGTTTAATGCAACGGAAAAAAATATATGGAGGCTTCAAATACTCTTGCAAAAATTATCCTCTTCATGATCACATTGTGAAAGTCAAACATGAGGAACAGCATTTCGTCTATCATACAATTTAGTCTAAAATGTTAACCCAAGAGTCAATACTTGATTCTCTCTTCATTCTCAGAATTAGTGATTATAACTCGAATGTTAATAAGATAAATAAATCTATTGCTATTGCTTGTTTGATTTTTCAAGATAACAATCAAATCCTTTTTTTCTACTTACTATAAAATGTTGATCCTTTTCCTGACACCAATTATCCTGAAATAATGAGGCTTCCTATACTGCTTTGTCAGTTTTTACACTTGCAGTTTGTTTTCCCCCAGCTAAACAATAAACCCTTCAAGGACAGAAATTATGAATTCTACTTTTCTTTAGTATCTATCTGCCTCCACCACCAACCAGACCATTCCCAATCACAACCCACACACCTATTCGTGGAACAGAAATCTGAGGAAAATAAGCATGCAGAATATATTAAAGGCTGAGTACCTGACTTGGAGGCTAATTCTCCTGAAGGTAAGACTGGCTGTACCACCAACACATTCTCAACATTCATGGTGGTATCCAAGGTTTCTCACTAATTACTTAGCTACAGCTCCTTTAATTCGTGACATGGTGTACCTAAGAAATGAAAAGAGATTGCCTTTTAATGTGTTTTTTGTTTTGTTTTTCATCCTACAGGATATTCTCTCCTATCACAAAAGGAGTCATCAGCGTCTCTCTCCTGGATTATATCTGGGTTACCTAAAGCTATGTAGCTCTGTGGATCAAATCAAAGTTCTTGTTACCCAAAAGTTGCCTAACATTCTCTGCCATGTGAAGATCCGAGAGAACAATAACGTTTCCAAGTAAGTTGTGAGGAGTTTAGATTTTCCTCATGATGAAACAATGGCTACGTGATGGGTTTGATGTGCCAGAAGGAAACTGAAATGTTACTTCTGAGTGAAGTTTCTACGATGAGACGTCCTCAGGGGCCAGCACATTGGGGCAAAGGCATAGCTCGGGTTTTAACGTTAGGATAAGGAGGGCTTGTAGTATTGATTGCTGGAAGGAGTGGGCGCATTTAAAGGGGACACTATCCTTTCACTTTCCTCTGTGCAACCACTGACATTCAGGTTAATGAAGAGATGCCCTTTTCTTTCAGCACTGCTATTTCCAGTATCTTTTCTCCACAACCTAAAAAGTCACATATAAAAAAGTCACTTGTGTAAACGGGTTCTAGTAGAGTAACTGGTCTCCCCTTAACCTTAAAGGACCCTCCCTACCCTCACTCCCCCCACCCCAACGCCCTGGCCTAAGGACTTTGTGTGTTTCCTACAGTCTTTACGGTTCTCTAGGGAAGAAAAGAAGTAACAAGGCCTGACCTTCTGGAAATTGCTCTATGATTTGGCATTATGGTGAATTACCGTTAACTTTGGAAAACGTTGCCCAGTCTTGGTAAACTGACTCAGCTTTACCGCTAGCCCTCTAGTACACCTCTGAAGGTCTACTAAAATGAACTGAACTGTGTTCAACACAAAAACAAAAGGAAAAGAAAGAACAGACAAGAAAAGAAAAAGAACTTGAAAAAGAGTTTGTCAAGCTTCAGTGTACAATTTAGATCCTCAGGCTCTAGCTGCACCTACAGATTTGCTTAACCAAAGGAGACTCTAATTTGGTCATGTAAAATTTGGTCACTAAAGTGAGAAGAACTTTTTAACGAGAGTATCTCACGATGTTTATTAAGTACTACTTGGTGACAATGTAGGAGATGACGATGACGACGGTCTCTTCAGAGAACTCACTAGCTGCCATATTCTCTTCCACTTACCAACTACACCTAGACTTAAGTCTGCCATCTGGTGGCCACTTCTACAATCAGCATTAGTTATCTCCGTCCTTCCCAAGAGGCTCATTTGTGGGTTGATTTTGCAATGGTTACTTTCATCCATTTTCTAGATTTGTGCCTTAAAGGTTTAGACTCTATCTTTTAGTGGTTGCACCAACTAATTTCCCTTTGCCAAGGATCCAAGTTTCATTTTTACAAAAGACTCCAGTAGCCTTCCCTCTGCCAGTTCCATCTCCCTCATCCTTAAAGACTAAACTGATTAGTGGTAGATGTTTCATGGTATTCTTCCTGGTAATTTATTTTCTAATTTGATTACAGATAATATTTTAGCAATGTGGTCCTTTAGATTTTGTGCTACTCAGAACCCCTCATGTAGTTCAGTATCAGTGGCGGAAGAAAAGATATAGTTCCCAAGCAGGTTTTCAAAGATTTCAATTATTTGTGAGGCCAACAGTATGCCCAGATTGAAGCAGGATTTAATTTTCTTTTTTTTTTTTCCCTCTTATTGAGACAAAGGGTAGATTTTTCCATAGTCTTTTCCAGTGTGGGAATTGAAATGAAACTGATATCATGAAAACAGAAACTTTTCTAAGAGGGTAGCTGGTTAAAAGAGAGTATATTCTGATGAAAAGCTCATGTCACAATCAATTTCATTTTCTGGCTCATAGCTCGGAGCCCCAGTGAGTATAACCCATCAGGGAGAGCCCTCAGAGGATTTTCACGAGGGTGGGAACATATGTTAGCACCTCCTCTCTTTCCAACCCAAAACAGGAGGGCTTTCCTTTCCTCTCTAGCCTGCTCCTGAGAACACATTGCTGCTCCATGCAGAGTTAGAAAATGTGCCAACTGAATGTGTTTAGAGATTTGTGCTAAAATACCTGTGGAAACAATGTTGCCCAAGAGGCTTTTACCTTGATCTTTTCAAGATCCTTTCAAAGAGCAGCTTTTGGGGGACAAACCAGATGTGCTTTCCTCCCACCACCATTCTTTTCCCTTCCCTTCTGCAGGACATTTGGAAAAGTTCACTAGGAAGGATTGTAGAGCATGCAGAATAAAGACACAGATGACTGGTTTGAAAGGAGGATGGAAGCAGTGATGTGTGTCCCCTGGTTCCTTTTATTGGAATTGTCTGCTGTTCCTGTTTGTGATTCTCAAGCTTTTGGAAGGGGAAGGAAACCAAAATAGTACCCACGATCACAACAGGCCAGGGATGAAACGTGCCATGTGGTTTCTTGCCTGAGTTGGACCAGAGTCCTGTGGTTACCCAACTGCTGAATTAACCAGCAGATGCCCCTGTGGTAAAATGTAGGGTCTTAGAACTTACAGGGGAATCTTCAGGAAAAGAAAAATGAAGACAGGAAATTATTACAAAATATTTCAAAGCTCTAATCTCAAAGACTGATTCATTACAAATCAGACCTGCTGTTCTGAGGTGTATGTGGTTTGATAGGTGAAATAAGCTTAAATTAGAAAGAGTTCATTTAAAACTCCATTTGGGTGGCAAAAAAGTTCAAATTTCAAGAATTGCATCAAGTTTTAAACCACCAAAAATTGGTTATTCAGGTTCTGGACATATGCAGTAAAAATGTTCTGAGCTGTGTTCTGAACTTTTGTAATATTTCTAATTTTAACTTGACTCAACATACAGAGAGGAGTGGGAATTGGTCCAAAAGCTTTCTGGCTCTGAATCTATGGAAAGTGTGGATCATACTTCTGACTGCCCTGTGCAATTGTTCTTCTACGAGCTCCAGATGGCAGTGAAAGCTCTCCTTAAGCAGATCAATATACCTCTACACCAGGTACCAGTCTTTACCATTTTTATCTTCTTTTTATGGCTCATGGAAACTGCATTATGGGGTAAAACTCAAGAGGTAAAAAAATATATGTATACATATTTTGTTCATTTATTTACATACCACTTTGCACATACATGCACATTTTCAATTTGATGCCTATAAGTGGACACAGGCTGCACTTCTGTACCTTTTCTCTAGCTCCTCCATATTGATGTCTTCCAAAGTTCCCAGAGCCCACTTCACTGTGGTTTGGTCAAACAAGGAAAAGTAATTGCCTAACCCACCTTGAAAGACATCAAGTCTCAGCTTCAGGATAGCATGAAGCAAGGGGAATAAATAAATAAACAAATAAGTAAATAAATAAGTGTATGGTTAGATTTGCAAATAATTTACTTACGAACAGAAGACTATTGGTAGTCTAAGTCCAGAGCAGTGGCCAAGGTTATGCCATGCTATCTTTCCACAAACAGAAAATTTGCTGTCAAAATCACTTGCCTTGTCTAAATCAAGATGCGCAAATCTTACCTCCACTAATAAGCAACTTCAAAAAAAAAACAAAAACAAAAACCCTGTAGGCACAGAAGAGAAGAGTAAATGTTTATTAGGTTCTGTCTAGTAAGCTAACATCATGTAGCATTAGGTTGGATTTTTTTTTTTTTTTGGACCTACATTCACCATCTCTCCCCACTCAACACACACACACACTACTATTCCTGTACACACAGAAAATACACCAAGTTTAGCCTGCAGACGGGAAGACCGTTAACAGGAGTGACTGGCTCTCTTTAAATAACAGAAAGACAACTATGAATTGGCCTCTGACCCATGGAGGCAAGGGTCTATCTGAGAGTGCTCTTCCATTGGGGCACTGCTCCGATTACAAGTCAATATTGCAAAGCCTAGTCCAAAACAGCCAACACTGACGAAGAATACATTGCACAAGATGCTATAAAGACACTAGAGGAGTAACTGGATTATTCTGGGGGTGGCCATGTACTCAGGAGGAGGAGAAAAAATACCAGCTCAACTTGCAACAGTAGATACCATTAAAGGGTTTCTTGGGCTTAGAAAGTTTGAAGCAGCTCATATTTCACTGGTGACTCTTGGGCTTCGTATACATGTTGGGAGAAGGCTGCCTAACTGCCTAAGAGTACATACTTTTTTTTTTTTTTTCAGAAAATTGTAAAATTTTCTCAGTCCTTGGCCAGAAACTACATTTTCCCCCCTTAACCAACTTAAATTGAAACTAGTGGATTTTTAATTCAATCCATTTTTGTTGCTTCATGTAATTATATTCATCATTTTGAAAAGCCCACAGAATGCAATCATTTTCTGCTTTTATAAGAAGCATAAATGTTGTTTTCAGAGTTTATGTGGAACATTACTGCCTTAAATCTTGATTTTATATAGCATTATTAAATGGACTGAACCCTAATATTTATGTTGTATAAAAATTCCAAGCTTGAAGTTGTGTAATTTTGTTAGATGTTTTATGCCAGTTTGGTGTTGTTTATGTAAGTGCCATGTTGTAACTCTCCTATTTTTCCTCCGCGCGTGTCCCTCTGCAGGCAAGGAACTTCCGCCTCTACACACAGGAGGTGTTGGAAATGGGTCACAATGTGTCCTTTCTTCTCCTGCTCCCTGCCTCAGACGACGTCTGTACAGCCCCAGGACAGAATAATCCTTACACCCCACACTCAGGGTTTCTTAACCTCCCTCTTCAGATGTTTGAACTTGGTATAGTAGCTTGTTTCACCTAGAAATATTAACCCAGCCTCCTTATAATAAAATCACAAAGTTATATCTGTTCCCCCTTGTCCCAGTGGAGGGTCAATAAATCACATGACGGCTTTGGCAACAACCCTTCCTAGAACTGTGTACAAGTCTGAGAGAAAGCAAAGCTCCAAAACTATGTGCCTAGGCAATAATTATTGAAACCTAGCTAAGGCCCAATGGAGAGGAGGGACTTCTAAACAGAAAGTTCAGTTATCAGGCTGTAGTTCTTGCCTCCCCTTTGCTTTCCTAAAACATAAATACAAGAACTAATGTTTTCATGAAAAGCACTGTCCCTTCTCTTTCTTCCTCCCTTCTTTTCTTTTGTTTTCTTTTCTTTCCCTTTTCTTTTCTTTCCTTCTTTCTTTCTTTCTTCTCTCTTCCCCCACTTCCCGCCCCCTCTTTCCTCCAAATGGGAAAAAAAATACTGAAATTAAAATGTAAAGTGTGTATCACTTTAAAGGGGAAAAAAGCCTATAAGTAGTGCTAATTTATTAAATAGACTCAATTTCTAGCAGACCATTTAAGAAGTTGACAGGGTCTCCCGGGATGCAATATTGTGATTATAATGTGGGATTCTGAATGGTGGAAGATCTTGTCCTAACTTTCAAAAATGAATAGCCTGGGCCCCAGGTTCTCTATTTTTGCAGAGACCCCTGCTGCCCACTGAAAATGTGAATAGGGAAGCTTTGTCTCTTCCCCATGCTTCATTTTGTAACAGGCCAATAAGAGGCAATTAACAGGAGTTCCATCAGTTCAAATGGATTGCAGGATTTGTGGAAGGGTGAGTGACGGAGTGGGTGGAATGGAGGCAGACTCTCTTTGGATTGCTCCCCAGCCACCAGATTTAGAAACAGACAAGGCAACTGCCTGATGTCTCATTCTGAGACCTGGGCATCTGAATCTGAATTTATCTCTTGAGGATAAATGGATGAAGTCTCCCAGTTTCCCTTGCTCCAAGCAGTTTACATGCTCAAAAGCTGATGAACAGCGATTGCTATTTCCGGAGCAGGGAGAGTTATAAAGAGAAGCCTGAATCGGACTTGCAGACTGGGACTTGAGAGTACTGGGTCCTCTATTGTGTGGCACTGGCCATCATTGAACCTTCTTGTACCTTTTCTGTGTCAAATCATTAATAATATTGGCCATACCACTCCCAAAATGCCTGAATGTGAATGTGACCATTTAATGAGTTCCCTATCCAAATGAACATTTTTAGTCTATGATATAACTGATGTATGATATAGCTATGATCTATATGATATAGCTATTACAAAACATAGTTTGAGTCAAGGTATTTCAATTCAAGTCGCTACATGCACATTAGGTACCTACTGTGGAGATTAAGAGATGAGTTAGGACTAAGGCTCTGCCCTCAAGGGGCTTTTTAGTACAGTGGCAGGAGTAAAATAAGAACACGAGTTAAGTTTTAAATGATGTATAATGTGCCAAAATCTTACACGTTAAGTGATACTGAAAAAAGAAATGAAAGCACGTTTTCTCAAAGAAGGTATCAAAAAGCCATCTTGGAGAGGGGATATTTGATATGGGTGTTAAAGAATGGACAGGATGCTAATAAACATGGATAATGAAAGCTTTTTTGTCAGAGGGAGAGCAGAATAAGCAAAGACGTAAGAATAGAAAAACTCAAAAAGAATCAGAAAAAAGAACAAGTGGTCCAGTTTGGCTACATCTGAGAAATGAACTGAGGAAACAGTAGACATAAAGCTGTATGGACAAGCTGTAGCCATACTGGGCAGTACTGTTAAGAGTCAGGCTGAGAAATCTGTTTAAGATGGATTGAAAGCAGGGTTGGGAAGATAGTTCAGGGGTTATTATAATATTCCAGTGCTAAGGTAGACACAAAACAAAAAAAGGAAACAAACACGGATGTAAGAAACACTGGAAGTAATCGACAAGACTGGACAACTGTTTGAATGAGAAAAGGCAAAGTTTAGAGACTTCTAGAATACCCCCATGGTTTTTAGCTTCAAAGACTGTGAGGATACCGCTGCCATTAACCAGACATAAGGAAATCAGAGAAGAAAATGCTTTGGGGAAGAATATGATACTTTTAGCTCTGAATATCTTGAGTCTGTAGGTGCTAATTCAACATCCAAGTAGACATATACAACTGGCAGTAAAAATGCAGGAGACGAAGTTGGGTACTAAACACAGAAATTTGGCCAATGTCTACTGATAACAGCTGAAGCCATGAAAGTGAATGATTTCCCAGGGATAGATAAATGACAGAGAAAAGAACTAAAGAAAACACTTCACTGGAGAGCCAACTGGGAGTCCACTCTGTGTGAAATGGTCATTACTGTTCCATGATTACAGGCAAAAATACATGAGATTCATTTCCCCATGCCTCAGTGGGGAATGGGAATGATCAATGATTTAGTATCAGTCATAATAGTGACTTGACTCTCAAGACCCTGGAGGACCAAGCCCTGCAAGTATCCTCTCTATCTTGCTTTCTGGGAGGCTCACACACTATTCTTGGGCAACCAGACTTTATCCTACTGCTGTTACTCTCTATTCTACAATTTCCTCTCTTCACTCACTTGTTCACTAATTCATCAATAAATATTTAAGTAACCTACTATGTGCCAGGCACCATTCCAGGTATTGAAGTATCAGCAATGAACAAACTCCTCATGGTGCTAATAACAGTCCAGTGGGGGAAACAAATGGTAAACTAATCAACAAACATTAATATTGTAAATGTCAGAGAGTAGTGAGAGCTATGAAGAAAAATAAATCAGGATAAAGGACTGGAGTGAAGTGACAGGAACTACAATTTTGTATAGGATGACCTGGAAAGGCCTCTCTGAAGAAGATACATTTGAGCAGAGATGCAAGATTTCCGCGCAATGAAAGCAGCAAGTGCAAAGGCCTTACAGTAAGAGTGTGCCTGGCTAAGAGGTCAGTGTAGGTGGAATGTAGCAAGCAAGAGCAACAAAGATAGGAAATGATATCAGAAGATCAGCAGTGGCCAGATCATGCACGGCTTCACAGATCATGATAAGGGCTTTGGATTTTACTTTAAGTGTGTTGGAAATACAATGGAGATTTTTGAGTAGTAAAGTAACGTATTAAAAGCTCTGCAGAATCTGGCAGTCCTCCCCACAAAAAAAAAAAAAAAAAAAAAAAGCTTAACTTTGTTTAACCCAACATTTTCCAAATTCATATGACAACAACTAGAACCATTTGGGGCATGGCACCTATTAAAAACCCACAGAAAACATACTTCAGGATATGATGCCCTAGAACAGTGCTTCTCAAACTTTATTGTACATAAGAAACACTGAGAGAGCTTGTTAAAATAGATTCTTGGAGTCCCACTCCAGAAATGCTGAGTCAGTAGGGGCTGGAGAATTGGCATTTCTAACAAGCTTTCAGCTGATACTGAAGCTGCCAATCCACGGACCACACTTGAAGTAGTACTGCCTAGAACACAGAGAAAAAGACGTTTTAGGAATTTAGAAAACTAGGGTTGTGGTTAGCAAAGTAATAGAATCCAACAGTGTCTATCTCTTTGACCCGTCTTACCTCTTCTTAATACTAAAAGCAGTATAAGACCATCGGGTACTATCCTTCACCTATGAAAACCAGGCTGTAGATCAAAGCCTGGATCTCAACAGTTTCTGACTTTAAGATGTTTTTTCCTAGAGTAAAACGTAACCTCTTACCCTACTGGTTCTCCGTTGTTACCATATTGTTGGTGACCCACTTCATTAATGAGGGCCATGTAAGTTTCCAGAAAAGACCACTTGATTGGGCTTGTTTCCACTGGCATACACAATCCTATTAGTCTTCTCTAGGGATCAGGAGGAAATATTGCCAGTATCAGGAAATTAATATACTCTAGTACTACGCTTATTGTACTTTAGCGCCACCAGCAACAATTTTTTAAATACTACTGGGCCTTAGTGAGAACCATGATAAACTCCCTCTTATTTCCAAGCAATCAGAGCTTCCAAAGAGGCAGATTATCAGTCACTTCCTGCAAGCACTTCATAATACTGTCTATAGGAACTCCTAAGAGCTTGCTACAGTGGGCCTAGGCCCCTCGAAGAAAGACCTAAGCAATGTTTGCTTGTTTTTGTAGGTAGGTAGGGGCTTCTATATTCCACAGACAGGTCCATAGTAAAAGGTCAACAGATACACTAAGCATTCCTGAGAAAGAGAATGTTGTTGAAAATTCAATCAGAACTCAGAAAATTGTAATAACAACATAAGAGTTCTAAGAAAACTTGAAAAGTGCAAAGTATGGGAATATACACCCTATAACAGAATAAAGTGTTATACTATATTTCAGTCTGACTTGTATAAGTCATCCCTTATACAGCGAAAAGATTTGAGATTTGGCACACTGACCATGTTTCTGCCAGTGGCCCGAGTGAATCATAAATAACTTGCTAACCAGCTATGGGAAACTGTATCTGTGCCTATTCCAGCACAAACTGGATCTAGCAAGGACAAAATGATAAAGGAGCTTAGCCCTCTGTCTCCTGGAGTAAAGACTAGGCTGAGGAAGACCCATAGGATGTTCCTTCATAGGATTACTTGCTGGGGAAAGAGAGAGACCATCATACAGGAGGATGCTGTGAGACCGCTGTGAGCAGGGTTGAGCTGAGGCAAAGTGGTACAACTGCAGACCACTCCCCCTCCACAGCGTGAGAGCTGATACTCCCCGACCCTTTGGATAGGAGCAGGATAGCAATCCTCTGCAGTAATAAAGTATGTGCCTAGGGAACAACAAGGGTCACTATTTATGCTGTTCCCAGAAATGAAAGGAAAAGCCCTTAGAAACTCTGTTCAGTGATATGATCTCTTGAGGATTTGCCTAGCCTACACTGAGGAGGTCACCCTGCCCTGACCCTGTGGGCAGTCACAATTGAGAGCAGGCCTATGAAGAAGAAAGTTGACTTTTATCAATTTCCTTGGCTCTATGATTCCAACTGACTTGACTAGCAAGATTAAGAAACTGGGGAATTTTTTAGAAACAGTTTGAAGCCTGGTATATATTTCATACTTCAGTGCTTGGCTGCATCCTTCATTCAACAAATATTTACTGAGTTTCCACTGTATGCAAAGCATTGTGCTGGGGCTGGACATACAGACATTAATAGGACACAATCTGCCCACCAGAAGTCTAGAATCCAGTGGAGGATACAGACATCTACACCAATAGTCCCAATGCAATGAAAATCCTGCTGTTAAGATGTAGGTTGTTGAATTTCAGAGGAAAGACACCTAATCCTTTCTTACAGAGATAATATTTGAGATAGACCCTGAAGTATAAATAAACATTCAGAAAAGGAAAGAAAAGGTAGAAAAGGAAAATCATTTTAAGCAGAAGGAATAGCATGCACGAAGGCTTGGAGACGTGGGAAAATGCAGCTCAATTAAGTACACTCTTAGTAGTTCACTGTGAAAGATGCTTCAGGCATCTGAGGAAGAGTGACAAGATACAACTAAAATTTAAAAAAGTAAAAATCACAAAGGGCTAGGCCATCCTAAAGCGGTTAGATTTTATCCTATAGGCAAAGAGGAGTCATTAAAAGATTTTAAGAAAAGAAATAGTATGGTCTTACTAGGTTTTAGAAACTCTATGGATTGCAGGAAAACAAATAAAGGACTGAGACTAGAGGCAATGAGACAGTTAAGAGACTGGCCCAGGTGGGCAACGATAAGAACTCAAACCAAGACTGCCACAGCAGGGGTACAGAAGAGAAGGCAGGGGCAAGAGGAATTTAGAAGTTAAAATCAATAGGACTTTGTGACTGATTTAATGTGGTTGAAGAGCAAGATGGAGGAGCCAGAGAGTCTGAATAGGGCGCTGAAATGGATAATGCTCCCATCTACCAGAACAGGAAGTAAGAGGGGAGGAACAAGTTTGGGGGGAGGGGAGAGATGACGAGTTAGTTCAGTTTGACAAATGATGAGTTTTGTTTGAGGTGCCTGTGGGATATCCAGGCATTGAGCCTAATGGAATCCAGGCCACAGGCTTATAAGAAATGGCACGGTCTCAACCCTCATTCCTAATGCCCATTTTTCATGATTTAGGATACCACTCCTGAATTCCAACATCAACTCATTCACTACCAGGAATCTTTAGAGAGGCATCTTATGCCCAGGTTCCTTCTGACACCTTGGCAAAGAATCATGGAACTAAACTGACCCTAGGAGGTAATCTTGTTGGTTCCTTAGCTTCCAAACTAGGCTACATGGCCCAGATCGATTAGGACTTTATTGAGCTAGAGATCTTTAGGAAGAATATTCTAATCTCAATCCCATTCTAATATTCTACCTACTAAATGCCTCCTTCTTCCCAGGGGGACGTGGTAGGGATGTGAACAAAAATTTCTTTTATATCTGATATGTGCCACATGCTGTGCTGGGCACTTTACTGTTTATTATTATGTTGTCTTATCCTAGGTAGATATTATTACCCCTGTCTTAGATATGAGGAAACGGAGGCTCCCAGGGGTTATATGCCGATTATTATGAAGGTAGTAAGTAGCAGAACTATGATTCAAATCCAGTTTCATCTGATACCTAACCCTGAGTACTTTCCACTCTACTATACTCCTAATCTGACTTCCAGTGTTGGTGCCAAAAATTTTATACAGAAAAAAGAGAGAGAACACACCACAGAAGATCAGTCTTAGTTTGTAAATTAATAACAAATCGTGTGGTCTGGGATCATGCATTTTTGCATCCTTATACCATTTTGCCTGCAAAAATGCATGTGATTCACATTAGAAAAAAATTAGAAGCTTCCACTC
Source organism: Phocoena phocoena (assembly GCF_963924675.1). Classification (NCBI taxonomy): domain Eukaryota; kingdom Metazoa; phylum Chordata; class Mammalia; order Artiodactyla; family Phocoenidae; genus Phocoena; species Phocoena phocoena. The sequence continues at coordinate 31,959,652 of NC_089237.1, read as the reverse complement.
TATCCTCCCCTTCTCAGTGATGGCTACCAAATGTATCATTGCTAAACCACAAAAGACTATGTTAAAGTAACATTTGTTAAAGTAACATTAAAGGCTCTGGATAAAAACCACTAGAGCGGGAAAGTGAAGCCCTGTCCTTGTCGTTGAAAGGTCCTCATAGCTCACTGTGGTGAGTGGCACGGGTGGTGTGGGCACTGTGAGACCACCCACTGATCCAAGGCTCTGACCACAAGGAGACACAACAAGAGAAAGTTGTGGACACCCTGGCGTTCTAGAATTCAGATGGGACCGATAGTATTTCCTTTAAAGAAATTCTTCAGTGCCTCTCACTATCTTCCCAGTCATATTTTAGAAAGAAGGAAAAAAGCTGATTTTTTTTTTTTTTTTTTACAACTTGGTTTGGAAAGGCAGACTGTGAGACACTTCACTCTCTCCACTCTGCAGCCAAGAGAGGACATCTGTCAAGTGCAAACAGGATATAATTCCTCCTTGAAAGGCATAAAGACACATTCAGGGAGCTACAAGGGTCAAGAGTAAGCTAAAAAGTAATGGTGACTCTTTCCTGTAGAGAGGCCAGTAAATATCACAGACCTGAAGTACACCTTTTGAAACAGGAAAAGCAAAAGCACCTTGAGAAAAGAGAATGGAGGGAAAGAGGAGACTTTGGAGGAAGGGTCTGCTCTCTTCAGGTCAGGGTGCGCATTTTGTTGTTGTTCATTCAGTCAATAAACATTAACTGAGAAGTTATAATGTTCCAGGTTTTGAGGAAATAAAAATTAACAGGAGACACGGTTCTTGCCCTCAAAGAAATCGCAGTCTAATACCAAGGCAGTCAAGTAAACACATTATTACAGTAAAGCAGGATCAGTGTCCTGATACATTTAGAAAACAAGTGGTCTAGGAGCACAAAAGAGAGAAACTAATTCTGCCTGGAGGGAAAGAGGTGTCCATGAAGATTTCACTGAGGAGATGATTATTTAAACTAAAATTTTCAAGTATCAGAAGAATCTGACCTGAAGGTACTGGTAAAAAAAAAAGGGTATTGGAGGAGAAGGAAATGGTATGTTCACAAGCATGGAAGCACAAAAGGGCCTGTAGTAGGTTCAGCTTGACCACAGTGTAGGGTCAATGCAGGCAGAGGGTAGAGGGTGGTTGCATGACAAAAGATATGACTGAAGATAAATTAAAATCCTAGATCTCAAGGAGCTTGCTTTATAATGATATTTGGATTTTATCCTGAGTCAAGACAGAGCTCTACAGAGGTCTGTAACCAGGGAAAAGCATGAAAAGTACATCATTTGGGAAGAGCTCGATAGTTTGTCATTTAATGAGATCAGTTCTTCTGTCAGACAAGGAAGTGTTAGAGCAGAGAAAGTGAGAAGGAAGGATCTGACACCAGAGAGAAAAAAAAAACCCAGAACCAAAGCTACTTGAATTCAGAAACACTGCCTTGAAATGGTGCACAGCTGGAATAAGGATGGGCCACTGGAGACCTCGCTCCATTCTTCTCTACTACTTCAATAGGAGGAAACACAAACAGAGCAGGTTACCCTTACACTCAACTGAGTTTCATCCTGAGAGAAAATCAAGTAAGGAAGCAGGCAGTGGTAAGACGGGAATTGTAGAGTACACAAAATCTCTCAATGTGCATTAAAGTAGGGCTCCCTCAGTAAGGTGTATAGATGACCAGATGCCCCATTTTGAGGTATGTGGTTTTAGTTTCCCTAAATGTCCAGGTCTAGGTCTCAGGAATCAGCAGCAAAGAGGCCTAAGGACAGTGGTTAGATGTTCTTCCTAGAATTCCTCACCAAAGAAGCCAAAATAAAAATGTTTCCATTCCACAGATTTGTTGAGTTATTACAGCCCTATTTCCAAAGCACAAAACACAGTGACACAGGTCAGAGGCACACAGAGTAAGTGAGGTTCCTGGCGAGTGAGTCTCCAAACTCAGCAATGGCCAGGAAGAGACTGGTACGACACTAGTCTGAATTGGGATGCTTTCCTCGTCTTACTGGAATCTGAAGTTATGGTATATGATCAGAGCCAGTCAGAGAAGTATGAAAAATCGGATCACCTCAGGTTGCCTGCACCAGGCTGAGTCCCACACTCCTCTCTCCCTCCTCCATGATAGAGATGAAGATTAGACTGTTTCCTTTGGCCTCTGGCCCATTATCTTTCAAGAGAGGAAGGTGAAGACAAAAATGATCTATCGAGCGTTAGCTCCATCATCCTTCCAGAGGAGCTGAGGAGTGGAGAGGCAGGAGAAGAAGCAAAACTCATCATACTAGGTCTTTACAGACATTTCCCAGCCAGACAAAAGACAAAACATACGCTGAGAAAAGCATGCCTTGTATCTTCTGGGACTTCTGGCCTTGGAAAGGAACATGCAAGATACATACTGGAAATCAGACATGGCAGTCAAAACTAGGTTTCAAATTGCTGCTTGCTTTTTTTTTTTCTTTTTTCTTTTCCTCTTTCTAAGGTACTTCAAAGTAACTTTAGCAATTATTCAAGCAGAGTGAGGGGATGCCAGCAGTTTAAATCTGCACTCTGCCTTTAATTCTTGTCAGGGTTTCACATGCATATATCAGAACTGAAATGTTCTACTATATATTATGCGCCCCTTAAGAGCACATTTATAATTTATTTATGGCCTAATATTTTCCACTGATAGGATTAATAAATCACGTTTTCATTCAACTTGTTTCCTCTGAGGTATGAATTTCTCTATTTTGATACCAGATCTTAACATGTTTTATTTTGCTTGTCCATTTTCCAGTTCATTTTTGCAGCTACAGGGAGAAATTTATTAGTCTGTATTGCCGCCTTTCTGCTGTTGTGGAGCTGGATTCTCTGAATACCCAACAGTCCCTGAGGGAAGCAATCTCAGACAGTGAGGTTGCAGCTGCCAAACAAAGACACCAGCAAGTTTTAGATTTCATTCAGGTAACAGTTTGTTTCTTCTGAGGTAAAAGGGAGAAAGAAGGGACATGGTGGAGGGGATGAGAACCAAGCATAAGAAAGAACAGCAATCTGGGCTAATTTAAAGACAACCATGTGCAAACAGCCTGTTGATTTGGTTAAAATGCAGAGCTCAGGGAAATGTGAGTTCTTATACAAAGGCTTAAGAAAAAGCTACAGATAAAACACTGTGTTAATAAGAGCTGTATCAGCCACTGTGGTAGGTAGCAGTAGTCTCCCATACTGGAGAGAAAAATCACTGTCAGAAGTAGAAATCAGAATATTATTCTTACCCAGTAGCCCACTGATAATTCCAACACAGGGGAAAACTGTATTAATTAATTCAATATCCCAGAGAAAAAGAGAAGAAAATGACCCATCAGTTTATGTTAACCCAAATTCAGCTGGACCTAAGATTTCTCATTCTTTGGACTTCTTTCTGGCAGAACTGACACTTTAATGTGTAGTGACAGAGGTTAAAGAGTGTGTTCCCTGTCCGTGGTCTTTTCTGGAAAAGCCCTACGGTGACATCTTAGGATCTTGAGAAAGGGGTACTGACTAGTCAACAAGAGAATTTGGATCTAGTCTGAAATTGCCCCTAAATCCCTTGGACAAATCTTACGATCTTTATGCCTGTAGTAACCCAGTTCACTAAATGAATATACAGTAGTCCCCTCTTAACCTCAGGGGATATATCCCAAGACCCCCAGTGGATGCCTGAAACCGCAGATAGTATCTAACCCTATATATACTATTTTTTTCCTATACGTACATACCTATGCTAAAGTTTAATTTACAAATTAGGCACTGGAAGAGATTAACAATAATAAAATAGAACAATCATAACCATATACCGTAATAAAAACTATGTGAATGTTCTTCCTCTCTCTCAAAATATCTTATTGTACAAATTGAATGCCTCTTCCGCCTTAACTAAGCACTTATCATGCACTGTGCCCATAACTTTTGCAGTCTGAGGTGCAACAGCAAAACTACGAAGAATTTCTTTTCCTTCAATTTCACGGAATGAAGATTCATTCTTACCACAGATCTTAGCAACTTCACCATATTTTTTTTTTCTTTCCTTATTAAGTCAAGAACTTTCACCTTTTCACTTAAAGGAAGCACTTTGGGGCTTCTCTTTGTCATAACCAAACTGCCAGCATCACTACGTCTTGTGCTTTGGGTCCGTTATTAAGTAAAACAAGGGTTACCTGAACACAAGAACTGCAATATGGCAACAATCTGACAACCAAGGTGGCTACTAAGTGACTAACGGGAGGGATACGCCGGACAAAGGGATGATTCACGTCCTGGGCAGGACGGCGCAGAATGACAGGAGATTTCATCACACTTCTCAGAACAGTGGCAATTTAAAACATATAAATTATTTATTTCTGGAATTTTCCATTTAATATTCTCAGATCTCAGTTGACCAATGGTTACCGAAACTGCAGAAAGCAAAACCATGGATAAGTGTGGACTTCTGTAATAGCAATAGCCCCACCATAAATATCACTTTGACATATATTCAGGTCAATCTAATAAATATTTGTTGGACACCCAGGTGTCAGGCACTGTAAGGGAGATACAAAGTTGAATTACACATGGTCCCTGACCTTAAAGCGTTTAAAATGCATTAGGGTAGACAAGAAATGTGTACAAATACTATTTGTAAAATGAGTTAGGTGCCAAAAGAGAGGTACAAAAAAAAAAAAAGTTTCGTGCCAACACAAGGAAGTAAAAATTTACCTACATTTGTGGGCATAAAAAAGTTGCCATAGAAGATGTAACTGATACCTGAGCTGGGCCTATCGGGATGGGTTAGTCTGTAGTGAGGAGAAATAGACTAAGAGGCAAAGAGAAAGAATAAACAGATAAGGCAGAGAGAGCAGAAAAATCGTATCTGGGGAATGATGAGTAGTCAAGATTAGCTGGGGCATAAACTGAGTAAAGGGCAATAGTGAGAAATTAGGTAAAAATGAAAGTAGCAATGAGATCAGATCACACAAGGGCTTTGTTAAAGGCCATGCTAAGATATTTGTACTTGATTCTGCAGGCAACAGGGACCTGGCCAAAGTTTTGGAGAAAGTCAGTTATAGGTTCTCACAGATGTTTAGGATAGATTCACGCAGGGGAGGATATTCCTCCCATTCGCATTGGTATGGCCACACTGGTTGTTTATAGTAAGTACTCATTCTCATTGGCTACTAAAATAATTTACATATCGTTCCTAGATTTAAGGAGAAGTAGACTAAAGGCAGGGAAACCAGATACGAAGCTATTGCAACCCTCTAGGCAAGTAATGAGGACCTAAGATGAGGAAATGCTGTGAGCTTTGGGCAAATAAAGTTCTCTAAATCTCAATCTCCTCATCTGTAAAACAGGGATGATGATAATAATAGTACTAGCTCTCAGTGTCACTGAGAGAATTCAACAAGGTAATGCATGTAAAGCATTCACTAAAGTGCCCGCACATAATAAGTATGCAATAAATTATACATTCATTCATTTATTAATTAGTAAGAAGGGGAAATGCTTTAAAACATGATATGCAAGATTGTGGGTTTATTAAGTACTCAGGAAGAAGATATCGTAATATGCTTGCAAAGTGTGAGCGGACAAATCCTATCCTACTTCTCTCATCCTAAATGAGATATTTCAGGTGACCTCTTAGACTAAAAAAACAAACCTTTCAAGAACTTACTTGCTTTCTTGACCTGAGAGTGTAGTATTTAAAAATTCAAAACATTTACATCACTTACTTTATTGCCAGTAAAAGTAGAACACGGACAGGGGGAAGGCGGTGGGAAAAGGAAGAATGAAGCATGGGGAGAATATGAAAGATCGGCTTCTCTTTTGAACCCAATGTAAGGAATAGTGGAACAGAGTAAGAAGAATAATGACTAGAAGACAATTAGCATACATTTTTAGTCCTGAATCTTCTACTGATAAACCTTGGAGTACTGGACAATTCATTTGATCCAGGGGCCTCAATTTCCTCATATATAAAATAAAAGAGTTGGACTAGATGCCTTCCTAAGCACCTAGTTGGCTCTAACATTTCATGACTTCTTTAACAACCATAACTATTTTTAGAGAAGCACTTCTCTAATCATACCTTAAGTTCTATTTCTGCTTTATTCCACTTAAGGCTCCCTGAATCCACTATGTTCCAACACAAGAAAGCTGACTTTCTTCAGTCTGTCACAGTCTCAAACTACTCCAAGAGTTTCTGGCTCCATTCTTACTTCCAGATGACTATTCTCACTCCTCTCTTTCACCTAGTCTAGGGCTCCACTGCCTTTTTCTCTTTCCCTTTCATCACACCAGTAAGTGGGATGGATAAAGGCAGGCCAGGCCAGGTATCCTTTAAAGTTCTAGCCTGCTCTGGTCTCCCAAAGCAGGCAGCTTGAGAGCGGCCTCTACATACTCTCCAGCCAGCCAGGTAAACGCAGACTTGGATAAAAGCCAATTCCCAAAGGGTTCAGAAAAGCACTTCTTGGCCAGGCTGAAACCAGACCTTCTCCTTGCACCCACAGCCTTCAGTGGACTGCCTTGCTCCATCCAACATGGATAACTTCACTGGCCAGAGCTAATGCAATATCATCTCTCCCCTTATCTATACTGGGCTTCTCAATCTCTCTTGCTCGGAATGAAAACCAGCTGCAGCCATTCACCCACTGGCATTCACAGCTCAGCTCACCACACACCATAATCTGCAGAGGCAAGCGCCAACTGTGAGAGCATTTGTAGGATTCCAGATCTAAGACAGTGCTGAAGGCACTACACAAACCAAACAATGTAAACAGCAAGGGAGTCTATGTAAATACAGTAAGGAAAAGAAGCCAAGGAGTGCAGCCAGAAAGGGGAAGGGCTAGGCCAGGGGAGGTGTAGAAAATCACAGATAAGGTACACAGCCTTTACAGACAACACATGCAGCAGAAATGTCAAAGTGTTGAGACTTGGCACTTGGCAATATTCTGAGCTGCTAAAGCCTAAAGGGCAATTAGGCTGTAATTTATACACTGTAATGCTTCAAATGCTCCTAAGCTGTAATAGAAACGCAGCTCATTAAACATAGCCAATCTATCATCCCCTCAAGCACCTTGTAACCGTGCTGTGAGAAAACCAATCACCTTCACATTTAAATAAAAATATTATCTTGCCTGAGTACAGAGAAAGGGGTGTAATTTGGGGGATGAAAACCAAAATCTTTAAAGGGCAGGGTGAGAAATGGATGCAAAACTTTTAACCAACAGACCTAGTAAGTTCATGGTCTTTCTTTTTAAAAAACGTGTCAGCAAGTCTTTAGAAGCTGAATTTGGACATTAAAATCAGGGGGATTATGTTGGCAGTTATTTTTAGATCAACGGTATAAGGTAAAAATGGGTGAAAATTGTACTTCTTTTAGAGCTACTTAGCTAAGTCCGTTAAACTCAGTGCATAGGCTTCCCTGTACCTATGTTTTTGATTTTTCTTCAGTTAATACCTCTTCACTTCATCACTGAGAAAAGTTAAGAAATAACCATTGTTTCTACACATAATTTTTTAAATTTCTACACTAACTCTCACTATCCATCCTCAGCAATAAGGCTAAAGCAATCCATCCGAAGAGAACAAGTAGATTGTTAATAATTGTAGTCATTTCCTAGGGCTGCTGTAATAAATTACCACAGACGGGGTAGCTTAAAACAACAGAAATTTATTCTCCCACAGTTCTGGAGCCCAGAAATCTAAAATCAAGCTGTTGGCAGCGTCACACTCCCTTTGGAGAGTGGGAGAATCTGTTCTCTGCTTCCTCCAGCTTCTGGTGGCTGTTGGCACTCCCTGACTTGTGGCCACCTCACTTCAATCTCTGCTTCTGTGGTTACACTGCCTCCTTCTCTTCTGACTGCCACATCTCCCTCTGCCTCACTCTCATAAGAATGTCTTTATGAGGACATTTGTCATTGGAATTAAGGCCCACCCAGATAATCCAGGATGAACTCCTCCTGTCAAAATCCTTAACCTTAATCACATCTTTTGCCGTACAATGTAATATTTACTCTTTTATCATACAAGGTAATACAAATTCCAGGGACTAGGACATGGACGTGTATTCCGGGAGGCCACATTCCGTCCACTACAATAACCACGATTGTCACTGTGACAACTGAAAACTTTATAACAACGTACAGCTTACAAGGTGCACTCATCTACATCATCTTACTTAATCCTCATAACAACGCTGTTCGAGGGCAGAGATCTAAAGAATCAGATAACCATTCATTCATACCTTCATTCGCTGAATGATCATTTATTGAGTACCTATTCTTTACACAGCCAAAAGTTAAAGGTACAAAAGCACAGTACCTGCCCTTGGCAGGACGTCCAAACGTTGTCCATAGTCACGCAGTGCCTTCAACTTTGAGACGAGAGTATGCTGCATGGGGTAGGGTCAATAAAAGCTAGCTAAGAAAGCAACAATCCCATTAAGGAAGTCTGTCCAAGTCCGGACTTGGACTTCCATTTTAGCTTTACCCCCTGAACTTCAGATTTCTCTCTTTACATCGTTCAGAGCCCCCTCATGGGCCTGCCACTGCCGAACCTTCAGCCCAGCTCACTGCCTTAACAAAGCCTGAAGCTCAGTCTCATGTTCTCATTACAGAACATTACTAGAAAGCAAGGGAAAATGGCTACCAACGATGCAGTGCCATCCACTAGTTCACTCAAGCTTGCCTGTCACTCTGAACACCACAGACTCTCACAATTTCAGACTCTGTGTTTGTTGGGAGCACCAGGTTTGTGGATTCTTTAAAGAGTAATCTTTAAGTACACATTAAGGCCCTAAAAAAGGAATTTTGAAAATAAAATAGAACACTGGATACTCCCTTCTACAATCAGAGAGACCTTAACCTTGTAGCATTCATACAACGAACACCTTCTACCTGGAAACTGAGTGACACCAACTTTCCAAAGGTTCTTCAAAGATAAATCATAAAGTGTCAGAGCCGGAAGGAAACTTAGACATTCGGTACAACCTCTTCTTTTTACAGTTGAGTAAGTGGGTCAGAAGTTAACGGCTTGCTCAAAGCACCCAGTGAAATTAGATGCAAAGCCTATCACAAGCTCCAGGGTCCCATGAAAAAATGTCATTAACAACCTCCTTGGAGAGAGTCAGAATAACCAGAAAGTTTATGGACAGTGTCTATTAAGATTTGGGAGAATATCTGTCATCTACAGAGATAGACACAAAAATATGAATGACTTTTACAACTGAGTAACAACTATTATACTTTATAATGAAAATGTTAAAATCACTTCGGTAACCCAGAAATCAAATGGGCTACTGTAAAGTTACAAGGATGTTTAAATTACTTAGGAAGAATATGCCGTTTAAGCTGTTTTGTACTTTAGAAGCACTTATATGTAAGAAAGTAAGTTTAATATATGAAAGTTATTTCTATTAAAATAGGTCCAAGAATCTGCTTATTCCAGTCATGCTTTGTTCTTCTAGTTCACATAGAACTAAAACTACATTCCTTTCTTCACCTGTTCTGAAATTCAGACTTCATCATATGCCTTCCCCATAATATCCCAATGAGGGATATTTCATTACATGCTGAGAATCAATAACACTTCATATGTGTGAGAAATGAACCCTGCAGTTTTACAAAGGACCTTCAAATATATCATCTCACCCAGTCGTCACAGCAATCCTGTGAGGTATAAAAGGGGAAATGTCTTGTCCACATTTCACAAATAAGGCAACTGAGGCTGGAAAAGGTCAAGTAATTTGCCAAAGGTTGTTACAGAACCAGTAAGTTGTGGGTCCCAGCTGGAATCCAGGTCTTCCACTATTTGCACTAAATGAAATAGCCTCTCAGGTAAAAACACACGAGACACAAGAGATTATAAAGAAGAGGTGTTTTCTGGTTTAGCAAACCTATGTTGAAAATATTTTACCCTTGCTCAAAACCAATACTGTGGAAAATGTATCATCTTGGACCCTCAGGGAAACTTAAACCTTTTTAAACCTGTTTGATAATTAATGTCTTTTACCATTTTATCCCAAAGCAAATTGATGAAGTTTGGCGTGAAATGAGGTGGATCATGGATGCTCTACATTATGCAAGATACAAACAACCAGTTTCTGGCTTATTCATCACTAAGCTGATAGACCCCTCAGATGAGCAGAACCTAAAGAAGATCAATTCTACATCATCACATATAGACTGTCTTCCATCACCATCCCCATCCCCAGAGATGCACAGAAGAAAGACAGTGAGTGGTAAGCAATAAGATCTAAAGTTCTATATTTCAGTCACCAGATTCTTGGTCCTATCTCCATTGATGAGGTTCTTTTGTGCTAAGTCAGCAAGCAGGAGGAAACACTGCTCAGCGCTAAGAGTCTAGAAGCACAGAGGAAACAAAATCAGAATGGGGAGGGGTAGGAAGCTAGGGCAATGACCTGAGATCACCTCCATTTAGGGGTGGGGAAGATTCAGTCCAGTTCTAGTCCAAGCTTCCAAGATACAAAAGGCATTTAACCAAAACCAGGTAATAAAGAGAACAGGCCCAGCCTCCAGTAAATAGGGAGGGACTGACAGGAATAAGGCAGGAAGTAGGTCCTAGCCTGGGTAAAGTTCATGGCAAGCTTCCCACCCACATGGCACCAATATCCTGGGGTGAGAGTTGGGAAAGAGAGAAACCGTGGATACACTAGAACCCTGAGCCTGAGACCAAATAAGTAGACTGGTCTCATCATAGATACAACCATCAGGAGACAACTTACAGACAAGCTGGAGGAGAGGCCTAGCAAGTCACCTCCACTCTCGGGAATTCAATTGGAGTTTACATAGCAAATACTAACTGAAAAAACATAGTTGAGTTAATACAAACTTCTACAAAACACCCTTATGCTTATAAACAGAGAGAACGCATACTAGTCACAGACAATATAATGCTCTTGCCTAGAACATGTTAAAACTAATGCCATTTTTCTAGTTGATTAAAATAATGGTATTCAAAGCAACTTTCCTGATTCTGTAGCTTATAAAAGCTCAAATTTTATAAGCTTTACAACGATAATAATTGATATTTTTAATAAACAGTTCTGAAATGTGAACTTGTCCCATAGGGGGCAGCATGGCGTAGCAGAAAGAGCTTGGGCTTAGAAATCAAAGACCTGGATTCAAATTCCAGCTTTTTTTTGCTAGCTATATGCGCTTGAACAGATTACTACGTGTAAGTCTCAGTTTCTGCATATGTAAAATGAGAATAATAACATATACACCTTGAAAAGTTATTTGTGAATAACACAATCTACGTCAGAGGTTCATGGCACATAGTAGACAATAAATCGTAAGTATAGTATTTAATGTTATTCTTATTACAGAAAACTTCAGTGGGGACGTGAACCTTTTCTATAAGTAGGGTTATGTACATTTTTAAAACATCAACGTCTGAAAATCAAAACTTGGCTAGTGCAAGAACTTGGGGGACAGCTAATTTATATTACCAAAGGATTCTATGATTTAACAAATAATTCAACAAAATAATTAAGTAGATTTTTATAGATTCCCAGTGGGCTGGGGATACGAGTAAAATACCATCCCTGCCAGAAGCTAATCTAACAGGGGAGACAGATACATTAACAAGCAATTTCATACTAATTGCATATGTGCTATAATGAGGACATGCATAGGGTGCTACAGAGTCTAATGAAAGTGTTAACCAGGAAATCATAAGATCAAAGAGAGCTTCCTGGAAGAGGTGACAAAGTCAAGTACTGAAAGATAAGTAGGAGTTGAGCTGAAAAAGAGGAAAGAGGAAAGCATTATAGGAAGAGGAAGCAGAATGTGCAACTGTGCTGTAGTTCAGGGAACGGCAAGCAGTCTGGCTGCACTCAGGATCTAAGGATACTGCCTTTTTTTTTTTTTTCATTTAAAAAAACATTTATTGGTTACCCACTATGTTCCAGGTACTCTTCAAGGTAACAGGGATAAAATGATAAACAAAGCAAAGTCTGTGCTCCCACAGAGCTGACATGAAAATATAAACAAGATCATTTCAAATAGTGAATATTCCAATGCATAACACAAAACAGCAATCAAGGTGGGTAGGGAGAGTGCTGAATCCACTAGGATGAACAGCAGAGACCTATCCGTGAAGGTTACATTTGAACCAGCCACAAAAAAAGGATCCAGTTATACAAAGATCTGGAGTTGGAATATTCCAAGCAACAAAACAGCAAAAGGCCCTGAGGTGGGTGAGGGTGGAAAGAAAGCCAAAGTATTGGAGCAGAGTGAACAAAGGGGCTAGTGGTAAGAGAGGGGGTACAGAGAAAGGCAAGGGCCAGATCAGGCAGAGCATGGTAAGAAGTTGGAATTTTACTCTACTTGTGATGGAAAGCCACTGAAAACTTTTAAGCAAGGATTGATATAATCTGAATTTTCTTTAGAATCCAATCTGTATGTTGCTTGAAGAGACCAATGTTGGAAGCAGGAGATCAATTAGGAAGCTTATTAACAGAGGAGACAGTGCCTCAGGACATTATGATACTATTTACCAAAAACAGGTTAGACAGGAGAAGAAACAAGCTTGAGCGAATGGGCATGTTGAATTTAGGTTAGCTTTGGGACATCCCATGCAAAAAGAAACATTAAAAAAAAAAAAAAAAAAAACAAGATGTATGGGGTCTGAAGCTCAGAACAGAGAACTGGACTAATAATATAGATTTAATAATTGTTGACATATGAATGATGAAGCTATGAAAATGCTTGATATTTCCTAAAGAGATCAGGTAGAGTAAGAGAGGAGACTATGGAAGGATCCCTGTGGAACAGAACAGCGAGACTTCTTAAACTAAGAAGTAACAACCAGAGGAAGAAGATAAAATCAAGAGAGTAGTGTCACAGAAATTAAAACACATCAAATGATGGTAAAAGGTTAAATAAAACTGAAAAGCTTCTATTTTTTTTTGTTTTGTTTTTTTGTTTTCAGCAAGGAAGTCGTCAGTAACCTTGATGACAGCAGTTTATGAAGGAAAGGAGATAGAAACTGAATAGAAGTAGACCGGGGAGTAAATGGGATCAGCAAGGATACACTCTTCAAAATCTTGGCTGTGAAAGAGGAGGAGGAGGGAGGGCAATAGCTGGAGAGGTATAGGCTTGAAAGGGCATTTTTTAAAGGCAGGATAGATATACCCTCTGTTGTTCCCCAATTCACATAATTCTACAAACAACTCTTCAATTCTGCTTCCACTTCACAGCCCTTGTCTGCCCTCTCTACTCACAGAACTTTCCCAGTGTTTAATCTTCTCTTGGCCACAGGGTCCTAAGTGGGTCCCCCCTGGTTGTATGAGGGTGGCCTCTCCTGTGCCACATAAGTGCCAAATTCTCACGTTGGCCAGATGACGGGTTACACACACTCCCTGCTGGGAAGATCTGGCCAATTACATTCGGATTTTATTATTAACTTAAAATGTGAGCGATCATCATTCTGTTTCTTAAAATATAACTCTCTCTTGGGTCCATTTATTTCTCTGAAGCCAAGATTCCATGGGCTGTGAAACACAAAGACGTGGAGGGCAGCAAATGAAAAATGGAACCCAGTGACAGGGAAACTGTTGATAACTGGGAGAAACATTTAGCACTGCATCCCCTCACAAAAGCAAAAGCATTTCAGAGCAATGAAATCTGCTCCTGCATACTCTGTCCTCTCCACTAGTATGACCATTTTTAATTGTTTGGAAACCATTTAGGAAGAGGGAAAAAGCCAGTTTAGAAGTATATCCCCATTGGTTGCTCACAGGGCGAAGTCTGCAACACAATTCCATTCTGTGTGAGTAGGGGTCCCTTAACTTCTGAGAAGCCTGCTGGAAATACAAAGCCTATCACAAGCCTAGACTCTGGTACCAGCCCAAGATTCTGTTCTAAGGCTGTTGAGTACCTTGGATTTGTTTGTGTGTGTATGTGGTTGGACAAACAGGGTGGGAGAGCAGTGGAACTCTTTAACTTACTTCCCATTTCTGTGTGGTTTTCAAACACGAAGTAGAACTCCTCTGAGTCAATTAAAATTAAGCACCTCCCAAGGACCCAAGGAGGAAAGTTGGCTTCTAGAAAAGGCAGCGCAAGGCAGGGGTGGAATGATTGGTCCATCACATGGGTATTTTCTCTCCCACTCCTTTTCTGTGGGTATAGTAGTCACAGGCAGCAGCAATTTTCTTTTTCCAACACCGCTATTTCTCCTAGTGACACATGGGTGAGGCAACAGGGGGGAGGGGGGCATTGTTTCCTTCAGATGCGTGTGAGGATTACCCTGATCTTCCAAATGTAAATCTTCCTGGTAAGCTTTTCCCAGATGATGTTAAGATTAAGAACACTATGGCATAAACTAAACAGATCAAAGAAAAAAAATATCAACAGGAATCTGAAGATGGGAAATTAGAAGGCGAACAAGCCCCTGAGGTTCTACCCAAGGCCTGATGAGAGGTTTATTAAAATTCTTTATATCTAAATTATTTAAATTCTACTCAAACACAGTAGAAACAGATTCAATGAAGCACACACACAAAAGTAGCAATTCGGACAATGATATATTAAAAATGTGAAGATTGATTTTTAGGGCAAATACTTCTTATTATTCCTTTCTTTCCATCCTGCCATGCCCCCTGCCTTTAAGAGAAAAGCAATGGCTTTAAATCAATTATTCTTTCCTGCAATGTCATCTCCCCATAAAGCCCTCAAAATCCACATCGATTCTACTCTGCTGTTGTTGGCCTGATCCACAGAGACCAGGAGTTGCAACACCCATTACAATGGCAAGAAAGCCAAGCTTCCTAAGCCAGCACTAATACTATGGGCAGAAGTTCCATCAAACAGCTCTTGGGTCAACCAGAGGGGAAATGCAAGGTTCTACCAGTGCTGGCCTGCCCAGTGGGCCCTCTAAGGGAAATTGAGGAGCACAACCAGGTTTATTAAAATAACAACTGGGCAAGGCGCCTACAATGCTTAATGGAGCATATGGCCTGGATCTGGGGATGGAAGCTGCACTTTGCATTCTTTTCCAGGAAGGGAGGGAGTGGCAGTGGCCTAAATCCCTGGAAACTCTCCTCAGTGCCCTGGCTGGCATCCTGGAGATTTTCCCAGCTTGTTCTGGGAGGGGTATCCCACTCTAAGCAATCGGTTCCACTAAGTCCTATAATAAATAATACAACCACCATGAAAGTCAAATATTTAGATTCCCACTAGAGCAGTGTTTCCAAAGTGTAGGTCTTTGAAACTACAAGATAATATTTACCACTCCATACTCAAGCCCTTGTTCATCTCTTTCCTGGGTTACTACAGTTATAACTAGCTCTTCTCTTGATTTATCTCCTATCTCCCTTGCTCCTGGGAGCTACAGTAAAGAATTCACATCATTTACAAATTCAGTGCTAAATCTAGGATGAGAAATACAGTACTGGACTAACACAAGACACCCTTCAAGAGATTACTGTTCTCCTTTATTACCAACACCATTCTCACAGCAAAATCTTGAAGTTTTTCTGATTACTGGTTTGTACTTTAATGAGTCACCTCTTGATATGCTTTCTAGTTATTCTCTATTTAAAAGTGGAAAGAGTACTTCCCTGGTGGTGCAGTGGTTAAGAATCCGCCTGCCAATGCAGAGGACACAGGTGCGAGCCCTGGTCCGGGAAGATCCCACATGCCGCGGAGCAACTAAGCCCGTGTGCCACAACTACTGAGCCTGCGCTCTAGAGCCCACGTGCCACAACTACTGAGCCCGCGTGCCTTGAGCCCACGCTCTGCAACAAGAGAAGCCACCGCAACAAAGCGCAGCCCCCACTCACCGCAACTAGAGAAAGCCCACACACAGCAACGAAGACCCAATGCAGCCAATAAATAAATAAATAAAAACAAATTTAACAAAAATAAAAAAATAAAAGTGGAAAGGATTTCAATAATATTAACACCTTCTGTTTGTAAGGCACTTAAAGTATTTTTAACAAATTTAATTCTCATTGCACCAATGGAAGACAGGTAACATCATTACCTATATGCTACAGATGAAGGGGCTAAGGTCAGAGGGGCTAAGTGATGTGCTCAAGATCATATACACAGTAAGGAACAAGACAGGACTTCAGCCCAGGTTTGCCTAGTTTTAAGATAATTGTTCTTCCTGCTACAACTGGGCTGACTCAAGTCAAGTACCACCAAATATAAAGCAAAATGAAAAAAATAAAGCAAAATGATTGAGGTGATTGTTTTCAGACATTTCTATGGCAGATTAAGTAAATTAGATCTTTTCAGGCTGCTTTCAGTATTGTTTTTAAGAGGCAATCAAATCTCTTTGCTCTGTAAGCGCTCAGATTTCAATATGCGTTTCAGTTTCAGTTCAACCCAGCATTCTTTACTGAGAGCCTTGTATGGACCAGATATAGTACAACAGGCTAATAACACAGTGATGATTAATTCACACTCGAGTCCTCATGGTCTGTTCATATGTCCATGCTCAGGTCAGATGATCTGGGAAATAGAGGATTTGCATGTCCCTTTGCTTGACTCCTTCCTTAGCCCATTCCTTCACTGACTGGCTTCTTCAACATTTACTAAGCAGAGATGAACAAGACATAGTGCATGCCCTCTAGAGTTCACAGTTAATGAGGGAGATAAAAATACAAGTGAATAATTTATAATAAACCTTGATAAATGCAGTAACAGAGATATAAATAAAATGCTTTATGAACCAAAAGAACTGAGCAACTAACTCCACCTGGGGAAATCAGCACAGGCTCTTCCTGAGAGACTGAGTCTTAAAATACGATGCTCCACTGAAATATTAGAATGTCAGCCCTTTAAAGCATACCTTCATATACTCCTTATTCCCCTACAACCAACAAATGCTCACTATTTGTACGCTGAGAGGTCAAAGTGCAAACCGTTCTTACAGAGCATTTGATCTGATATGGGCTGGAGAGAGGGAAAAAGTGACACAAACTCCTCAGCAGTTGCTTCTAGACGTATCATTTTTACTATCAGACTTCTAGTGGGTTAAATGGTGCCCACTAAAAAGACACGTTCATGCCCTAACCCTCAGAACCTGCAAATGTGACCTTATGTGGAAAAAGAGTCTTCACAGATGTAATTCAGGGTCCTGAAATGAGATCATCCTGGATTACCCAGGTGAGCCCTAAATCCAACGACAAGTGTCCTTATAAGACACAGACAAGAGTTCATGTGAAGACAGAAGCCGAGATTGGAGTGATGCAGCCCAAGGAATGCCAACAGCCACCAGAAGCTGTAAGACGCAAGAAAGTATTCTCCCCTAGAGCCTCCAGAGGGAGTGCAACCCTGCTGACACCTTAATTTCAGACTTTCTCGGCTTCCAAAACTGTGAGATTATAAATTTCTGTTGTTTTAAGCCATGAGCGTGTGGTAATTTGTTAACAATAGCCACAGGAAACTAATACAAGACCTAACGTGTTTCTCTTACTAAGGCCTTAATATAGCTATGTGTGGGCACCATGCAAAGTGAATCAGATGAACCAGGTCCCAGCCCTCAGAAAGCTTCCACAGAAAGCCATGGCAATTCTAAGGTAAATGGCAGTAGAGCAGGTCTTTGGAGTGAGTCAAATCTGCGTGTAGGTTCCTATTCTGCCACTTATCAGCTTATATGAATTGGAAATTTTAATAAGCCTAGACTTCAGTATTCTCATCTGCAGAATGGGAACTGGCGTAAAAATTAAGTAAGATAAAGCACCTAGAGCACTTAGCATGATGGCTAGCCCACAGTAAGTACTAAGTAAATAGCGAGTATTGTTATTACTATTGCGGATGTAAATGAATAGTACACACGGATAGCTGAATAGACAACAGTGATCAGATAGAGAAGAAAGTTCAACTAAAGTCAATTTTCAATTAATTGCATGGATCTTATTTCCAGCCCAGTTTCAAATCTTCAGTTAACCTCTCTTTTTTATGACCCCTATGGCACCTACCACTGCCATCATCAAAAACAGCCAACAGTTCTGACACCCGATTACTTGCAGTTCCCAATTTTTCCCACTAAAGATAGGGAAAAGTACTGTCTAAAATTTGTTTTAAGAATTTCAAAGTCATTCAGCCCAAGCCTTTATCCAGTTCTCTCCTTTTAACTTGAAAAGCTATGTCTGTCTTCTTCCCTAACCAGGAGTCCTTACATCTTTTTCACTAAGGACCAATGACAGCACTTGTGCTCCCAAGTGATCACCCCGCCTTGTTATTTCCATCAACGTACTACTCATATCTTCAACAGTTCCCTTTCCAACAGTTCCTTCTTCTCTACCCACAAGCATCTTCCCTCAACTTTGCTACCCTACCACATTCCCATTCCATCCCTCTAGGATGCTTTGGCCAATTGCTTAAGTTCAACCTGTCCCAAATTAAATCTCTTCCACTGCCCAACCCTGTTGCAATTAAACTCCTCTGGTTTAATGCTACTCCTATCTCCCAGGCACCAAGGCCTGAAATCTATTAGTCATTTCAGCGCCTTTGCACTTCCTTCTCCAAGTTGTCTGGAAGACTGCTCTCTAAAATGTTCACATAGCTCGTTCCTTCTGGTCACTGAGGTCTCACCTAGACTCCAGAGACTCCTCCCCTGGCTACCTTATTAAAAGAACCTCCCTCCCAAGTCACTCTCTAGCTGAAGTCCAGTTTCATTTTATCCATAGAACTTTACACTCTTTGAAGTTAATCTTATGTATATTCTTATTGTCTAATCCTCCCTCTGTGAGCTGCTTGAAAGCAGAGACCATGTCTGTCTATCACAAAATACGTGCTCAGTAAACATCTTTGAATGAATGACCTTCCTGGACTTCTCTCTTCTTCCACGTAACCACCACTCTTGCTCAGCCCCACAACCTAAAAAATGTAAATATTTAAAGGAAACATAGCTTGGACAACAGCCTCCCAGCTGGCCTCCCTGCTGTTTCCTCCTGATCCAGTTCTTCTTACATCCTACCTGCTACATAATTATCCTAAATCACAGCTCTCATCTTGTCAATTACTTCTTCAAAATTCTCTGATAATTACCCACTGGTGAAAAAATTAGGTACAAACTCCTTATCTAGGCATTCACTGCTCTCCTCTGGCTCCACCTAACCTTTTAAAAAAATTAAATAACCTCTTTTAACCATTTATTTAAAATAATTATAAGAACAGCAGGTTGCAAAGAAATGTACAGGAATTCCCATGTTCCCTTCCCCCAGCCTCTCCCCAGTGTTCACATCTTACACAGTTCTTATATCAATACAATATCAAAACCAAGAACCTGGTATAATGCACAGTTTATCCAGATTTCACCAGTTATACATACACTTGTGCATGTGTGTATGTATGTGTGTGTGTACACATGCACATAAGCATGCAGGCTCGCTTGTATGTAATTTGTCACATGTGCAGCCTTGGGTAATCACCACCATAGTCAAGATGCTCCATTGTACCGTCACCACCAAACTTCCTCTGTTACCCCTTTATAGCCTTACCCACCACCCCTCCCCACATCCTTGCCCCTGGCTAGTACAAATCTGTACTTCATCTCTATAATTATTTCATGAATGTCACATAAATGGAATTCTTTATTTGTACTGATGAGTATTATTCCATTGTATGGATGTATCATGCACCCACTGAAGGATATTTGGGTAGTTTCCAGTTTGGAGCTAATACCAATAAAACTGCTATGAACATTCATATACAAGTTCCTGCATGAAAATAAACTTTATTTTTCTAGGATAATTCCCAAGAGTGAAACTGCTGGCATCTTACTTTTGTAGCCTCATTTTCCCAAAATTCCATTCCTGTTCCCATATTATAGTCAAACAGAACTACCTGTATTGTTTCATTTTCCTCTCTGGTTTCTAGGCCTCTCATCAACATTTGCATATTTATTATTAAAAGCTTCCTCAAAACACTTTTTGAAAGTGAAGAAATAAATTAAATAGATAGAAATAGAGATGAATGAATGGAGAGAAAAAAATAGGGATGATGGAGTACTTTAACTTTATCAATCCTGTCCCAATAAAATGTGATCTCCTTCCTATAAACCTGCATCTTATTTGCTAAACTTCTTTTATAAAAGGTATGTTCTTCCACAGTCTCATAGATGCATATATGCCCCTGCCTCCATTAAAACAGTAACATCCCTGAAGCAGATCCTTTGTTATTAATTTTATATTCAGTCAGCCACCAAACACAGTGTTTCTGTTAGAGCAGCAGCTGAAGCAAAACAAAATCTTCATTGTTGAATAAATGGATGAATTAAATATCTTTGCCCTAAGAGGGCTCTGGTCCAACCAGGAAACCAGGATGTTGTATTTGCATTTAAAAAGATAACTAATAATACAAGTCTATACAGGCTAAGTGCCAAAGGATAATTGAAGGAAAAACTACTTCAGCAGTGCAGACAAGTGGGCAATCCTTTCTGGGACAGTTGGGGGATGCTTCCTAAAGAAGGCTTTGTTTGAGGAGACCCTTGAACAGATGAGTAGAAACCCCCAAAATAAAAAGGGAGTCCTTTTTGATAGCCATTATTTAAAGAACAACATAAGGGTTGATCTCATTCTTTGTAGCTGCTGGATAACATTCCATAGTATGGATGTGCCCAAAATTTTAAACCATTCTCCTAATAATAAACATTTAGGCTTGTTATCAGTTAGGATTAAGTCTGGACCCTTGTTACAGAAAACCTAAATAAGGGTGTCATTAACACAAGATATTTTATTTCGCTCTTATGTGAAAGAAGCCCAGAGGTAGACAATTCAGCAACAGTATGTGGACTCCATCGTCTTCAGATACCATGCCCCCCTTTTCAGCTCCACCATCCTAGCACATGGCTTCCTTTTCCAAGGTTGCCTTGTGAGCCCAGCCAACACATCTTGTTACAGGCAATTGGAAGGAAAGAGGAAAAACAAAATGGCCTATCTCCCAGCTAAGCCAGCTCCTCTAATGCAGCCTTCCAAAAGTTTCATACCATACTTTCAGTTCTATCTCACTGGCCAGCATTTAGTTACGTGACCATGCCTAGCTGCAAAGGAAGCTGAAAAAAACGTGGTCTTTTACATGAATGCACTGCTGTCTCATACAAAATTTAAGATTTTGTAACTAAAAAAGGATAATGGATATTGGGTAGCAGCCAGCAGCGAGAGAACAAAACTGAAATCTTTCCCTGCCAATGAGTAAGCAATGTCATCTTCTACAGTCAGGAAAAAGAAAAAAGGAAAAGAAACACTTCATACCCTGACCCTGATATAAACAAACAAGCAAAAAATATATATATTACATCTGGTTCTAGTCCCTAAAATAGAAGAAACCTTAATCCCATTTGTGTAAATTACTGACTCCCTAACAAAATTTTTTTCCCTTAAGTTTACAGTATTCTTATGATAATCATACTGATTTTCCACCATGCATGACTAACTATAACCTTGTAACCCTGTGGGTTTTTACTTTAAATACCTGTTGTATTTTTTCATCAGCAAGCCAGCACTGAATTTGGACTCCCTTGCAGAACTCTGCCAAGTAAAGTATTTTTCTTTTCTTAAGCTATTTTTCTTTTCTTAATGCTTCTGTGTCTCTAAGTCTTCCTTTCACAGTAGTCTCAGCCACAAGATTATTTCTAGTTTTATAAATCATGTTACAGTGAACAATTTGTAAATGCCTCCATGTACACATAGTGACAATTTCTCAAACATAGATATCTGATAAAGGACTTGCTGGGACAAATGATATGCACTGCACATTTTTAATATATTCTACCAAGCTGCTATCCAAAGAGCCAGACCAGTTTCTATTCCCACCACCATTATATGAGGGTTCCTGATTTCCCACACATCACCAATACAAGAGATTATCATTTTTATTTTCAGCAGATCTGATGGGCAAAAAAATGCCTTGTTTTTGCTTCAACTTGCATTTCCCAAATTACTACCTAATTAGTAATTATAGTCTACCTAGGTTGAATATCTTTATTATGCTTATTGGCCATTTGTATTAATTATTCTTTGAATTGTTGGTTATCTTCTACCTGTTCAGATTGTCTTCTTACTGATTTACAGGAGATCTATATACATCCTGTATATTAATCTTTTGCTATACATGTTATTACTATCTTCTTCCAATCTACCACTTACCTTTTTACTTTGTTTATGTGATCATTTGTTTTACAAAGTATTAAACTTTAATGTAGTCAAATTTATCAGTCACTTCTTTTCTGACTTCTGGGGTTTTGTCTTGCTTAGAAAGACCTTCCTACCCAAAATTACAAACATACTGTCTTCTAATACTTGTACAGTTTGCTTGTTATATTTAAACTACATGGAATTTATTTTTATATTTGAGATGAGGCAGGACTTTCTCTAATAATTTACTAAAGGGATAACCAATTGTCCCAACACTATATACTGAATAATCTATTCACTCCCCTACTTTGAAATGCTATCTTTACCACATGTTCAATTATCACACTGAATTAAGACTGTTCCTGGACTTTATATTTCTGTTCTACAGATCCATCTGTCTATCTGTACACCAATACTACAAAGTTTTAATTACCAAAGCTCTATAATATGCTTGATACCTCATAAATCAGGCTCCTCCCTACTGTACCTTAAAAAAAGTTAGCTATTCTCACAGATTTTCTTTTCCAGATAAATTTAAAAATCAATTTTCTAAATTCCATTTTAAAGCCCTATGGAGGGGACTTCCCTGGTGGCACAGTAGATAACACTCCGTGTTCCCAATGCAGGAGGCCCAGGTTCGATTCCTAGTCAGGTAACTAGATCCCACATGTATGCCGCAACTAAGAGTTTGCATGCCACAACTAAGGAGCCCACCTGCCACAACTAAGACCCCGTGCAACCAAATAAATACTAAAAAAGAAAAAAGCAAAAGAAAGTTCTGTGGAGATTTTTGAATGGGATTGCCTCAAATTTAGAGATTTCTTGTTCTTTTTAAGAGGACTTCCATGTTTTCAAAATGAGCATATATTTACCAAGTACCTATTATGGACTGAGTTCTGTGGGAAGTTCAAAGGATTTTAAGGCAGTCTTTGCCCTACAGAAATGTACAACCTGATTGGGAAAAAGATATAAACAACTAGTGCATTAAATGACAAAGATCTACAGAACTAACTTGTGGCTCGGTATGATTAGTGTAGTATGCCCTTTGAGGCTGATTTTTCACCTCTGATTTTACTTATGTTTTGTTTTTTTCTTTGGCCTTAATTTTTTTTCGTTTTAAACACCTGACAACGTGGTATTTATACATATAAACCATTTATTTTTTTTTTACAGTCACCCTAAGTAAGAAGTTCTACTGCCATCCCCATTTTGCAGATAAAAAAACTGAAGCTCAAACAAGTTAAGTAACTTTCCCAATATCACAGAGCAATCTGGAGGACAACTAGGATTTGTAAACCAGGTTTCCCTGACTTCCGCCACCATAATGCCTCCTCTCCTTCCTTCCTCCTTTTAAGTTCCTGCTACTTTATCAAACGTAAAAATCATCTCTGAAATAAAACTAGGGAACAAATAAATGAATGACATCCAGCTTTGTTCCTGTTTCATCCTCTCTCCACAAGCCCAGTGAACAGTAAAATCAGATGTGGAGAAGGAGGGCACGTTCCCCTCTGCTGCTGCAAGGGGTGGTTGGTCCTGTCCGAGTTCCTCTCCTTCCTTTCCCTTTTAGCTAAGAACTTACAGGGCCCTACGCCAAATGAAAAAGTGCGCCCCTTGTTCAAAAATTATTAAAATGTCAAGAAATGAGAGCAGACCACTAAACGAAGCGCAAGCCCTTCTAGGCACGGAAGAGGGATGGGGGAGGGCCTCAACCACAGGACCCTCCTTGAGCCCTGGCTAGGAGTTTCTCTTGTCTCTAAGGGCAATCTCTGGCTTTGCAGATTCACAGCCCTGCTCTGACGAAGAAGGCTGCTCCGAAGTCTTCCTCCCCACTGACAGCGACTACGACTCCAGTGACGCCCTGAGCCCCCGAGACCTGGACCTGGTCTACCTGTCATCGCACGACATCGCCCAGCAGGCCCGAAGTGGCCTGAGCGGAAGCGCCCCCGACGTCCTGCAGGTGCACGACACGAAGCCTCCGTCGGGGCCACGCCAGGACGCCCAGGGCCGCAGGCCGGGGCCCGAGGCCGACCACTCGTGCACCGAGCTCCTGCACAGCCTGACCCTCACAGGCCCCGCGCCCAAGAACCACGCCAAAGTAGCACCGGGCGCGCGGCCGCCGCTGGGCTTCCTGGGAAAGCGGAAGCTGGCCAAGTCCCCGCACTACGGCGGCTTCAGCCGCCACTACCGTTGGCTGCGCATGCACAGCGAGACGCAGTCGCTGTCGCTGTCCGAGGGCGTGTACACGCAGCAGCTGTCCCGGGCCTGCGACCTGGGCCAGGAGCCCGGGGAAGCCAAGCGGCTGGCACCTGCCCAAGAAGGGCCGCGGAGCCTGGCTCTGGCCCACGCCGCCAGCCTCCCAGAGGAGCGGAAGGGCAGCCTCCAGGTTCGCAGGCCTGCGGTGCGCCGCATCTACGTGGAGCCCTACCCGGCGGCCCTGATGGACGCCAAGCCTTGGGAATCCTTGAGCCCGCCCGCCGGAGGCCCCTCGGGTCTGCCCAGCCTCACCGGCCCGGAGATGAGCCCGGAGGGCCCGACCCCCTCCCCTGTGTCGGAAATACTCAGCAGCATGCTTTAGGGAGGCCCACGACTGGCTGTCCACAGTTCCACTGTGCGTCCCTGCATTTTCCATCACCCCACCCCCAGCCTGCCCCCACCCCACCGTGTCCCCACCCATTTTTAAATGGTTTGAATGTTAAAAACCCAAAGGTTACAGGTTCAAGGTCCTCTTTTTTAGAGTTGGAGTGGAGGCGACAGTTGCCAGTGTCATTCCCAGTTCAGCCTATAAAGGGCATAGAAAAGCTTTTGTGTCAACATGGAGTCCTGGACACAACGGTTCAAACGTGCCATCCTATTGGTGGCACCTGTGGCGGAGGTAGGACAACCGAAAGAGCCACCCTCAATTCTGCAGCTGGCTATGTAATCTGACTCCTGAGCTTAGGCTCTTTCATGCATTTGTGATTGACAGGGAGGAGTTCTATAGATGAAAATAAGATTAGCATTGTTTTTCCCTCCATCCCAAACCTTTAGAAGAGTTTGGGGAAAGAAGCCCAGTTTGTCTCTCTAGGGAATAGGGTCAGTGGACTTGTCCTGGGTTCCCCGTCAGCTAAACCAAGTCGTTCCAAAGTGCAGCGTTCTCAGCAGCTCACCAAATCCAATTTATCGGTCAGCACTGATCTAGTTAAGTAGGCCTTGGACAGGCCTTTTCTTCACTTAGTGCTGTGTGGAAACCTCCAGAAACAAACGTAGAGGAGGCTTCTCTTCTAGCTCTGTCTTGCAAAGATAGAATAGGGCGGGAAGCAGCCCTTCCTGTACACCCAGCTCCCATTCAAGCATGAAGATGGGTCATGTATTATTCCAGGGTGCAAGGAGATGGCTGAGTTAAGTGAAAGCCTGGATTACACACAAGATAAGGGGAGGGAGAGAGACATGTGCAAAATTGTGTTTCCTTTCCAATCCTAAAATAAGTAAAGCCATGGTGGGGGCTGTGTCTCTGTGAAGGATAATGGATCTGCTGTAGATTGAGCAAGAAAGTGCCCTTCAGATGTGGCCAGCAGGGATGGAGTTTTCTCAGTGACACAGGCACATCTACTCTCCCCCACGTAACAGGTCATGGGACAGACCGTCCAGAGCTTCGGTTTCTGCCTTCCCCTTTTCAATCCACCCCTCCAAAGTCAGTTTTGCCCCTAGATCAGTTGGCCCATTGAGCTCAGGGAAAATCTTTCCTTACAAGGCCTTGCCAGTGGTTCCAAGGCTATGCTCAAAGACACCTGAAAATCTTGCTTCGGTCTCACTGCCTCCCACCTGGCTTTCTCACAAAGGAGAAACCAAATCAAAGAGCAATCACACTGCATATTCAGA
Source organism: Phocoena phocoena (assembly GCF_963924675.1). Taxonomy (NCBI): domain Eukaryota; kingdom Metazoa; phylum Chordata; class Mammalia; order Artiodactyla; family Phocoenidae; genus Phocoena; species Phocoena phocoena. The sequence continues at coordinate 31,933,689 of NC_089237.1, read as the reverse complement.
ACAGGCATGAGCCTTCTCTCCTTTCCTGGAGCCAAGACCCATTCAGTTCACTGATATTCTAAATGGTCCTTTTCTGCTTCACAGGCATTTTAGTTAAATATTGCTCTTTATGGCCCTACCTCTGTCCTCACAGTTCTACCAGTCCTCCTCATGGGAGTTCACACAAAGTCCCCTGTTCACAATGTTATTCCGATTCCTTCCATTTTTAAAACATTTGATTTAAACATAAATAATTACCCTGGTGGAAAGGTACAGATTTGGCCCATGGCCTATGGTCATTAGAAAACTAAAGCCCAGAGCTCAGTCTTTATTTTTTTAAGAGATTTTATACTCAATAACCGACCCCCCGCCCCGACCCCCCACTCCGGCCGAAGAATCTTGATCAGAATCACTGCAGCTCCTTTTCCATGCCTGGGAGGATTTTAAAATGCAATTTTCTTCTGTTCTGAGTGAATTCTATATATATGGAGTGTTAGAACTAGAAGAGAACCTAAAATTAGTCTAGAAGAGAACCTAAAATTAGTCTAAGTCCTCGCATTCACAGATGAAGCAGTTAAGGCCCAGAGAGATAAAGTGACTTACTCAAGGTCACAGAGCTGGTTTTAGTCTCAGAGTCTGGGTCAGAATCCACAACCATTCCCTTTACAGCAGACTGTCCCAGTGGGAATTGGTACACACCTAGTCAACTTTTGATTTTCTATAGGCTGCTTACCTAGTTTACAGGTAATTCCAAATTCAAATCCTTCTCTCAACCTTTACCTAACAGATTTCCAATACCACAGAGCTCTCTGTTGCCAGAAATTACAAATTTCATATACTAGATATCTAAGCTAATTAATTAATTGTAATTAATTTAAAACCTAATCAGGAGAAATGCATTTAAAATTACTTACCATACGACTCCCATTTAAAAACGAAAATAAGAGTCATCTCCACTCAGTTTCTTAATTACTTCTAATTATAAGACAGGTTATATATATTGAATGAGTTTGTGAGATGAGATGCTGAAATTGTCAAGGACTCAGAAACCAAGTGATTCCCTGATCATGACCTTTCTGGTGGCAAGGAAGGAAGTCTGTGACTAAATTAGATGGAAGACATTTGACAGGCAGCAAAAGCAAAGACTGACCCATCCTTCTGACCCTGTATTTGGTCAGCACGTTTTGACACATTGGACCAAATAATAACTCATTAAGCAAAATGGCGTTAAATTCAAACCCACTAATTTATATTAGGCACATGGGGTTATTTTTTCACCTTCTATGAGGAAAAGAGATGCGTGCCCATGAAATGAATAATGAACATTAGATTTCAGTGGGCATACTTAATCAACTTGAAAATGCATTTTCCTAGTGATATTCCTATAGAAAGGTGGAATCGAGGAAAGCTATATCCTCAATAATTCGCTATTTGTTCAAGAAGTTTCCCTCTACCCATACCTCCACTTTGCAACTTCTTGTGAGCCTAGTTTAAATTAAAACATTCTTGTGAGAGAGAATTGTTTTCTCTAAATCACAGTCCTTTATTCATTTGTCCAGTCTTCTCATTATAGAAACTTTACAAAATCTGAGGAGTTTTTGTTTGTTTGTTTTGCTTTGTCTTATCGGCTTTGTTTTTTTTTTTTTGTTTCGGATATGATGGACTTTTTTCTTTCATTCTTTTTAAGTCCAACTGGGGAGCCTCTGGAGGAAACTTTCGTGTTTCAGGTCTTCTTTTCCACCGTGTTTCTGACATGCTTAATTCTCACCTGCATTAGCTCGTCATTTGTGAAACCCTCAAATATCATTGACTGAGGTCCTCCCATATGTCTGTCTCTATTCCAAGTCCCACAGAGAACAAAAGAATCAAGTATGAAACAGATTCCCGGGCCACAAGGAGCTCACATTCTGCTATGAGTATAGCCGTCATCACCATACATTTTCTTATCAATGTCTTAGAAGAGGCAGGAGCCTGTCGCCTCGGCCAGGCCAACATAGTGCATGTTGGGCTAGGCATCTTTGATTTCACTCTTGCTATCTATTCATAAAAGAGGATAGCCTGGAAAATGCAATTCATCAATGTGTATGCTCGGCAACCATTTACAAGGCTATCACATCCTCTTCCTTCGCAAGGGTACTCGGGAGACAGTCATCAAAAACATTCACTCTAGGGAGTGGGTATTTTAAGAAGTGGTTACTTAAGATAAGAACCATTCCATTTTAAGAACGTTCACTAATGTTCAAAGCAATAATTACACTGGAGAAAATGGTTGCATTCGATTTGAAAGTTGAATCCAGTTAGTAATAATATTCCTCCAACCCCCACTCCTGAAGGATCCCAAAGC